>NC_064874.1:82018652-82061152 GCF_943734745.1 Anopheles darlingi | reverse complement strand
ACCGTTCGAAGGCTTCTTCTCCGTCGAAGAAAATGAATTGTAGACTCACATCGTCCCTCTCCTTAACGTTGGTCAAGTACGAGTTCATGGTGGTGGCAATCGTTAGCAGCATAGCGCACGGGACGGCTGAGTCAGTGGCACCGATAAATCGCTGGCCGGGGAAGTATTTGCTATCGTAATGGCATGCCAGCACCAGATTACGCTTTGCGTTCGGGTTGAGTGAAGCGATCACGTTTGCAAACCGTTGCCTACCGAAGATCGGGGTCGTGTCTTCGAACTCATCGATCTCCACGGTCCACGAGAGTTGGCGCATGTGACCGGCGATGTAGTTTTTGACCTGCTCGTGACCTTCCGTTCCCACCACCCGTTCGACGAGCAGCTTCTCTAGAGCCTCATTCAAATACGCCATCGGTTCCGCCGCCAACCGGTGAAGGCCATCGCTGGAAACGAGCGCCGGTTGGTGCCTTTGCTGCAAGCAAATAATGATCGTTTCATCATCACCTTCGCGAGGCCAGACATTGGAGGGGATGTCGGTTTTTTTGGGAGTGGAAGGTGCTACTTACCACATTCTTCAGGTTGCCATTCTGGGCGTGCGAGGCGACGGTGGCAATTACCAGTAAACAGAACACCCTATGCACTCGTGGCATATTTGGTGATAAGCGCGGTAGAGGGAATAATGATCGATATCACACACAAAAAAGGGGTTTGTCCCACCGAGTGTTCCGCTGCTCGCACGCACCTGTTTTGTGGCTCACGAGGTGGGAGTTGGGTGGTTTTGTAAACAAACAACGTTGTAAAGCTGCTTTCACATCGAGCGCGTTTAAAAAAAAATTAAAATTTGGATTTTTTTATGCAAAAGCTCATTTTGTTGTTCCCACCTAGATTGCGCGAAGGCCGATTTAAAATACACGAAAACCAGCACCATATCACTACCAACACTTTAGCAAATCATGATAAATTGTTTAATCTTCACGCGAAACAGTTATTAACGGCATTTCAACACATTCCTGCCAAAAAAAATTGCAATCACAAATTACAGATCCGAAAAAAACGCTAACTTTTAAGCTCTTCAAAAGCGCAAAGAAACAGCTTTTGGTGCGTTGTATGAACATTTCCATACATTTTGATGTGATACAACCGTGTTTGCTGCGTCGAAAAACACGCTGCGTCTATTACTGGCGTTTTACGCGCGTAAAACGCGCTCGATGTAAAAGCAGCTTAAGGGAGTTAACAAGGGAGCTAACATGTGGGAAAATTTGAATTTTTTTCTTCGGAAACCGTTTTATTGCTCAAGCTAGATTAAATGCGGCGTATCGTATCGGATCAATAGCTGCACTTTGTCATAGTTTCCCAGCAGCAGCTCCTGGTACACGTTCAGCATTTTCAAATGTGGAACTACCAGCGGATGATTGCACGCATTCATCGATACCTTCGCTTGCTCATAGTCTCCCTTCAACATCAGCACCACGGCCCGGTTGTAGTGCATGACGGTTTGGGCTGCATCGGCCGAATTAATGTTCCAGTGTGGCGAACCCCGAGAACCGGCCTGCGCTGCATCCGTTGCATTAATGTTCCAGTGCGGTGAGGCACGCATTCCAAAATCATCGCCCGTCAGTTCACTGATAAACTTGGGCTCTAGAAAGCTGAGTGCTTCCAGTGGACGATTCATCATGACCAGCGCTTCGGCGGAGTACATATGCGACAGCAGTCTGCAAAAAATAAGGGGAAAAATTAGATGCTTCCTCGCATATGGTCTGCGTTCCCCCTACGTACAGGTAGGACTGTGGAAGATCTTTGACGGTGAGCAATTGCTTGGCGTACTTCAACCCTAAGCTGTACTCTCCCAGGGTGTTGAGAACAAAACTGTACGCGGCCAATACTGCACATTTCAGTTTGTTGAAGGAAGCGAGTTTCATCGGTAACGAAGGGTTGCAGGGTACACCTTCGTACACCTTATCCCAGGACACCGTCCGATCGCAGTTCTCCGTTTGACGCACCAACTCCGGTTCGTGTAGCTCCAGCAATGTGACCGCATTACGTAGACAGAGCGCACCGAACTCGAGTGTTGTCGCAGGGATAGCGAGCGATTGATCACCATCGACTACCGGTGTTTTCGGTGCGGGATTGAGTATATACTTCCGGTGGACACCGCTGCCAACCGCGCCTTGGGAGATGTTTTTTCCCTGCTGCTGACGCTCTTGACGATGCACCATGATGCAACATTCGGCCAATCGCAACCAGAGGCGTGGATTGTTGTGGTAAGAGTTTAGCACGATCAGCAAGCACTCGAAAGCCTCTTTAGGTCGCTGCAGGTGCAACAGTGCCAGTCCATGGTTGTACAGTATTTCCGGTCTCTTGGTAGCCCCCACGCAGTAGAGCGGGGAACCTTCCACTTTCTCCGTCGAGGTATCCTCTGTGGCCGCCTGATCGAAGAGTAGTGCCTGCTGAAAGAATCGTGCTGCCAGGGCGTAGTGTTTCACGGAGAAGTGAATCACTCCCATATCGTTCGCCAGGACCGTATTCTGATCTTCACCGTGCCTCTGTACACACACGGGATCGTTGGTGAACTGCTTCGAGAGTTCCTTCGCCGCCATCTGGTAGTCATTGCCGAGAAAGTATTGGTGCCCTTTCAGTATCGAGTACTCTGAGGTGTCCTCCAGCGGGATGGACATGTTCTTCTTGCCGTTGAGCAGATTCGAACGGATCAGTATCAGTCGGAACTCTTTGCGGAACTCCTCAAACTGCAACTCGGAGATGTCTTTCCGACTTTCGTTATCGATCAACGGTTCATCCTCGTCCGAGTCGCTCAGTATTGCGTACACCTGAATGCCCAGCCGGTTCTGCAACATTCCCAACAACCGATTGGCCTTCTTCGGTTGGTTGGTATCCAGCAGCAAGTGCACAGTAAATATGCCTGCCCTCCGCAGCAGATAATCATCCAACTGGTCGAAGTGGGCCATCACGGCGAGCATGATCTTTAGGGCGGCCAGCGGTTGCTTGAAATGGTACAGTACGATCGCTTGGTTCACGTACGCTGCACACGATTCGCAATCTTTGATCTCCACCGCCCGGATCTCCCCCAGCAGTCCCGTGTGCTGGATCATGGCCGTGCGGAACTGATCGTACCGACGCAGATCGCTGTTGTAGAACTCCACCACCGACTTGTTGTGCAGCACCTTCGGGTTGGCCTCCTGCGTTTTGAGCAGTTTTTGCAGCGACTTCAGACATGCCTGGTAGTCGGCTCTGGAACGAAAAGCGGGTCTCAGCTGGGAAGGTTCACGCCACGCTGGCCGGGTCTTACTTTTGGAACTCGATGAACGCCTGAAGCTCCAGATCCCGCTCCTGCTCGGTAAGCGAGGGTTTCTTCGTCGCCAGACTCGGTTCAGCCATCGTTTCAAGGATCAAGGATCACGGATCCAAAATTTTAAATCGGATTCAAAAAGGACGACGACGAAAAGCTGGAACAAAACAAACATCCCGATGACAGCTGTTTCTGCATGGGCAGATGGGCGAAAAAGGGCGAAAATTCAATTTGTGTCTGTGTGCGTGTCGCTTTTCGCCGGCGAAGCATAATAATATGGTGATTTAAATTCTGGCCGCTAAAAATTGCACCACCTCTTACCACCACCTTTTGAATGGATGCATAGATGGCTAGAAATAATTCGAATTCACTGGCATCCTCTTCTTTCTCAAAAAAACATACACATGTTGTACATCTTTATGATCCACTTTTGGGATCTGCGCAACATTAGGGTATACACACGCATAGAGTTCACAAAACATAAAAAACATAAAACCGCCTCCATCATCGCGCTTTGGGAGAAGCAGCAAATGCAAAAGCCTTATTACAATCGGCCTTCCTTTTCCTATGATTTTGTGTCTGTCTGCTTGCCTGCTTGCCTGCCTATGCGGTGGCTGTTGCTGGGCCAGTTCAGTTTCGGTTCTTGGGGGAGCAATTAAATGTAACCTTGAATTAGGTTCAACTTCATCTGGATGCCCCATTAGAGTGCGGCGGCTGGGTCGGTCTATACCGGCGTGGCCAATTTCGGGCCAATGAGTGAAGTGCTCTATTCCTTGCTGGCGATGGCCACACGATGAGAAATCCATTCCACCGATACACCGGAACTGGTCCAATAAAGCGCGCGCCCGGTCTGCGGTGGTATCTATGCGAGTTCATCTGCAGCATTTTTCCTATTCTCTTCCTTCATTCGCAACCAGTGCCCCGGCATTGTTCTTCTTCCGGTTCGTTATCGCTTCTTGGGCGAGGATCTCTGTCTCTCTCGCTTCACCTTCAAAATCGCCTCGAATGTGAACAAAATATTTTACAAAACACCACGACCAGACTAGTGAGGGTTAGAGATATTCCACCAGCACCAAGCATCGGCGTCGTAAAATCATGCGAGCCCGAGCTCGCGACCTAGCCCCATCATGGCATCATCACACCCCACTCGCCACCGGGGGTCATAAAAGCCTTCTCTCGGACAGAGAGAAATAAAAACGAATAAAGCACACGACCGAAAACCAAATACTCTACTGCTACTGCGATGCGATGGATGGAAAAACATTACTCCGCTCCACACGCTCCAACTCTTGGCTCGGTTGGGGCCATCGTGGGGTAATAGATGCGAAACGCCGCGATGATGTTCCGAGCGCGTAATCCGGCCTGCCGGCGACTACGAACGATTGCTGCAGATACTGTTCCGCTCGGAGTAAGCTACGTGGGTCTCCAGCGCGGAAACCATCGTGTGGAGCTGAAATTTTAATGTTTCACCTCCACACAGTCTACCATCGCCACGTTCCATTCTCTACGTCAGCACAAAGGGGCAAAGCCAGTAGCAGCAGCAGCAGCAGCAGCAGCAGCAGCCAGAAGCCAACCTTTCGCTTGGTGTTCCCTCCCGCGTCCGGTTGATGAAGCTGCTGCTGCTGGTGGCCTACCGCGGAGTGGAGTGGCACCAGCAATCCGCGATCGCGAGCTAGCATTGTGCAAACGAAGGATGGCAGCAGATGTTTTGTTCTCGCATGAATCTCTCGCTGCTGTCTGACTCATATTGTTCGCACAACTCTCGGATGGATGCTCCAGGACTTTTACGAGGCATAATTTTAGCGAGGCAACATCATCACGAAGATAGAAGCGTGTGCTTTTCGGGAGTTAAAGGCCCACCGCATAGCACACCAAACGATGTGTGACTTCTTTATCCTGTGCGGTCTCCACTGGTTCGAAAAGAAGGTCTTGAGGGCGCAGTTCCAACCGGAGACGATTCAATCGGAACACGGCACCTTCAAGCTTCGCTATGGTGGTGGCAGTTACAATGGCCAGCGCAAACCGCACCAACCCTCTATCGCTAACAAATGATCTCGGGCGATGGTGCGCCACGCGACTCGCGACGGAGACGCTTTTTGCTTTGTTCTGTGGTTGTCTTCTCGCTTACCTTTCTCTTCTGCGGGCGGCGGGGTTTTGTGGCTCCGTGGTCCATGTTCACCTTTCCTTTTATGCTGCTGCTGCTGCTGCTGCTGCTGCCACCACCCAACATCATCATCATCATCATCGCTCTATTTTGCGGACGTCTCTAGTGTCCAAGTTCTATAGTTGGTTATGTATCCCCCCAACCCGCGTTAGTCTGGCGAAGGGAGGCGAAAAGAAGGGTTCTCCAGTAGAGTGGAGATAGGTCAATCGGTCAATTCCAGCTGTGAAGACTCGGTGAAGCAAAAGCAGCATGGTCAGCTCCACACGCGACGCGGTTCGGTTACTTCTTCTCGCCTCGTTCCTGGCTTCGATTTCGATTCCCGAAGCGACCAGAGCCCACACCAGGCCATGCTCTTGCATCCAGATTTTGCGCCTCGTTACAACGAACGTTGCTGGTAAAGGGATGCCGTGTGCCTCGTAGCCAGCTAGCTCAGGCTCTTGGCAACTTTCTCCCCGTTAGTTGCCGCTAGCGATAGAAGTCCGCGTCTGGATCCAACATCCAACATGCCAACCTTCGTCAACTAATAGACACACGCTCTGCCGCTGATCATCGGAAGGCGAGGACTTCAATCGGTAGCAGCACCTTCACCAGCAGCAGCAGCAGCAGCAGCAGAAGCAGTTCCTCCATCTCTCGATAGCTGTCATTAATGTTTTCTATTTATCGATCCTAACCTTCACCATTGACCTTTCTAGATCCGCGGCGATGATCCCGGCCCTGCCGTACGATCGCTTTCACTTCATCCGACCGATTTGTTTCCCGGTTGCCTGTTTTTCCTATCGACGTTGCTGCTGCTCCTTCTAGGCCGAGGTCCTCGACTCTTCAACACAGAACCCGAAAGATGTTGCGCCGGTCATTGCCTTTCTGACCCTACACGACCACCAGCATGTGAAAGCAATAACGCGGGCACGCGCGCACGCCCGGGGAACTTCGCTCTTTCGATATTCAAATCGAATCAAATTGAAATCAAGAGCTATACTCCACTCTCGCAAACGCAAACAAGATAGTGGAAGGCTATTGATCGGGTTAATTGAGTTATGTGTTACTGGCAGGAGGGGAAGGGGGGCATGTGACCACCGCGTCCACGACACCGGCATGGGACCGGCATCGCGATACACGTTGAAGATGACCCTTTTCGCCGTGACAATCGCTCGCTCGCGTAACTCGGCGTTTTGGGGATGGGTTTCGGGTGTAGCACGCGCACGGCCTTTCCCCTTTATCGCGCTTTATCGCACCGCGCACGGCAAAAGGGCAAACAAACATTCCTCCGCTTCCATCATATTCCATTCGGACTGCCGCGGGGTGCGGCCCTTTGCGCATCAACCACCGCCACCGATGCCGGTGACGATGAGTTCACGCCTTGACGACCAAATTAGTGGCCTCGATGCGCACGGCTCGTTTGATGGTTGCCATGTGTACGCGGCTAACCAGCAGCAGCGGAGCAGTCGACGAGCCTACTAGGCCTGGTCATAGGATGATCACCACAAACATCACGAGATTTTGGAGTGGTTGCGATCGTCGATCGTGGAATGCCTTCCTTCCTTCGCTCCAAGATGTTTCACATGTGTTTATGAAGAAGCCGTTAGATTGGAGGCCCCCTTTCCCTCCCGGGGGTTGAAGGAATTTACTACCCATAGATTGATGATATGGACTGCTATAGCTCTTGCTGCTGCTTCAGCAATTTGAGAAAGATAGATAGATAGGGAGACCTTTTTGAAGTGGTGTTCCCACTTCCGATTCTGTTGTGAGCTGTGGGCGCATGATGCTAAGGGTGAGACCTCCATAACCTTCGAATGGGAATATGTTACTTATGCTGTTCTCCCGATGTCGGCATTTCATTGATGATGCCATATCATTCTGGATTACAGTTGGCATCGGTAAAGATTGATTAGGTTCTTGTCGCGCCGGATCATCAGCTTCTTTCGTCGCTTTATTTCTTTATCGTTAAATGATGGTGTTGACTATTGACATAATCTTAAAAGCTTCATAATATGCCGTTTTATTATGGTGTTTATCTACGATGTTTTTAATACGATTCAATTTATGCTTTTTTGATTCGATAGCTCCTCTTCTTCTTTCCGTCTTTGTAGTAATGGCATTGGAAAGGAGACCGCATTGATGTAGCAGCGCATCGCACAGCAGCAGCAGCAGCAGCGGCGTTCATTTGCCAGCTCCAATTAATGCTGTCGCCATTTGGCCATCTGCCGCAGCGAGCTGAATGGCCCACAGCACGAATTGATGGCATTTCATTTCGTATCATTTATTCCCGGCTTCGAACGTGTGGCCGCCTGTTATCCAATTGAGTTCCCGCGGAATGTCGGTTCTGCTGGTGCTCTGCTGCTGCTGCTGCTGCTGCTGCTGCTGCTGCTCAGGGTCCTTTCCGGAATGCTGGTCGGGTGTTCGGTCAGTGAAGAAGGCCCATTGACACGATCGCTCTCCTCTACTACAAAGAGCAAGCGGATCTCCTCGTACGCGCTAACCGCGATGGTGGCTCAACGGTTAAAAGAGGCTCTCTATTGGGCAGAGGTCAAAACACATACTGCTGCACGGGAGGCGGAAGGGCAGGAAGATGCTGCTTAATAGGGAAGGATTTGTTATTATTCGGTTCGGAACGGCAGACAATTGTGGAAAGGGGAAAGGGAGTGGGGAGTTGGTGTACGGAGAGAAAACATGCCAGAAAGGCATTCAACACCCACTTTTGCTCAATTATTGCTGGATTCGGTTCGAAAAGCCTGCTCTCGGCCTCTGTTGATCCGATAGAATGTGAGAAAGTACCCGGGAAGGGCGAATAAGAATGCGATGCGGCGTGAGATGGATTGTGCCTCATGATGATGATGATGCTGCTGCTGCTGCTGTTGTTGTTGCTATCATTAGCCGTGGCCACACGGGGCGAAAATTTGCGCGCAAATTTGCACATTAATGCCAAAATGTTTTCGCTTCGTGTGGCAGGGGTAAAAACCCGAAAATTTATGCCGAAATGTCAAACGTATTGTTTTCATCTGTGTTTTGGCCGCTGAAGTTGATTTCCGAATAAATTTTGCAGTTTTTAACGATTTTGTTGCTGTTGCTGTTATATTTATATTAAAAATGCAAAAACAATACGAAAAGAACCTACATTTTCGTAAATAAAGCGTTCGATAGCGTCAAGGGTTCAGCGAAAAAGTCCGCGGACGTATAAAAGTTTGACAGCGTGTAAGGGTTAAGCGAAACCGTTTTGGCATTAATTTTTTCGTTTGCGCTAGGGTTTTCGCCCCGTGTGGCCACGGCTATTGAACCATTATGCTCCAGTGGACCGGTGTGTGTGTGTGTGTGTGTGCCACATCATTTCAAATCAATTTTATTGAGCAGTTCCATTTTATATGATTCATGTTTGCGCACCACTCGGCTACATAAATGATGTTGACTGTTGACCAAGAACTTGTGCCTCGATGATCTAATTGATGTTGTTCGCTATTGCTGATTGATTGAGAATCTACCCATTCCCGACAACGGCATACAGCATAGTTCAAAGGTTTCTTTAAAATTATCATTATCTTGAAGTGTGATCAAATGATTATAGGGGGACTTTCCCGGGTCCTCATGCTGTGGCATAATGTAAGCATTGACTAATGTTTAAACATGCCAACCGGAAGAACAGCAGCACTCGCGCTGATTGAAGCAAATATTACGGTCCTTCTAAAGCGCAGCTTTGTCCATACTTGATGGGTGTACATGGGTACGGCCCAGCGTTGACCATGGTCACAACACTGACCATGCGAGTCTCTCTTCCGTACCAGGCGGAAGCCAGTGCCGGATACTTGTCTTTCCCGGTTTCCTGTTCTCCGCGTTTGTGCCCTGGATGAGGAATTAGTGAGGGTGAAAAGAAATGGAGACTGGCTGGCTGGCTGGCTGGTTTGTTGTTCGCTGTTGCTGCTGCTTCTCGTTGGATCGTTAAATTTCAAACCGCGCACCCGCATCGACGAGCCGGTTGGGCGTGCGTCAGGACTGGGTTTTGTGTATGTGTGTTTGCACCTCGGAATGGTGTATATTTATGTGCTATTACACTACTGATTATATGCTGCCGATGGCGCCAATGGTAAAAGCGTGGCCAAGTAGCATCGTTCCTTCCCTATCGTCTCTCGACACTATCGGCGCGATCGGCAGAGAACAGAGAGGAGAGACAGACCTCGGTGTGCTGTTGTGCTACCACCAACACCGACCTGGTTCGTGCTGGTTCTTCACGATTCGCGTGTTTACTAGCCCTCTAGAGTTTGGGGACAATTTCCTATTCGTCGCCATCGTCGCCATAGTCGTCGTCGTCGTGGCGTGTGTGGTGTGTACCGTGCATTGACAAGCGCGACAAGCAATGCAGTGAAATGAGCTAAGGAGAGGGAGCATCGACAGTCGAATCCAATGTGTTTTCGTATGCACAGACCCCCAAAGCCGGTAATGATGCCATTTCGTGACAGCCTCTTAAGCCTCTTTAGCCTTCTTCTGCTTCTGCTTCTTCTGCATATCTTTGATGCTGATCACAACCAGGCCCAACAGTTGGGCCACGGAGCTCGGAGAGGAATCCTTTTCCAGAGCGTGATTCCACTGTTGCGCGACGACGACTATCATCATCGTCGGGCTTCTCCGTGTTCGTTGCTCGACATTTTGGGTCTTCTTTGGGGTAGTAGGTTTTACTCGGATTAGGGATTTGCCGGGGCTTTAGCAGCCGTCAACGGAGCGGTGCTGGAAAGAGATAGAGGCCTTCTGTATTCCACCAGGATGTGTTACTTGTTGCTTCTCTATTCAGCTCAAGAGCAAAGGTTCCGTTTTTTTAGATTTGCTGTTGATTTGTGAAAACGCACTTATCGTTAATGGTTGGAAATTTTCTTGATTTTCTTTTATTTAATTATCTATTCTGTTATTCACTTGTGGTTTTTGTTTTCCATTTGCAAGTCTAAGATCGCATTTTAATTTAGAAATAGGTAAGTTTAAGTTAGAATGTTGAAGAAGGCTCTCCACTTGTATAAAATTAATAATGATTTATCATAAGATGATAGAAGAACTATTTGATATATTCAAAATCATCTTACAATGTCATTATATTGTTCTTTGAATGTTTTTTTTCCCTGGAAATGAAACTTCATAAAAATGAAATTTCGAAAAGGGAGTATTTATCGAAAATGTTTAATGCGCTTTTCAGTGCAACAAATATCAGACAGCTATTGCAGAATAGCGGAGCGACTTATGTAAGAAAAAGTGCGGCAATTCCTATTTTTCCATTCACGCTGCTTGCTGAATACCATTCAACCAAACCACGTTTCGTAACATACTGATCATATGAATGAATCCATTTTAAGTACTTTTTGGACTGCCGCCCCGACGACACCGTGCCATACCATTTTACCCCTATCGCTCTGTTCCACCTGCACCAAGCGATTTTCCACGCTTTTACATGCCTATCGGCACGGTAGCATACGGTTCGGTTTTGCGGTTGTATTGGTACAGGATTTTAACGACACCAAACAACGCTTTAAATCTCATCGTCGTCATCGTCATCCACAGGCCCGCAGTTTGCGTGGAAAAAGAGTTGAGGTGCCTTTTCCGTATCCCATGCATTTTCCACACTAGGCACGCAGGTTTCGGCTTCCCCCGGCAGTGCTGTTCACCCCAAATGGTTTTCGGATTTGCCTTCGCCGACCATTGCGTGCTGCCTGAGTATCTCTCGTTTCACTCCCGATATCGAAGCCACCGCCCGAGTCTGGTGTGTGTGTGTGTGTGTTTGAATGTAACTTCCTAGGAGCTTGAGGGTGGAGGTTTTTGGGGGGGAGTTACGTGACATGATCCTGGCGAAGGTAGCGGGGCAAGGAGCTGTGCGTGCAAATTTATGGGCAAAGCCGTCGGGGTAATAGGGGCGACAACAGAACGCCGCAGTAACGTTGCAGCAGCAAAGAAGAGGGGAAAGGATACACCCAGCCAGCCAATCCTTCCCCAAACCCTTCCTCTATCTATTCCCTTTCCTGCCGCCCCAGGCAACTGCCGCTGGCCAACTTTACGTCAATCCAGCGGCAGCGTTTGCGTTCAGCGTTTTAGCTCGTGCCGGCGGCGGCGAGGATATTGTTCCAGCAATATTCGTCGGGAGTGGTTTGCAAATTTGCAAAAAAAAAAGGAAGGGCACATACACCCCGTTGGCGATGTGCACACACACACACACACACATACAGGCGAGCACGCGACGCGAACCAACTTGACTCGGTTTTCACGTCAAATAAGGGGGATCTGCATCCGGATGTGAATTTGCGACGAAAAGAAAGGGGGATATGAGGTTGGCACATTGATGATTCAGACGAGGTTTGCGCACCCCTTCCTCTCCCCGTTCCCTTTCAGCACACCCAGGCCCACGCTAGATTGTTTTCCTATATCCTTTGATTCATTTATCGGATAATGTGGGGCTTGAGAGAGTTCTGGCTCTATGTGTGCGTGCGTGTGTGTGTGAATTTCCTCTTTCCCCATTTTCTATCCATTCTGCAATGCTTGTTTTTACACTTATTTAATGGCCGTGGGCCCCTTCCTCGTGGGCGCAGGATACTTGTGCATTGCTGGGACATCATGGTAGGCTGGTGGTGGCGGTCGGGTTGTGCTAAAAGCCGGGGCGACCCTTTTCGTTAGGAGCTGCTGAAAGTGAAACAGAGCAGCACCGGAGCAAAACCGGAGGAACGGCGAGAGTTGAAGGAGTGTGTAGTGCTCTCGCTTTAAAAATACGCCAATTGGTATTAGCTGGGGACCAGGGGCCAGCTGTGTGGTGTGCGCGGTTGACGTGAAACGAAATCCTTTTGAGAAAAGAGTCGCTGGCCGTTGGCTGGCTGGCACCACCCCAGGCTCGAATCGAAGGCAGGGATATCGAATTTGGAATGTGTCAAGGGCTCGGTTGCGATGAATTATTTGAGTCTCTGCCTCTCTCTTTTTGAGCAGCGCGATATCGCACTTGACGGCATTCGCCAGACAACCGCCAGTTGGCATAAATATTGCAAAATGGGGAAATTTTATTGTTTGTGGCCACAACAGGCAGCAGGAGAAGATGGGGCGGGGGGGAGCCTTTCTTCCATCATCTAGTGCGAGTAGCAGTATTTACAACGTTCTAAAAAAAAACCCCTTTAATGTCACCGATACAGCGAGCACTCGGCAAATATTTCTTCAGCAAAAGGCGTAGCCGATGTATGGACTCTGGAGAATGATCTTTGCTTACGAGTAGTGAGATGCGCTGCGAGCCATATTCGTCTTGGGGCGGACTTTATTGCATCTTTACTCCCCTAGATGGTACAAGCGCACGCCTCGACGCTTATTTGTCATCAAAAATCTATCGACGACGAGAGGGAGCGGAGAGAGATCTTCTTGGCATACGGGGGCTACCCCGTACGGCACGAGACACATTGAGCCATTAGTCACCAACGGAGGGAAGTGTTTTCGTTTTATTGCATTTGACCTGTTTGTGTGTGTGTGTGTATTCGTTTCAGTGTTGCAATCGTCATAAACTGGGAACTCGTGTTAGTCATTCCGTTCCGCAAAATCAATGTTTCATTCATGGTTTTATATGGAGTTTTCTTTGCGGAGATCACGATCTATTCATTGTTCGTTTTCGGTGTACTATAATAACGGCAATGTTTCTTTTGCTATCTTTTGCCAGTGCTCAATGCTTCTTTCAAAATGGATAATGGAATGTTTTATGTTTTCACTTTTAGTATAAGCAACTCGAGCAATGTATCCTTGAACAAGAGAATCCATTGATTCAATTGTAAATCCTTTGAAGCTTCTCCAGTTCTGCTTCGAAATTGATGTTCCGCGGGCTGAATCATCAGCATACCGAGTAGCTGCAGCAACAGCGGCAGCAGCACAATTATTAAATTCATCGAACGCGAACATTTTAAAACGAATTCGATTCGCTAGCTTTCTGCAATTGTGATTCTGAATTCCGTGTTCCGGTAATCCCACTTTCGACACAAACCACGCGATCATGCGTTTCTCGTCTTTTCAACATCAACATGGTGTGTGGTGTACAGAGATTTGAGACGAACACAGCGCACACAGCCCGGCCTTATAATTAAACTGCCGGCGGCTGCCCATTTGTGCCTCGTGCACTGGAAATAATTACAAATGGCAGCCGCTCGCTGTCTCTCCCGCGATGATGGTGCCTCGCGGTGAAAACACACACACACACACTCTCAAAAGGCAAAAGGTCCAGGCCCTATGCTCACGTACAGGTCTGTCGTTCGTTCGTTCCTGCGTTCGATTCCTCCGGTGGTTGCTGGTGGCGTCAAAGACAAAGGCAAATCGCTGCTGCTCCACCTATTATGTGCCTCCCTTCACCGCACCATTTTCACCTTCGCACTGTCTCTCTGTCTCTCTGTCTCTCTCTCTCTTTAGTCTCTCGACAGTACAGTATCATCCCGGCGCAAGAGCAGCGCAAGCACATGAACGAAATGACAAACGAGCAAAGATTGTTGCGTGACTTAAATTAATTAAATTCAGCGTCGGTCGCGGGACGTTGCGTTTCCTGTGTCGAAGACCGACCGTCCGGTGCGAGGGTGAGGCGGTAGGCAGGTAGGTCTATTTTTTTTTTCCACAGTCCAGCGTGTCCCGCCATGCCGGTCCTGTGCCTGGTCCTAGGTATTGATGAAGGTGGTGGTAGCGTGGAAGCGTGTCTATTATTTCCCGCTACGGTGGCATTTATGCTGCGAGGAGGTACGCGATATTCTAATGATTTCATACGCTGACCAAATTTTCATTTGCTGCCCATGATGGTGGATCATGATCGCGCCAGGTTTTTGGAGCCAAAGGCGGACTGGCCAGTTACTTGCTTTTTCTTCTACTTCTACTTCTTCTTCTTCTGGTGCTCTAAATGGTCTGCGGTCCCTCCCAGGTGCGTGACATTATTTCGTGCGGCGTGTGGCTAGCCTGGCAGCCAGCCGTACTTTGCTTTGATTGTTCGCTTTGGTTTCCCTCCTGCTTCACTCTCTTCTCGATCACTCGGTCTAATGGTGGGTTCTGCGTTCTAATGATTCGAAGATGTATTTTTCTCTCACGATTTAGCTTTCTCCAGCTAATGCCCTTCTGTTAGATATTGTTCGTTACTATTTACTTACACTTGCTCACAATGTTGATCATTTTGAGAGATTCTTTTCAGTGAGATGATGTTGTAATTAAGCACCATTTCCTAGTATTGGGGTAATTAGAGTTTTCTCATTTTTTACTGCTGTTTCTGGACGAAGAGTCCTTCAAGAAAATGTTATGAAAAATACATTTCAATGTTTAGAAACTACTTCTTTTTTTGTAAGATAATTATTGAAAGCCACTTTTAAGTGTAATCGTGAATAGCATTACATTCCAAATTTCAAAATGTTATCACAAATTGACAAATGAAAAAAAATACATTAGGATTAAGTTTGAGCAACCAACAATCAAACGAAAGATTATCGATTTGTCAATGCTTCCTGGGACTTACGTCATGACAAAAGTAAAAAAAAAAATAGACATACATTAAACTGCGTGCTTATATTTCTCAAAAATTATATCCTAATATGGTATCTAGGAATAATCTTTTGGTGATTTTGTGACAAAAAATACACAAAAATGATCTCTTTTTGCTCCACATTACCCATTGTACCTCCTGAAATTCATCAAAATATTTATTCTATTTGAAGCAAGTATTTAATGTAATATGTAGATGCGCTTATTGACACTTGTCCATCTAGAAGGCGGGTCACTCCCGTGTGCAAAAAGTATGCGAAACCCTGCGTCCTTGTGTGAGCGCGCTCCCATCTCTGCTCCACATTCAACGATTTCCGTAGTTCAGGGTTCCCCTCGCCGCCGCCTGTTTAACTCAGGCCAGCATCAAAACCGGCCGCGCTCACTCCTTCGCACACTTACTGTATACCATGCTGCCATTGTGTGCTCTCCGTTGCAGAAGTGCCTCAATTTAACGTTGTCACCTTTTGAATTTAAAGTTTTGGCCGTGCTGGGCGGACGGGTGGGCAAATTTAGTCCTATTGTTATTCAGATATTACGGCGCGAATGCTCCTCCTCCTCCTCCTCCTCCCCCGGGGGGAGGTGTCCTCGTTGGTCCGGGATTTCTCATGGTGGTGGTGGTGGTTCGGATTGCCTTGAATATGCGACGGTACACTGGGTGAGTACTGCGGTGCCACGGTCCACTAACTCACTGTGCCAACTGTGTATAGTGTCCTCCACAACAGCACAATGTGCACAGAGCCGAGAGCGAGAAGATAGCCCCGGACGGGTTGTGCGAATCCGTCGCCCGTTCTCTTATCGTCTCGTGGCGTTGGTTGGTGGCTGGACCTGGCCGGGGCTTGACTCTCTGTGACGCAGGCAGCAATGATTGTTGCAGAACGAACGCGCCTTTTCGCTGCAATAATTCCATCCAATGAAGCAAATTAGTCTGTCCTGTGGGCGCGCGCTGGTCAGAGAGAGGCTCTTAACTAATTGGTGAACACAATAAGGAATGTGACGGCAACGGCGGAGGAGAGTTGGTATTCTGATGCTCTATACAAAATGCTGGTGTGTCTGGATGCATTTGAAAAAAAAAAAAACCAACAAACATTCTAGCTGATGATCCGCACTGCTTCCGGTTTTTGATGTATTCCATCCTTACTTGACTCATCCAATTTGTACGCCTCCTCTTCCATGCCAACTTTCTTGTTGACAAACTGTTGGAATGTTTGGTATTGGCCACCTCCCCGGGGGCCTGGTGCCTCTTATCTGATTGCAGTCCATCGACTGCCGAGTGCCGATATCGTCCAGCAGGCCGCTGGAAATCAGAAAACTCGCGTTGGAGCATTCTTGCTGCATTCTTTTCTCCGCTTCTTCTGCTGCTACTGCACGTGCCCTTTGCGTGCATATTATGCTCCTTCTCTCTCTGCTGCACTCATCATTCTTGACTGCGTGCTCGGCTTAGCCACCAGCATTGTCGCCCAACTGAATGTTATCTTATTATCGCTCTTCCTTCCGCCTTCGCCATCCGGGAGGAGGGAAAAAAGGTCCGGCGCACACTTCTCAGCGGTGCGCCCGTGATACCGGGGATCTTTTCTCGTTGGAAGACCTTTTGCTTGGACCTCCGGAACCCGGGACCCGACCCAGGGGTCCTCTCGGTGACGCGGCGGCATCTCATGCTGTTCGGTGTGTGCGCGCTTGTGTTTGAAAAAGCTTCTCGTTTGTTTGCGGGCAAATATTTATGTTATCGTTTTTATGTCTTGATTTGGTCCAGGGCTTGTTCTGTGGACGAGCGCGAGCGCGCGCGCGAGCGGGGACATGCTCTGCAAATGGGCCACCAAGGGTCCGATGGCCCGAGAAAAATCCCTTTTCCACATCCTATCTTCCCTACTCCTCCTGGCAGACCTGCCAAAGTGTGCGCAGTTTGTATACAAAATCTGAACCGTAATGTGTCTCCCGGTGCTCTCTGTCTCTCTCTCTCTATCTGCATTGCTTATGCTATCAGGCAGACAGCCAGCCCGTGACTTTGCTTGGTAGCGCAATCATTGGTTTTGTCTATCTGGGCAATATTTACATGTTTATCGCAAGAAGCAAACGCAGCAGCAGCAGCCTCAGCATGAATCCTGGGCGAATCCTGTTTGTTCGTGAAGCGACTACGGGGTCGGGTACATTGTTCTGGAGAGGTAGTGTTCTGTCCGGTATGTTGCAGTGTTTGTGTTTGGTCTCTGTTAGTCATTCGGCTTCAATTTTATGAGCTCTCCAATGGTGCTTCATTGAGCGTAAGTGATGTATAGATATTTGTCATCATCGATTGATTTTGTTGTTTGCGTCTTGAGGGAAAAACCGGCTTAGTAGACATTTTGTGAGGTTAAAAATATGCTCTAACACTTACAGCGTGGCAATGCTTACTCTTTTTTTTTTCTATCGGATATTTATGAGCCTTCATCGTTTCAACGATTGCTTTGTAATTAAAAGTTCGTAAAGGATGTTTTTTTCTCTGTATACATGAGCACTTTTTTTGGGAGAAAATTCTAAGCAAATTCAACATTTCTGCCAAATTTCTTTTTAATGCTATTTTTAATAAACTTGTAATACACAAAATCTTAGTTTGGTCTTTATGATTCACAATTCAATAAAAGAAACAAAATAAAAGAAAACCATGCTACTTATTCTAGTAATGAAGAGAAACTCAAGGGCTTTCAAATTCAAATAATTTAAATGAGATTATCAATCTAACATTGCTACCCTGCATAACATTTGCTTTAAATGTCGATTATATTTTGTAAAACTAACAGTAAAACAATTACTCCGTCGCTGCTGTCTCTATCAGCATTCTGTTGTGACACTAAACGACTCTTCCCTCCTCCTCCCCCCCCCCCCCACCCCCAGGGCATTATCTCAGTCGCATTCCACCCAAAAACCATCCAAAACTCAAAACAAGCACACCATTAATCAATGCAGCAGCCGGGCCCGGGTATGTTGTTCGTTCGTTGTCCGGGTTGGCATTCGCCAAAAGTATGCTACCGGAGCAGAACCAGGGCCGTGAGCCCCGTTGGTTTGGGATTGTCGGATGTGTTGGGCCATGCCAAAAACATGGCATGGATGGCTCGCGACCTCGGCCTCGCTCTCATGATGGCGACCGGGCTTCGGCTTCAGCGATTTCCAGGTTGGTGTGTCACTAGACACAGCGGTGTGGTAAGGGGGGAGGGGCAACACAGAGCACTGGCTGGTCTGGCCGATGATGTGTTCTCTGCTTGCTCGCCGCTCGCTCGCTCGCTGTTCCGTGGAGCGTGCATTTTTGCAACCCCCCCACCCGGCCAGGCCAGCCAGCGCATCCACCTCGTTTTGGTGTTCCTCGTTTCTGTGTGGTCCGTGTCTGGGGCTAAGTGCTCTTAATGTTACTGTTTTTTTTCCCCCGAAAAATTCCACCCAGCGCCTGGGATTGAGCCCCAATTTGTATGTTTTGCTGGCGCTAGACAAAGAGCGAGCGCGTGAGAGAGAGAGAGAGAGAGAGAGAGAGAGAGAGAGAGAGAAAGAGATAAAGAGAGAGCAACCAGCATAGAGTAATCTCAGCTTGCTCTGCAATTTCCTCCTCGGTGCAATGTGGAGAGCATTTGGATGGATTATCCAAGTAGACGATTTTTGGCTTTAGAAGCCATTCCCCTTGGCACTGATTGTGGCGATGATGATGATGATGCTGATACCCAATGATTCGGCGTCCTCCAGGCGACGCCGGGAATCGCCGGCATGCCAATCACACTCTTCGCTCGCTGTGCTGCTCGGTTGGTTGCACGAGCAATCGGTCGGTCTCGCGGTCCCCATTCCTATATATCTGTCTTTCTGGGTGGAGGACAGCGCGGAGGCCACGACCACGAGAGCGCGCACGCCGCGGCACGCCAAGGCATTAGCGCTATCAGTGAATTGGTCGGTTACAGCTGCCAGCCTCGCCGCGGATGAGCAAAAGCAAGAGATAAACGCCCCCTGCTCCTGGCCTGCCCCTGCTCCTGGCCTGGCCTGATGGCCGGCTTATAACGGGGCATCGTGAGGCGCGGGGAATTGGGAATGTTAAACGGTTTTCTTTTTCGAGAGGCCCGCGAGCTCGGATTGCATGCACGGCCCTGATGCCAATGTCCGAACGGCCGACTGGCCGGCCGGCCTATATTTCGTGGCCCCAGCCGGACGTGCGAGGCTCTGTTGAGGGGTAGGGTATCAGTTATATGACCTCTCCTCGGTATGGCTGGTTGGATGGCATGGCAGGGTGTGGTGTGTGTTGTGCACACACTCCTCAGACACACTCCTCAGACACACAGCATCCTATCTCTCTCCTAAGGTTTTTGATGATGGAGGTCCAGAATCAAGTTTGGCTGGTGGAGGCCGCCCCCCTCTCCCGGCAGACGCAGGTACGCCAAGGGTCGGCGGAGGCTTCGTCCAAGGATGGCAATTATAGGGTGAAAACGGATTGATTGGAGGGTTGATATGCTGCGCGCTAACTCCACACGCGCAAAGTTGAGCATCGTCAATTTGGGCCGAGAGTGAGAGAGAGAGAGAGGGAGGGAAATGCATGGAGAGCAGGAGAAAAGGATGGAGTGTGAGGTGTGTGGTTTCGAATTTGCATGCCGAGGGGGGAAATACAGCATCTCGTCATCGGTTGCCGGTTGCTCGGTTGGTAACATGATGAAATCAGACCATCAGAGAGAGAGAGGGAGAGAGAGAGAGAGATTAGGTTATTCTCAAAAGTCGAGTCATCCCCTGAACGATATTGTGATTGTGATGTCCCAGGGATCTACTTATCATTCGGAAACAGAGAGGATTCATTCGTGTTCCTGTTCCATGAGGACACTCGGAATCCCCGGGAGTCTCATCACACCACTTGCAATTGGCCCTTTTTGGCTAGTGCGTGCACCCGCGCAAGTGTTCTTCTGCTGTTGCTGTGCTTGCACCACGCTGCTGCACCCCAAGATGACTCATGCATGCATCACATTTTAGCCGGTTCAAAGCACACATGTAGCCCATAGTTCGCTTCGATGGTTTGGTGATGCCGCTCGCACCGCGCTTCAAATTCGCTCTACCTCTCCCTCGTGAGAGAGCACAAGAGAGCGAGAGAGCGAGAGAGTGAGAGAGAGAGCGTGGCTTTTCTCGCACAAAGGAAAGCGCCCAACGCACGCGAGAGAGAGAGAGAGAGATGAGAAAGAGAGAGAGAGATGAGAAAGAGAGAGAGAGAGAGAGAGAGTGAGAGAACGAAAGCTAACAATTCATCTACACGGCACAGAGAAAGCTGAGAATGAAAAAGGCGAGAATTTTTGTTCAAATTTTTGAGAAGTGAGTCATTTTTTCTAAGCATCCACGACTGTTGCCAACATAAAAAAAACGCCTACTGCATTATTTCACAGGTAGTTTGCAGGTAGCTCAATTCTCAATTCTCCATTCTCTCCTTTCTCGGTTTCTACACGAGCGGAAAAAATCCTGGCTCCGGATTTGTTTGGATTTGACACTCTCAACTGTTTCATGCTCATCTCATTCTCAGCTTTCTCAAAGAATGTCAAATCCCAAAAAAATCCGGAGCGAGAATTTTTCCGAAAAAATTCTCGCCTTCTGCATTCTCAGCTTTCTCGTTGCCGTCTAGGCGCAGCGTAACGCAACATAAAATTATAGCGGAAGGAGAAGGGCCGTTGTCCTGAAGCGCATCGCCCGGCTCGAAATGGCGGCCAACTCCAACCGACGAGTGGTGCCTCTCTCTCTCGCATTCTGCATCTGTTGTTCGTGGTGTTCGGAGCGTCGTCATCGTCGTCGTTCGAGCGTTTTCCCCCGTGAGTGCTGCCCTGCGCCGCTTGTGTTCTGTTCCCCGTTGACTTGCTTTTCCCTCCGTTTTTTCTGCCTTTTACTCTTCTTCGACTTCTTCTACTTGTTCTACTGCTTTGTGGTGAAGTTCTGGTGATTCGAAGCGACCGTTGCCCGGGCTTTTTTTTTCTTGGTGCAGTGAAACGTGTTAAAGCACAAGAAGCGTGCCGCCGCCGCCGCCCCGCCGCCTAGCACAAGCTACCGTGGTGTGGTACCGATGCTCCCGGTGTGACAGGATTTGAGGTTATGAAAAGATGGCCAAATGGCTGGCGGGATATAGAGGAATGAGGAACACCGCGACCGCGAGGGATTTGGATTTGCTCTCCAGAACGCGTGTATATTGTGTGCGTGTGTGTGTGTGTGCGCCTGTTGGCTAGAGTGTCGCCATATCCGGTGCCGCAAAGTGGTGTGCCCAGTGAAATGTGTGTTCTTCGATGTGCGTGCTACAGAGCAAAAACCCATTTGCAACCAAAGTGCAAAGTGCATCGCGAGCAGCAGAAGCAGCATAAGGATATAAATTCCCGGTCCAAGCAAGCCGACGCCACCGCGCGCTCCTTTGCCCAGGGACTGCACTGCATCTCTCCCTCTCTCTCTCTCGCTCGCTCTCTCGTGCACTCTGATCGGCAAATTCCCCCTTCTCTGCTGGAGTGTGGAAAATTATGGAAAATTATGCCCGATCTGCTGGCTGGCTGGCTGGCTGGCTGCTCTCAATAGCACGGACGAGAAGAAGTCTCCATTTCTCTCGCTAATAATTTTCCAATCAAAAGGAGCAGTGAACCCTGGCTGGCCTGGCCTGGCCTGGCCTGGCTGGGGTCTGGCCGCTCGCCTCTCGGAGATGAGCCATGGCGAATGGCGGAAGAGAAGAAGGAAGAGGAGCCAGCAGCCGCCACCGCCGCCGCCACCGTAGCCACCCGTGATTGGAAATGTTCCGTTCGATCAGCAACACCTGTGCAATTAGAGTTGGTTCTTCTTCCTGTTGGTGCACACAGAGGTGCTATAGCAGCTACACTATTCCATCAAAGCAGACTACTGCTGCTGCTGCTTGATGCTTTTCCAACGGGGTCAGCAGTCCAGGCATGAGTTTCTTCGTTGGCGTCGTCCTCGTCGTCGTCGTCGTCGTTGCGGTTGCCTATCTTTTACGCCTGTCCGCGCGCGTGTGGATCATCATCATCATCAGCAAGTGTTCAGGGGATCTTTGGGCTGTCAGTTTGAATTTTCTCCAGCCGATTTACCCCCGGGACGAGAGGGGTCCGAAAATTCCGGGTCTTCCTTTTTGCAGAGAGTTTAAAAGACCTGATCAAATTGCAGCATCGCGCTCTACCCCCGAATGGGTGAACGAAGAAGAAAACATGGGCGCGCATGTGGCCGCGAGGTCCGAAACAAGTCCCCGAGCTGTCCGCGTGAACCTCGCTCGACGTCGTGGTTGTTGGGTTCTCAGGTCAGTTATATTTAGCCCGCGTCGTGTCCAAGCTCTTGCGCTACCTGTTCTCCGGTGGCTTAGGGGCAGGGCCAGCAGGGCCAGCAGGATTAAGACCGTTCCTCCTGTGAGAGGCAGAGAGCAGCGCGGGGGGGTGCCCTCGAGGCTTGAGATGCGCGCAGGATACGGAACACACGGTGGCGGTGGTAGCGGCAGAACTAGTTTTGCAAAACCCGGGGGTAGTAGCATGAATGACGAGGCAAGAGTGTACCTGGTGGTGGTGGCTGGTGGTGGTGGTTTGCAGACCGGGGCTTTCTAGTGTTGGACGAAGAAGCAAATCGAATCTTATCGAGCTCTTCTTCGACACTTTTCATCTTCATCCCCGCGGCTTTTGGTCTTCGGGAAGCAGACAGGGCGTGTGTGTGTGTGGATGCCTCGAGCAAGATTCGCCGTCGCGCCATCGCCATCATCATCTCATCGCCGTCGTCGCCGTCGCCGTCGTCGTCCTATCGCATATTCCTTTTTCGTCCTCTTCCCTCTTCTGCCCACGTTTTTTTTGGCGCGTCCAGTTCTGTGTGCCCGTGTGTGTGTGTATGCGGAGTGGAGAGGACAATTGTGTGCGTAACAAAAGAGCGAGCTTGTACGTGCGCGCGCGTGCGTGCGCCTTTCGAAACTCCATCTTCCATCTTGCTCTGGCGGACGGCAAAGCATAGCCAAAAGCATAGCCACACCACCACCACCACCACCATCATCAGAGCATATCGGTTGGAGGGACGCATGGGAGAACGGAATGGTTCAATTGAGAGGTTGATGAGTTTCCTGTCCTTCTCTCTCTCTCTCTCTCTCTCTCTCTCTCTCTCTCTCTCTCTCTCTCTTTCTCTCGCTCTTTCGTGGTGGGGTGATCTGTCTACCGCGCCCGAGAACAGCAACAACCCCTTCGGTGGTTCCCTTCTCATCCCCTCGACCGTTGGAATCATCGTGGCCGCCGGCCGCCTGATGGTCAACGCACCACCACCACCATCACGCAAATGTAGAAGGTGCGGGAGGCTGCACAAGCGACGACGGTGGCGGTGGCGGGTGGCTGCACTGCAAGCAACCTAACCTAACAAAATCGACGAACGAAGCAAACGGGCGAACGAAAGAACGAACGAACGAAACGAACGAAACGAAGCAGGCGAAGCGGAAGCCAAAAGAAAATCCAAGAGGGCGAGAACATAACCGGTCGTCAAGAAGGGAAAGAGAGAGAGAGAGAGAGAGAGAGAGAGAGAGAGAGAGAGAGAGAGAGAGAGAGACAGAAGACTGCATGTGTGTGCGTGTATGTGCGGATGGGGAGTAATAAAACCACCATCTCCCGGACTTTTCGCAAAGAAACACGCGGTGGAGAAGAAGTGAAAGGAGGTGGTGGTGGGGAGAAGGAATACAGGGGATTCTGGAAACCTAAGGTCAGGGGCTTCGACTTTGTACAGTATCGGCCAAAACATTTGCAACAGATTTTGAACTTTGATAAAATGTGCTTGATTAATGCCGCAGTTCCCTAGCTAACTCAAGCCATTCCTTGTTGACGATAGAACTCGGAATATCAAGCCAGCAGTACTGCAGGAGAATCGCCGGAATCTGAGCCCGATTTCATTGAGCATATTTAGAAGAGCCTGAGGTCATCGGATAGCCTAATGACAAGACATAGATGTTTCGTTTGCATAAATTAAAAGGACTGCAACATTCGTGTCTATCGTGTAGTTTATGGCATTATCCCGCTCAAATGGTCCCCATTTTATGGACCTTAACCGGGACGGGACATTTAAATGTCTTTCCCAAGCGGTTTTGGGTTAGGGGGGGGTCCACTTGTTTTGACCTCGACTCTCTTCAAGCGTTATATAGCTATTTTATGAACATCGTTTTATGACTTCCAATACACCAATTCCAATTGTTTTGACCAATACTGTGCGTTAAAGGTTCGCCTTTCGTGAGATGTTGTCACAGATGAGGTGATGTGTCATCGACATTCTCTGGTCGGGCTCTTATCCCTTGGTTAATCTAACTAATTTCGTCCTTTTCCCTTTACTCTGATCTCTTGGTGCGCTTAGCAGTTAATCCAATCCCGACAGAGAGTGTATGCAGTACCGATATATAGTGCGTGTGTTTTTTGCAAATTGTGTGCTTCGGAAGCCGCTCTGCAACTTCTTCTTGGTGAGAGTGAGTGAGTGAGTGAGATCAAGTGATTAAGATCGAGATTGAACGTCCCGCGTGAAGCTAGTAGAAGCTTTCGTGTTGAACAAGGATTTGTGTGGTTTTTGTGTGCTTTCGAGGTAGTAGATTACCTACCACACCGCGCACACACCCGGATCCCGCGGAGAGCTGCTTTCCGTTGTTTTTCCTCCCCACAAAAAGGTAAGTACAACCGGCAACTTAGAGCAAAGTCAAGAGTATAAAGTTAGAAGATAAGGATGGAATGTATGGTGGGAAATTGGGAGTTCTGTTGTTGGGACAGCTTCACAAAATTAATGTACAAACTTTTCTGGATAGCACGTCCGTCGTCGTCGTCGTCGTCGACGTCGTGGCAGGCTGTCAGTTCCTTTTGTAGAGGTTTCTTGGCCCGGGAGAAGAACATCTTCTCTGATACAGCGACTCGTCCCCGTTTGTAGGTGTAGCAAGATAATTTTTGGGGGGTGGTTTTTCTTCTTTGAAATGAAGATACCCGCAAGGTAAAGATGTCTGCAGCGCATCATCTTCAAACCGAAGAGGTGTGGGTGTGCTTTGGCAACCATTTCAAGCAATTACTTCTGGGGCGTGAATATCCTGCCAACCAAGTTGGATTGTGTTACTGCGGCTGTTCTTCTTCGGCATTAAAATCCCTCTCCAAAGCCCATACAACGTTCAACGTCTGGAAAAGATGAGATATATATTTGGTTTCGGTCCACAACATGATGTTCTACAAAAAACAGACATGGGGAAACTAATCGTTCAAATGAAAACAATAATCTTCCCCATCTTTTGCACGACTGACGACGTCGTTACACAGCAGCGGCCAGCGGCAGCAGCGAGCTGCTCGAGCTCGAGTGTGACATGTTGTGAAGTCTCTGCTATCCAACCCATCGCAATCCTCCCCACCCATCGTATCACAACGATGACTCCCAAAAAACGGCCTTCCGCCGCAACATCAACTTGCGCGCGCGCCTGTCTGTCCATCATTCCCGGACTCTGTCATCAAGTGAGGGGGCTGGAGGAGGACCATGTTGCTGTGACTGGAGCGCTGGCGAAACTTCTCCGGTTCAGGCTCAAAGTATGACGGACGAACGGACGGACGGTCGGACCTGTCGTGTGTCTGTGCGTTTTGACGTTGGTTGAATCGCTTTCGTTTGCTCCCTTTGTCCAGAGAAAGACGAAGCACAAGGATTGCGCATTTCATTCATGCTCTGCCCACCCGTCCGCCCGTCCGCCTCTGACAACACAACACACGCACTCCGATAATTATAAGTCAGGCAAAATCGGACTAAACCTTGGCAGCCAGTTGTGGATGGGAGGGACAAGGGACATATCACCGTCATAGGGAGGGAGGGTGAACCGTTTTCGAAACATGAGGGAGCAGCTCCCGTGGAAATGCAAAAACAAAAAAACTCAACATAATTGCTTCGATATGCTCTTGTGCGCGCAATGTGGGCTGGGATGGGGGTTATGTTTTTGTTTATGTTTTCTCCTCCCCCACACACTCCCACGCTCCTGTTGTTTTTTTTTTATTTTTTTTATTCAATCCATTATCACGCACGCTAAGCAGCACAAACTCCAAAGACAACAACCTCCCCTCCCCAGTTTGTGTGGCTTATGAGTCTCGGCAGAGGCACGCGGGGGGGCCAAGATATGGAGAGGAAAGTACTCAGATGTGTTGTTGTTTTTTTTCCAACATTTTTTCTGCTTCGATTTCGACATGAAATTCCAGTGCAAGTTTCTTTGTCCAACGTACCCCGTTTTATGAACTGCTGGCATCAAACACTACTGAGAAAGAAGGGGGCTTTTCGATCTATCGATCGAGCGACCGCAACTGGTGTGAATCGGATGTGCTGATCTTCACTTAATATAAAGCCTCGTCGGCATCTCTCGCGGGGCCCGTCGTCCGATATCTGAATCATATTTTGTTCGACATTGTTTATCGACAAATGTGGCCATGGCTTGTTGGGTGGTAAACAATGCGATGCCACTGCCACCGGTCGGTCGGTCGGTCCGTGTTCCGTTCGATTGCTCAGCAATTTTGCCGTTCAATTCTCGCGTCGTCTCGGCCTCAACGGCCGGCCGGCTGGCGCAAGTGTTTCAAGTGTTCGCGGTTGGCATGGAGGAGATGCTTTGGCCTCTTTTGGAGCCAACCAGCTGTCGGCGCGCCTTGAACCGACGACGGTATCGATGATGAGAGGCAGTAGTAGGCAGCCACATCAGGAGTAAACAAATGATTCATCACCCAACACAAGCTGCAGTACTGCGTCGTTGTTACACATCATCCCCTCGGGGGGGTACTTGCTCTTGTCTCCTTCAGTGTCGGGCGTTGCTCACGATCCACTGCTCGATCCGATCCGCGAAAACACCACTTGTGTGTCAGCAGCAGCTGCCGCAACTGGCGAGATGTGTGGAGAGATAGAGTGATATGATTTGCTTTCTACGATCATGGGAAATTCCGGCACAAGATATTCCACATTGCGATGTGAAAGTTGTGGTGTGTGGTGCGATGATGGCATCCACCAGCAGTAAAAACGCATATTTCCGTCCAGTTTTTTTTGCCTAGCCCCTGGTACGCAGTGGAACATTGTAATCAGCGAACCGTTTGGCTTTGGATCAAAGTGTTACGATCTCGCGCTCCGGACGAGTTTCTGCAAATCCTCGCAGTACCACTCGATGCATCCTCAAAGAAGCAGTTCTCAATGCGAAGTCTAATGGTAGGCTACTATCCTTATCCATAAAGTAGATGGCTTGTACCGTTAAGCAGTGAAGAAGAGCATTTGTCTGCTGATTGCAAGAGTTCCCTTCTCCCCTGAGCGGACTAGACGACTAGACACGAAGGTGGTGGTCCGGATAAAACATATTGATTAGTTCATCGATAAATAGTAGTTCCAATCATACGCCGTAACCCCATGTCCTCTTCGCATTCAACTCAGGGACCATCTTGCAATCTTATCTCTCTCTTCACGCCACCCCCTGGGGAGGAGTGATACTTTGTGGCCCAGACGGTGGTTCTAATATCGAGTTCCAATTTTACTGCTTCCAAGCCAAGTGCTTTGCTGCCCCCTCGGTTAGATCTTTGCCCTGCTATAACAACCAACACGCACAACTGTTCGGCCGGAGGCGACATTCTCGGTGTTGCGTAGAGTTCAGGTCAGGTTCTGCAAATATTAGCCTAGCACACTTTCTTCATTAAAACACACACACACAGGCATGCAACCGTGAAGAGACAGAGAGAGAGAGGCACAGAAAGGAGTAAATGAAGAGGGATCAAAAGGTGTTTACACCTTTGGGTGGGCTTGCAGCGTGGTTGGGGAATGGACTTTAAAATAAATGAAGCTAGTTAGAACCTTCAACCACCGTTTCTTCTCTCCTTCCCGTGCACAAGGTATTGCCAATTACACGCTCTTTTAACCAGCATATGCAGCAGCAGTTGAGTGTCCAGCGTTGTTGCCGGACTCCTCGCCTCCGGTTTTGGCGAAAACGAAATGATGCATCATCGCGCTCCACGTCGTCTCCGCCGCTCTCTGGACGGCGACGATACCCGATACCCGCCGCAGTGCAAACATCATGCGCCCTGCTCTGCTACACATTATTAACTATCATCTTCGCCCAACTCCCCCACAAGCCTGCATCTTGTGCTCTGTGTGGTGGAAAAGCTGCTTCTTTTTTTTCTCCTTTTTCATTCACGCGTGGGAAGAAGCCCACCTTCGTGCAGCTGACTCGAAAGAGCAAACAATCCTGTCCTCCTCTCCGTGTGTGTGTGTGCAGGTTCCTTAGCACACTTGGGAAAGGCTCTTGGGTCCCCTTCGCGATCCGATGGCAATGGGCAAGATAAGCGATTTCAACGCGCGCCGCCACCTCCCTGGGACTAGCAGCAGAGGACGAAGGAGGAGAGGAGAGGAGAGGAGTGGTTAAGTGGTGCTACTTAGCATCATTATTGCCGCAGGCCGTTGCCGAGTCTTCTCAAACGCAGCGCTGCCAGCAGACCGAGGATAAGCTTCCTCTTCTTTCGCTCCTTGGAGTGTCCGCCGCATCAACAGCAGTAGCAGCAACGGGGAGATGAGTCTTTGGCTCTGGCTGTCGCGCTGCTGCTGCACCTCTTAATTCAATTGCCGGTCGGCTATGCAGAAGAGAAGCAGGGGCTACTGTTTGCGTCGTATGGTAAGTTGTTTAAATGGTGTCCCTCCACCTCCTTTGGGGGGCATCATCATCATCTTCGCGCCCTTTGTGTCATCTCTAGTCGTCGTTGCAGTGAAGTGTCTTTTTAAGTTTTGATTAGCATTTCTTCTTCTTCTCTTTTACGATGCAAAATGCCGGGAGAAAATGCTATTAATTCCATTTCGGTGTACACTATTGTCCAGAGATAGAGAAAATGTTGGAAAACGTTTGTCCCAAAAAAAAGCGATGATTGAATTCGATCGGAATGACCTCCGTGTGTGTGTCCATCTCCCGGAAGTGTCAACAAGAGATGCACTCTCGGTGCATGTCAATACCGGATCGACGAACGGGTTTCTGGTGGTGACACTATACACGGCTGTGGCTTTGTCGTCTTCCCTCTGTCTTCAGACAAAGGCAAGCGCACCAAGCGACGTCGACGACGACGACGACGAATGGTGGCTCTCTTCAAGGTGTCTCTTCGTTCACACATCCGTTTGAGGCCGCGCCGCGCCGCGCGCTGGTGGATCAACAGAAGAACAACGGCTCAACTCGTCGTCGTCAAACACACAGACAGAGACACCATGACCGCGCCGTCAGGATCAAACAAACCAAGCCTTTTCCTGGGGCCCCTCCTCCCCCACCGCGCTCTCCTCTCAATCACTGGTTGGTGACGCGCTGGATATATGCCGATTTGCATAGCGATCGTATTACTACAAGGCGATGGGGGGGAGAAGGCAGGCGCTTCATGTTCGTTGATGTTTCGATTTCAATGTCAACCACTGGGCGTCAACCACCCCACCCACCACCCGTTGTCGAGGAACGTACGTTCGCCCGCCATCGCCATCGACTCGAGAGGCGAGGCGAGCGAGAGACGGACATGGAATGACAATCGCTCAATCCGTGCGAAAGAACAACGCAAAAAACCGGCTGCCGATAGCGTGTGTGTGTGTGTGTGTGTGGATCGCAGATAGGAGAGGATCGCGGCAGGATCGATTTGTGAGACAAATGCGCGCGTTCGAGATGGTTCCCCCCCTGGTTCTGGGCGCGATTCTTTTCGCGATTCCGTCCACCGCCGGTTGCTGCTTCAAGGTGTATAAAAAGGCGCGCGCGCGCACGTCGTTCTAGCATAAGGCATTTCGGTGGTGGGGGGCTTTATGGAAGACCGGGCAGCTGAAAAGCTGCGTAGTAGAAGCCACTTGCACACACACACACACGTACGCGATGAGGCATTTTTTTTGTTGTTAAATGGATGTATCGTGTCGTAGAAAACGAAACGAAATTCAAATAACACACTATTCAGGGAATGGTGGTGGAATTTTTGTTCGTCTTCTACTGGCGCTGCTGCTGCTGCTGCTGCTGCTGTCGAAATTCCCTAAAAGCGGTGCTCAGCTGCTCGTGAATGATAACGATAGTGTCGGTATTTGTTTTGAATTTTATGTGCGCGTCTCGTCGCCCCATGTCTTATCATCGGTTCGTTCGTTGGTTGCCTTTTTAAGGCCTGGCCTCTCCGGCTTACAACACTCGTGCGCGCGCGATCCACACATTGCTGCTTATCCATGATGATGGTGTCTATGTGTTCGCACGAGAAGGTCGTTTTGTTGCGAATGTTTGCTGCAAAAATGTAAAAAAAAAACCAAACAAAACTCGGAGTGTGTTTTGCTGTGAAAGCGAATGCCACATACCGATAGCAGCGCGCTAGTAGTGTAGCTGATTGATAAGCTCTGGTGGGTTAGTTAGTGAGTTCACGGTGGTGGAAAAGTAGGTAACGGTTGCTGCAAAAACCAACTAATCGTTCAACGGATTCTAGTGACTTCAATTTCATCTATCATCATTATAGTCAGTCCATGTACTAGTAACAGTTTATTTGTGTGTTTGGTGTAATGCTTATTGCTTCCAACAACCACACCGTGTAGGTCATCTCGATTGAACCATCGCTCTCGCCGCTGCTACTTCCGGCACAATATTCCAATCTCCCTCAATGGCCACATCTCGCCAATATTCATTTTCATCCAATTACTACTCTTCCGTTGCGCGCGATGCGGAGAGTAGCCTCCCCACCAAAAAGGTGTTCGATATGCTTTGTTTTTCCAACTTCCATTTTGTCGTTTTTTGTGCGCGGCGATTGTCCGTAGCATCGAGTATAGAACAAGCACACAACAGCAGGTGTCGGTGATGAATAGTGGTGTGTAGGGTGTGGCGCCCATTTCGACCTCACCTTCACGTACCCTTCTCACCAATTCTATAGTGGGTCGACCGACCACATCATCTTTCGCACCGATTGTACCGAGTGTTCACCACCACCACGTTGTTGATTATTTATATAGAAACTTTGCGACACACGCGTGTAACAACGTGTATAACGTTCGAATCCGAAGCCGGGACCTAATGGTATTTTTCCAGCCATTTCGGGATGGAAAACTCGTTCGCTTTCGAAAGGGGGGGGGGGGGGGGGGGAATAGGTTGTACGACCGACCGACAGACCTCCCGTTTTCTGGCACGTTACAATCGTGATTTACACAGGGGCAGAAGAGCGGGTTTTTGCATTTTCCATGAAATATCTTGCCAGCCGGTTTCCCTCGTCCAACACGCAGCTTCAATATTAAATTATCTCAAACCTCGATGGCGATGGGCGCCCATTTGTGAGGATCCAAACATTTTCGTGCAAAAAGCCATCGACGACGACAATGGTCTTGTGGTGGTGGTGGTCATTAATCATCATCGCGTTGTAGAGCGAAGGATTTGCAGCATCATAACCATTTTGGACAGGTTTTTGGCATTGTTTCTATTTGCCAGGGGGGTCTACAACAGCATCTAGGATTTTGTTTGAAGGCTCCACAGTTCTCCCCTGTTACAATCTCCATCATTGCTCCATCTCTTCAGCTCGAAATGAGGTTTTCACGTTCACCTTCGTTCGGTAGACTTGTGTGTCGGCTTCTCCAAATACGCCCTCAATTTCTTTTATCCTAATCGTTGGAAATCACTGAGCGCACATTAAGACAGACGGCTGGAGAGGCGGTGTTCTGTGTTTTTGGTAGTTGGAAGAGCCCTGGGCGGTAGCTCTGATTGAAAAAGACAGCTCCTAATGCCTGCATAATGCCCTAGCCAACGCGGCCACCGCCACCGCATTACAGATAACACGATAATCGATCGAATGGATCGATGGAGGCGGCGCGCTCTCGTTCTTAAGATGCCCAAAGGCCCAACGGATCGAACGGATGATGGGCGGCGGCGCGGTCATTGCTGTGGTCGTCGAATCTACTGGACATCCCCAAAAATTGTACTTTTTGACCACGTAGGCGGTCCACAGAGTCGGTCATGTATGTACACACCACCACAGCATGGATTGCGTGGAACACTCGCCTCGACGACGACGACGTCTGGACCAGTCCGTGCGGAGGATTATGCTCGTTAACTACTGCCATGGTATGACGTTGGGGGAAAATGTGTCGCCCAATCCTGCATCTTCGGTCAATCCTTCCTACTCATCATCATGATCATGAGATCTGGAAGAGAGAGAGAGAGAGAAAGAGAGCGTGCGCGAGCCAACAGGTCTGGTCTGGTCTGCCCTCTGGTCTCTGGTCTTGCGTTGCGTTGGCTTGTAGGCGGCGATAAGCTGTCGTCACGATAATTTATGGAGGTGAGTCGTGATGATGAATTTCGGGGAAACGGACACGGTACCCTCCGCCGTTCTTTTTCCTGCTTTCATCTCTGGGTCTGTTGCTTCTGCTTCTACATCCCTCGAACGCCTTGTTGCCCTTTCTTCTTACGCGCGCGCTCAGGAGAAGTTCCGCTCCGTAGGAATGGAGAAGGATTTCTTACCATTTCCTTATTATCTTATTGTTTGTTTGTGCCCCCTTCGCTCTGCTCTGCACTGCTCTGGGGTCTTCTGGGGCTTTCCATCCCACCCATTTTCCGATCCTTTGGCTTACATGTTTTATTAAAATCGGTGTTTTTACCACGCTCGAAACGCACGCTACACCGTGTGGCTTTGAGCATAAGGCAGCATAAAGCCAGCAACAGCAACGGGGGGATGCACGGGGTGGCACTGTTCCGGGGACACATTGTCACACCGGTCCGGTTGGCGACAATAATGAATAAAACATTCGGCTTAAACGCCTGCCACTGGTAGGTAGGGTGGTAAGTAGGAGGTAGGCGGCTTTTTGCTCCCTGTCTCTTTGGAACGAGAGAGAATTGGCTCTGTACGGTCGCCGCCGTCCCCATTTTGCGTACCATTTTGTCGTCGTCGCCATAGTCGTCGTGGTTGTCGTCGAACGCATTCTCTACTTTCACCAAATGATACCTTCTCTCCTCAGCGCACCGGGAAAAGGGAAGGGGGGTTTTCTGTTGTTTTTTGTATTGTTTTCGAACCGAAACAGTTCGATTCTGTTCTCGACCCTTCTTCTCTACTCGTATAGCATATCGCGAATGGTACAAGTTCGAATACCTTCCTGGAGCCTTTTTTGCGCCAGCCCTTTCTTAAGACGTGACAAAAAGGGGTGCCAAATGGGCGGGTGTCCCCCCTACCCCCGGGCGGGTGGCAAAAGGTCAGATCCGATAAGAGCCGAATCCTGCTGCTGCCCCACCCGGAGCGAACAAGGACAAATGTCAGTTCTATCGCTTCAAGTTTTCATTGGAAAAGAACCTCATCCTGCTGCTCCTCCTTCTACTCTTGGTGGTTCGGGTGGGGGTGATTATTTGTCAATGACTATATTGATCTTGTCATCGTTCTTCTTTTGTTGGACCTTTTTCTCGGTGGGTTGTGCGCGATAGTAGCGGTGGTGGTGGTGGTGGTGAGCATCATCCATCGTCAACTCCGTGGGGCAGGAAAGACAAATTGGGTAAAACCGGAAACGCATTTGTATTTGGGCGAAAGGGAAGACCTCCTACCGCGAGAGAGAGCACACACACACACACGTACACGATCAGTGACAGTCCAGGTACGAACGCACAACATCAGTCAGGGATCCGTGTTGATGACTTGTCACAAAGATTAATTGATTTCGGGTCGGATAAAGCACCCGGGGACCGGTTGGGATACCTTGGGATTAACTCCTTGGTCAGAGAAGGAGAGAGAGAATATCGTGTATTCGGTATCCTGTTGAGCCTTGTGGCTTTTGTGGCTAGAACATAAAATCTCACCATTCCATTCTGGATCCCAAGTTCGATGGGTTAATGCTCCGAGATGTACAAAAAAAATAGAATTCTCCGGTGGTTCTCCAATTTTATGGGAACTTCTTGGATTCCTGTGAAGTTCCTTGTACTGTCGAGATGTCGAGAAATACATGCTATCCCAATCAATGTGACATGCTTATGCTTTTTAGCCATCGGTCACCGGGTTAAAGATAAGCCCGGATATCAATGCTCGATTGAAAAATGGAGAAAGTGACAACGATTGGGATCAAAATCATAAGAACTTCCCGGTGTATTGGTGATCTACTACGTGGCAGTGATCCTCTATTGCATAAGATAGTAAATGTATTCCTTTTGATTTGTGCCCGGGACTTAAAAGGCAACGAGAGAGGCTCACTATCGGCGCGAACCGGAAGCGCTCGGTTCCGGAAATAGTGTTCCGGGTGACGCTCATCAGCCCTCATCAAATTACCGATCACACACATGTGAAACACACACAGCCACACGATCAGTCTCTCCATGAAGGCATGAATTTACAGACTACGAATTTATTTTCTGCTCCAATGCAGCATACCGTTCAAGGCGTACAAGACGTCACTTCTAGGTTCGATGAACAAACAGGAAAAAAAAGAAAAAAGACGGATGTTATGTTAGTGAAATATTAATTTCTTTTCGAGTTCCCTCTTGCCGCCGTTTCCTTATTCGATGCCCGCTGTCTGTCCGTGGTGGTGGAGCGCAACAATCGCCAGCAGGAATCACGCGAGAAGTAATAACTCATTCTCCAATCTGTATTTGAATAACCCGGCCTCGGTGCAACTAAACAGGAGAGGGAGCGGGAAAGGAAGGTTGCTACTAATCATGCTGCTGCTTCTGGCCACTCCCTGCCTCTTCTTCACCTTCACCTTGGCCGAATATTTCGTATTCATCGAACGTATTCGAATCGTCCATTCTCATTCCCCTGGGGCCGGCGTGTTCTTCTTCGTTGTTGCGAATCGATTCGATGCGTACGTGCTGCGGGGATGATCGTTGGGAATGTTCTGCAAAAAGCCAGCGAGTGAAGATGATGCTCTGTTGTTGATGGTTCGATGATGAAGTTTTGAGGAGAGTATTCCATAAAGAAGCTGTCTGCTGTGGCACCATTGGTGACAGACAATCTAACTTGTCTGAAATAATCAATGTAATTTCCGCGCTCTGTGACACACCAGCACCACCGTGTGCTGTGTCCTGTATAATTATGAATGTTCCGACAGTGCGCACTATCTTCCCGCCGTGTGTGTATGTCTGTAGCCAAAGTGTGGCTAATGACTAATAATGGTTTTTAGCTTGATGTCATGATGCATCCATTAGATCCAGTATCCCCTGTATGTTATTAAAGTACTTGCAGTTTGAAGTAATGCCTCCGTTCATTTCTTTCTCTTTCTCTCTCTCTCTCTGTTGTAGGTAAGTTCAAGGTCGCTCGCGGAAGTGTAGACAACATATTTTGAAACGGACGTGCGCTTCATTATAATCAGGAGCGGAGGAGTGACGGCAGACAGGTTTTTGACGGGTGTCGTCGCTATACATTCCAGCTTGAGATAAACTATTGATCAAATCCATGAGATAGAGCACGCGTTACATACATGTCACTGTCGGTAATGAAAAAAGTCACGAACTCGACGATTCTCCCCTTGGGACAGTATATGTATGATTACCAATCTTCTCCTACCTATGATTGATAGGCGGCTGACATATCTCTCTTCCTAGTGTTTAACCCCAAGAAGAAGGAGGAGGAGGAGGGAGTAAGTAGATGCTGCTGCCTGCCCCTCTTATCTCTCGTCTCTAGGGTTCAGAACTCTCCAATCAGTAACTCCAAGAACTGGCCGTACTTTTGATAAGAGCCGCCAACCATTGAGCGCTCATCGCATCGCTTTGGTTCCTCACCATTCACGAACGACCCTGGACGACGCAGGAGAACGATAGATAAGGATTTCATCTGGGAAGTGTCTGTAATAAGGGGCGCGCGGAAACTCCCTGCACTTAAGTGAAGCATAAATTGCAGCAAAAAAAAAAGAAGCCAGTGAGTTCTTATCACAAACGCGCAGTGTAGCCCCAGAGGAGTTATTTGTTTTTTGTTTTTCCTCCACGCTCCAGAACAACTCGCGTTGATGCCCCCCCCCTTGGTATAATTGCGCATTGGGAAACGTGCATTTCACAACTTCTCGCTGCTGATTTCGCTTCGTTATATATACCTCTGAAGGCTGGAAGGCTGGAAAACATTCCAATCGCTCCTGCTCCAATTTCAAGTTGGGAACATTTAATGGAACCATAACGCGCGCGCGCCGTGGTATGAAAAACCATGGCCTTGCGGTCAATTTGCAACACACTTCGAAAATCGTGACTTCTATCTAATGCGATGTGTGCCAAGATGTGGCCTGCTTCCGTGCACCGCTGGAAACACAGTATCAGTTTGTTTGTTTCTTCATTTTGCCACTTATCTGTCGAAATAGATGTGTGCGCACACTTTAAGCCTCCTTCACGGGCACGTCGTCTTCGGCTACTTATGATTGAAGCGCCCGAAATAAGCTTCTTGCAGCAGTGCGCAAAGTGCGAATGATGCTGGTCACGTGTAAAAGTGGCCAATCCTCACTTTGGGGGTGGTATGGCGGAACGTGATCAACACCACACACCAGCTTCGCAACGAATGAGTTACCGGGAACAAGCGGTGCTTCATTAATACCTTTACCATGTGGAAATTGATTGGTTTACTCGCGCGTTTAGTGAATTGTTTAGTGCCGGTCCGGTGAGCCTGCCTGAGGTCTGAGCGTGGTGGTGCCTGAGCTGCTGCCTGTGGCCCATGGAATACTTTATCTTGTTTTCGTTCAACAACAACAGCTGCTGCTGCTGCTGCTGCTGCTAGCGAAGCACATCCAGCTCTCTGTGTAAGGGACTGAAGGTTGAGATGGTTTGAACTCACGTGGTTTCACTCTTTTACCACAGAGCTTCTCGCTCTCCTGGTATTGGCCGCATACTCCGCTGAACTGAACAGGTGCTGCTGGTGCCCCAACGTGGCCAACCAGCCACGGCACGGCTTTTTATGGTCATCGCGCAATGAGCCGCCATCGCTTGGCAGCCGTCGATGGGAGGGCATCGAGCATGGAATTCCTGAGCCCCCTGGGGAGAGAGGCAACGAGAGGAGGGAGGGACCTTATGTTCGACTGGATTTGCATACTAATCGCGTTTCGGGCGCGCTGCGTCACCATTCCGACAACATTATCACCCATCATCAGCCCACCGGTGAAGACCAAGTTTAGCGTGACACGACGACGACCCCTATCAACATCATCATCATCAGCAACCGCAGCGGCAGCGGCACCAGCGCCGCCTGTCATCAACCAGTGGCGCAAGAGCGATGGGGGCTAATGGCGGCTAGTGGCCGTTGCTATGCTACTGCACACTCGCCGCAGCCACCTCGATGCTTCGATGAAGTGAAAGAATGGAAAGCAATGGTGACTCCGCGACTGTCGCATCGAAACGATGATTTTCGCTCTAACCGTACCGGAAGTATTAAATCGCCACACGTCGTCCCGTCCCGTCCGAGCGCAACGCAGCCGAACTCCTCCCCACTGCTCGAAAATACAAAGCTTTTGGTTTTAGATTTATGAGGAGAACAGCGCATAAAAGAAGGAGGAACCGACGAGAGAAAAAACAAAACATTTTCCTCCTTTAGCACCACCAGCAGCAGCAGCTAACCTTTGTCACTCTACGGTTCCGGTGGCCATCGGTGGTATCGGAAATGGTGACCGAATGTGGACAGTAAAAAGAGGAGGAGCGAAAAGCCGAGGAGCGAAATGAAATTCGAAAGGAGAAGAAACCCCAAAAAGGCTCCAGTAGAGTATATCTGCCATAAAGCAGACCGCAACCGGGAAGGGGAGCTGTGAACCGGGCTGCGCTAGTGGCCACATGTGGCCAAAGAGGTTGGAAACTATGCTAAATCCCCCTTCGATGTTTGTTTTTAGGACGATAGGGGATTTAAACATTAAATGTGTGCGGTAAAGCATCGCATACGGGGTCCGTACGGTGTGTAACAGTTGTTGGACGCCGCCGTCGTGTCCAGTACATCGGCATCACCACGACCGAAACGTGTACCGACAAAAGGAGGAACCGGATTTGCATACGCAGAAGTAGTGGAGTGTCTGGCGACATATGCTATGCGTGTATATAAGGTTTCAGGTAACGCTTTTCGGTAACGATGATGATGGCTTCATTATGTTGGCAATTTAAAGCTGCCCAAAAAACGCATATAAGGTGGTACCAGTGAGTGAGTCGAGCAGTGGACACGCCTGACTGATGGCTTCCAGCGAGCGAACAACGCACATTCGAAGCGCAATGCGTTCGATTCTGGAAACAATTTTAATTTGTTGCAAATCTTGGCTGCAAGATCGTGATCTCGCGAGTTCCTCGAATTTCAACGCGCACCCCGTTTTAGGAAAAGAGACACATCTCTTGGAGAAGACCATCTTCGTTGGGACCTCCTTCTGTGGCCGTTTGCAACGATGCAGCAACGGCCTCACACCGGTTGTCACACACCATCTGGCTGTCACTAGACTGTGTGCACCACCGGTGGGGGGCCTGCAGCAGCAGTTTGCCAAACGCTAACATTCCTGTGTACGCGTGTGGATACCAATAAGAAGAAGGAGCAAGCGACTCCAGGACCAGTAAGAGGATCAAGCGGATGAAGAAGCAGCATTCTGCCAGGAGACAGCAGCAGCAGCAGCAGCAGCAGTGCGATCATCTCTGCTGCAACCGTACCTCTTCAACCTGGTGGTAATTCAACCGCGCAAGAATGGAAAGGAAGAGACAGAACTAGAAAGAGAGAGAGAGAGAGAGAGAGAGAGAGAGAGAGAGAGAGAGAGAGAGAGAGAGAGAGAGAGAGAGAGAGAGAGCTAGGAGCAGGAGGCACATTAGTGCCGTCGACCGCCACAAGGTCATTAACAACGGGGAAGAGGAGGACGTGCGTGTGTTTGCATCATGATAATGTGTCTGTGTGTGTATGTTTGTGCGTTAGTCCCCCGGTCGGTCCGGAGAGCAAGTCTGCGGTCCGGGCCGGCGCGCGCGCGTGGATTATGTTGCGGTTCGCCGGACCGGACCGCGTGCTATGCAGCAGCGCGTACGATCGCGACAGCTGCTGCTGCTAACCCGGCTGCACAAAGAGACGCACCTCGTCGTCGGTGGTGGATTCTCGTCTCGACCAGCGACTGACTTGTCTGACTGGCGAGAGATCTGGGTGAGCGATCAGGAAAGGCGCTCGAACAACAAATGGCGGGCATATGGCACGGGCATTTTGTGCTTCGTTCTCCACTGTGGCACATGGGAGGGGATCAGTAGAAGACGTGTTGGTTCCCCATCAGAGCTAGAAGCCTTTTGAACTTTTAAGTCTCTTTTCGGACCTCTGGTAGACCTCCTTCTGTGTGTAATTATAATTAGTGTGTATCGTGGACTAGCTATCATTGTGTAATCATTTAAAGGTCCTTTCAAAGTTCCACAATCTAATCTCACTCTGCTCTGCGGGGTTAGTTTTGACATTTTGGAAGTCCTCTTCCGCTTAGAGGGGAATTGTCACGCTCAACATTAGTAGGCCGTCCGTCTCTATGCTCGCTCATTTCGTGCGCTGCGAAACGAATAAACCAAAATGGTGCCATTGTGGGGGTTACCACCATCACACCATCCGGGGGGAGGGAGGAAGGAAGGCAGGGCGGTAGACACCCCACGTCCGAGAGAAGAGATGGATTAACTGATTGCTTCGCGAGCGGCCGGCCAGTTTCTCACGGTAATCATTTGCTCGGTGAAAAATTGACAAATCACGCTGCTGCTGCTGCTGCTGCTGCTGCTCCGGCCACGGGTTGCATTTTCTAAGATTGGCGTAGCGAATGATGGAGGACTTTACCACCTACCACCCACTACCCACCATCTACCTTCCACAGCATTGGAAACGGCGGACGGTGACTCAGAGGAAAATCGTTTTACCTCCTCCTACCTTCCTTTCTTTATCTCTCTCACACACACACTTACTACCCTGTCAATCCGTGGTGCTCGCGCTCGGGTCTACTGCGCGATCAACTACTATGTTGGCCACGACGAACTTCTCGGCCAAACTTGCTGTTGCTGCAGTGAGGAAGGAGCATTATGATGAAGCCACTGCCGCCGTGTGCTCTACGTACAACACACATTGTATTGGAAGGGGGATGGATGTTGGTGATCCCTCATACCCTAGGTACTACCTCGAAAGGGGGGTCCAAAATGGGGCCACCAACTCTCTAGGCATGGCGTGTGTTTGTTGCAGGTTGTGTGTGTGTGTGCCCGTAACCTCACTTCCACCCTTTTTTTTTTGCTCTGCAAATGGTGGCTCTCTGTCGAAGGTTGAGCTCTCTGTTGGATGGTGATGCTATTGCTGGCGGGGTTCGCCACCTCACGGTATCGCGGACGTGCAATGCTAGGGTAGGAGGAGGAAGGTTTGGGGTTGATGCAGAGCTAGAGAGATAGAGAGCAAAAACAGAGAGACGTTTTCAGCCACCACCACCACCACCACCAAACCATCAAAACATAATAACAACAAGATTACCACGTTAATGTACGGTTATGTGCGCCCAGGGGTCTCCTCCGGGAAGCAGCAGCAACACTAGCAGCACCAGCAGCAGCGCGCGCTTCGCTGATTAAACATAACGGTTAACGACTGGGCCGCCATTTCCTGGCTGCTCGCACGTTTTTTCCCTCACCTGGAGAGGTGTCTTTGTGTCAGTTAGTGGTGTTCCCTTTACCTTTTTTTATTTTTTACTTTGTTATTTGGCCGTTGTGTGTTCGAACGTGTCACTCAACCTATCTCTTGGGTTGGGTTCCTTTTGGTGATGGCCTGTGACCCCCCCATATCATCGCCACAGCGCGTAATGGTATGTGCACACCCAAATCGCGCTCGCCACCACCGCCGCCGACACACGACTTATCATCATCTGGTCGCCGCCACAACGCGCGCGCGCGCTCCCAGAGCCCCAGTGTGTCATATTTCTTTCCTCTCTCCAAATGAGGATCGCGCCTGGCCCTAGAATGGTGGCAAGAAGAAAAAAAGTCATTTGCCAACCCGTGCTGAGCTCGGAGGTTCTGAGCTTTAAAGCGAAATGTAGAATGGAAATGTTCTCACGCGTTGCGGTTCCATTTCATTCCTCGTGGTTTTGAATGCTTCGTCGTTGAATCATTTCACCTCCTGGGTGGAGGAATGGCCGACCGACCACAACACACCACCTGTGTCAGCAAAACAGCGCCCCACGAATCGCCCCATAAAACAGCATTATATACCCCCGCTTGTGGTGGCGCTACGAGTAAGCAAAACTCTGTGCGTGTGTGTGAGTGTGTGATTAGTCCGTGAGTCACGGGGATATAGTAGCGAATGGCGGCATTTGTTTCCGGTCTTCCGGTCATTCCGGTACTGAGAAGAGCTGCTGTGTGACCTCAATTTCCTTCTCCACGTCGTGGCGTCGATGATTTCATGATTTTCTGGGATTAAGCATTAGGTCACGAACGAAGAAGACGACGAGGAAAGATCCAAATGGAACACACAGCATTAATGCAAACTTATCGAAATACTTTATTTTATTTAACTACGTACTCGAACCTCTCACAAAGTTTACGTTAATATACTGTTCCTTTGAAAAACGGAGTGTGCAGATGGTGTAATTCCGGTGGCATATTTGTTTGCTTTCCCCCCTACACTATGGTGTAACTTGTTCCCCCTTCCTTTAAGAGGAATGTCGACAAGAAGCCGTTTTACGAGGTACTAAACACCACACCGCACCAGTCGTCGTCGTCGTCTTCCAAAGCTCCGCGCAATCCAATCCAACTAGGTCATTTGCGGCGAGGGGCCTCCCTCCCCCGGTCCTTAGGTCTTCGTCTTCGTGGTTTTTCAAGGGTAAACCTTAAATACGTTATGGTTTCGCTATCGGGTGTCATAAATAAAACACGCGTTTCGGTGGCGTGAAGCTACCGCCAGCGTAGCAGCAATTCAGCTGATTACAGTAGATAATAATAATAAAAAGAAGGAAAATGTCTCTTATCGTCTGTGTGTGGTGGGGTGCTTTCCGAAGGGCTATTACGGTGACGGCGCTGCTGCTGCTGCTGAGCAACACTATCCGTGAGGCTATGTGAGCTGATGAACAGCAGACACAGAATGGTGTCCCGTTGACGTCGTGCCATCGTGTATACTGTGGCGCTGCAGAGAACATGACGACTCCTCCGATTCTCCTCTGTGGCATTTCCGGTCGCCCGTCTCGATGGGGGTTTATGCTTTTCCGGTGTTAGCTGATTCTGCTGAGACACAGTGGTGTGTGGTGTCTTTGCTTTGTTTTGTCGCTCAAGAGCGCTCTGGCGTAAAGACACATTTCCTCAAGGATTTGCCCTTTCGGTGGGCTCTCTTCCTAATTCTTTTGTAACGGCCCCGCCTTGGGGAGCCGTTTTGCCGTTGATGTGTTCATGGAATGCAATGGAGTCAGTGTGCCAGTGTGGCGGAGTGATATTGCCATAGGACCAGGGCGGTTGGCTTTTGAAGTGCCAGGCAATCCGACGAATGGCTAGGGCGTCTCCTCGGGGATGGTTGTTCTTTCAATTGGAAAAGGTGTTCCCGATCTTTCTGCCTGTCGTCGAGCGCAGCCATTCGTTTCGATATTTATGTTTTAAGAGCTGTTCAACTTTTGACTGCAATCATCATGTTGTGCGTCATTGGTAAACTTGCCGTTACCACTACACACTAATGCGGACTTTGGAGACTTTATGCTTTCTTTTTTCGTTTTCCGGTTGCT
>NC_064874.1:82001152-82013652 GCF_943734745.1 Anopheles darlingi | reverse complement strand
TTTTTTTGGAAATTCTTCTACATTAATCTGCGGTCACGAGACTCGGTAGGCAGCGTTCTTGTGTTTAAATTATTTAAAACGTTTGAAAGAATGACTTCCGTTTTGAAATTAAAGACGTAATTTAGGGCAACGATACAGGGTAGTAGTTCCCCACGAGAAGGAGGAGGACCCTTTGGGCATGCATATTTAAACGACTCCTACAAACCGTACTTAAATTGGGTTCTAGCACTCATTCAATATTCATGCGTTCTGATATTGAAAAGAAAGTGTTTGCCACATTTTAAAGCCCCCCATAATGAAGAGTCTTCTTTGTCGATTCGGGATTCACCGGAACGATCCTTTCCCCTTTTTATGGGGCCATCATTATCATATTTTGGTTGAGCAAATAGACTCCCCGCTAATGTTGCCATTAAACAAGATGAACTTGTACCAAACATTATTGCTTCCTTCTTCGTACCGCAAACGCGCCCGGATGGTTAAAGGACGAACCCCTTTTTTTTCGAGCCAACTAACATCCGCACTTCAAGCGGTTAAGAAAATGGCATCGGAGACGCCAACGTATCCTTTCTAAATTTAAATAATGCGTTCCTTGCACCAGGAAGCTCGGCTTGGCGGCGGCTGCGGCCACGTTCACAGAAATTGCAATCGATGGGGGGCGCATTCGGATGCAACCGAGAACTACGCGCGAACTACATTCGATACATTCCTGCTTCTTGGTCGCACTTGACGGAGCTGCGCGTAGCAGCAGCCTTCGAATGACAGACGCACGCCATTACACTTTCACTGCTCCTCGGTGGATTCTAATTTTATTCCCACACGCCTTTCGGGGCCAACAGCGAGCGAAAGTGGGGTTCGCAAAATGGTGTAGGCAAAATGTTCTTGCACAGTTAATCGAATGTACGATGGTTGGGCCCTTCTCCTCTGCCCAACGATCCCCGGTGTCTTCTGAAGCGCGCTCCTGATGATCAACAACACCCCGCCGATCCGTGGAGGAGTGTGCGGTGCACCGTTATTCAACCGCGCGCGGTTGTCCTCCATCACTTACTGTCCGAGGTGTTGTACCGGAATTTACGATTCCTGCTCACCACCCCGGGCGTGGTGGGTGGGGGTGCACGCACGCATTACAAGTGGAGCGTTTATAACGCGCCGATCGTTAGTTTAGACTCAAGTACACCCTCCTCGGCCATCATATCATCGCCTCTCGCTTGATGGATCTTCGTGACGGATGAATACCCGTGAGAAAAAAGGGAAAATAGAGACCGCCAGATGATGATGACTGGTTATGGGTGCGTAAGACATGCGTCGGCGTCGTCCTCCTATCTTGTACTTTTTTACCGATGTGTTCGCACTGCACTAAAATGCACCCGGTGATCGATGGCTTTCTAATGCAATTATCATCCATCCAATTGGTGAATGCCGCTCGCTTCTCCGTAGCGGGGTGTATCAGTGCGGGCATTCTGTTGATGGGTTGATGATTGCTTTCGCGATTTACTGCTTGGCTGCACGCCGCCTCACACGTTACACGATGTGGAATGGTATGATTGCAATCCAACAGCTGATGCGCAAATGAAAAGGATTGTGATTTGACGCGCTATCTGGATACAGACCTAGAGAGCGTAACACCGTGAGGGTGTCGTATTGGGTTTTACAACAACAATAAAAAATGGAATGACCCAAAGGAATTTAAAGCGCGGCGCATTCGACAAAAAAACATTTCGATAAACATGTTCGATTAAAAGCCAAACGTGTGTGTGTGTGTATGACCATTTCACTCGCTACATAACACGGCGGAAAGTGCAGCCTTCTTCCAGCCTCGCTCTTTCTCTGCTTTGCTCTATCGATGGCTCGAAATTTGTGGCAAATCGAATTCCGGTGCCCACTTTGAATGAGTTCATGTATGTGCTCAAGAGGTTCAAGTAACATGGCCATCAGCAGCAGCCAGCCTCCCCATCGTAATGGCGTTCTCACTCACCATTCGCCCAATTGTTCCGTTCTAGTTTCCGATCGCTCTATACCGACGAGCGCATTATGAAACCAATCATCATTTACGCGTTTCGTGTCGATAACCGCGCGCCCGCCCGCCCGCCCCGCCGGTGGTCAATTAGGTGAATTTCTCTGCACCAGAAGCAGAAGCAGCAGCCGATGCCATGGCCGTGATGGGCAAGTGTTAATGCGCGCGCCCGGATTACTCTCACACCGGGTCCGCATCATCATCATCATCAACAACGGTGGCATCGTGGGGGCTACCGTGTCATGGTAAATCTCGGGGCACAGTAACGGCAATCCAAAACCAATTAATTGGCTGTTTATGATTTCTTTCTTTCGATTCAGTGATTTACTCTCCGGGTTCCGGGGCGCCATCGGAATCGAAGGCGCACCCCGTCGGCACAGAGAGAGAGAGGATTAACCGTAAACAAGGTTAACTTCCAGCATTCGTCCCGGGAGCAGCGGGTGCGGCGGGAGTCAATAGATTAATTGGCATCGACGTGGGCGCCAGAGAGCACCAACTATGGCTGTACACCACCACCGCCTCCCCGTTGGGGCAGCAGCTTACATTCTTTGATTGCTGTCAGTTCGTTTTTTTTTCGATCTCCTCCACTCCGGCCCCGATCCCTGTTGTTTCTTCTTCATCAGGAGGCAGGCTTCCCCCGAAGTGTGCTGCAACAACTGGCGCGTCCTCCTGTTCCGCGCTGCGCATTGCGCAGTTTCCGCAGCAGCCAGCAACCGGCACAGGGGAGCACGCGGGAGTAGCCTGAACGCTGCTCGAGATTACCGTGATTCCCCCCCCCCCCCACACCAGCACCACTATCCGACGTGTTCGGGGTGCACGGGATTGTGCTCTCATTTAAAATAATCACGATCATAACTGTACCCCGAACCCAGTGGCTCCGAGGTGGCGCTCTAGCACTGGCGCTGCTTTTGCCTTCCATTTGTTTTGCTTTCCTTTTAATTTATAGTCCCCTTCGCCCCCTTCAAAAGACGGGAAGGCGAGGGGCTAAAGTGCAGTTCGATTATTATTGGGAACGGATTGGGTATTGCCCGAGAGGCGGGAGGGAGGATCATCATCGGGGAGATGCTCCTTGGAGCTCAGCAAGTAGAGAGATGGTCACGGTGTGTCGAGCGTGATGCCGATTGCAGTGACTCCCAATCGAGTCCTCTTTTCCCCTGTTCATGGTCGTCTCCGTCGTTGTCGTTGTTGTTGTTGAAACACTTGCGAAAGGTGGTGCACTCTTGGGCGCCGTTCTACCTCGGCAAGACGCTTCGCAATCGGACAACAGGGAACGGCAATTCCCCCGTTAGCGCGTGCTAAAGGCATGCACAGGCGAGACGCGCAATGATCTTACCTCTGACTGTAAGATGGACGCGGTGCTATGTCCGCGTGATTTACACGCTATGCGTCACCAATGTATTCCGCGTTTTAAACAAGTTTTGAATGATAAAGGCATGACCTGGGGGAAGATGTATTTGCGATGTTCATGCCATGCCTGTTACGGATGTGACACGGGGAATGGCCACGTGTGGTGTGATCAGCAACCGGTCGTCGCTTGTCGAATTTAGTTGTGTCTCCGATGCATCCATTATGGGCCAGAGTGTTTATCTTCAACATTCCACATCCGCGTAGACGCTTTATAGCAACCCCACGGCATGACATGACTGTGGCGTAGCGAGGAATGTCGAGGTTATCAAATGGGGTTTTCTGAAGGTGGTTTTCTGTTTGTATTCTACACTGTTACACTTACGAAGAAGGGATACATCAGCTTGTTTACGTGGACTGAGTCGGCGCAAAGCGTCATTTGCCTCTCGTTTTTCTAAACAATTGGTTAGGGTAGGTTTCGTTGGTAAAAAGGGCCCCGTCAGATCGGATATTTTGTTTACGCTTAACCGATCTTTTTAAAAAGTGCGTCGTCAGGGAAAAAATAAAGAAAAAATCGAGTCGAGCAGCAACAAAACTACTCGAACGATACGCAGAAATTTGCTCGATTACGTGTCTACAAATAGCATACCTTCAGGGGAAATTGAACTCGAATAAGTCTGCTCGAAATGCGTTTTTGAAGTTTCCAACTGTTTTCAGCTGTTTTTGTTTTTCTCCAACAGTATTAATATCAAGCAAACAGATAACATTTCTTCAGTTTTTCAGAAGAATAATTACGAAAGATCTTTGTAGAGAAAGGTTTAAACCTAAACCCATTAGCATGAAAAATATTTAATGAACGATTCAACCAACGTTTGTGAACACTACTGACGGGGCGTGTATTGTATCATGAAATCATTTGAAATAAGTACAATTTAACTCCATTCCTTACTAATAATCGTTTTTTTATTCTCAATTTCTCTTCTCCCTCCATGCGTTTGTGTCGTACAACATCGCTTCATTACACCTACTAATCATAATTACCATGGTTCGACTACACCTACACATCGCCACCGTGCCAAACATTTGGGAATGTTTTCGTTCACTATGTGTGGTCCCATGTGTTTGTACTGTGTGTCCCCCGGGCCCGTTAAATCCCTGCGTCCCGATGTCCCGCTACTGATGGCTGCCGACGACGAAACCCAACAGGAGAAGAAGGTAGAGAGTGATGCGGCCGAAAATGAAAAGGACTCCAGCACAGAGAAGGCAAACAAAGAGGGTGGCGATGGAGGTGGTGGCGATACTAGTGCCGCCGCTGTCTCCCCTACCTCGGACAAGGAAGGTACGGACTCAGATGCAAACAACAAAACGCTCGAGAACGGCAGCAATGATGAGTCGCTGAATGACAGCAAGGCCGCCACAGATGAGGCCAGCAAGAAGGCAAAGAAGCCCAAAAAGAAGTGGTCGTTCCGCAGCCTGTCCTTCAACAAAAAAGATAAGCAAAAGCCGGCCAAAAAGGAGAAGGACGAGGAGCGTGTCAACGGCGAATGTGAGAAGGTCCCGGAGGAGGTAAGTGTGATGGGTTAAAAGGATTTCTTTTGTTTCTTTAAACATCAAAACGACATAAACTAATCAAGGGAGAGGGGGGGGGGGGGTGGGAGCGACTGTTATGTCTTGTTTGTGGTTCGAACGAAACGTCCATTGCATGCCTATGTTTGTTTGAGTCACGAATGAGTGGCGCTGGTGTCATTTAACATACAATGAGTGGTTTTAAATGTTTCAATCATTTGCCGTTTTAGCGTGTTCGATATGAGCATCGAAAGTGCAGCAGGTTTATTGGTGCGACATAGTTTCGTCTTTTTAAACCCGAAAAGATGATACTTTTCCAACAGGTGTCAGACGTGAACAACACACCGTTAAGCCTCCGTCGACACCTTCAGCGGCTTTCATTAATAGATCAAACCACCGATTAAACCCCGTGCCATTGGCAGCAGATGGCATTTTTTAATTCGGTATGACCAATTGGCACAGCGCCATCGTCATCACCAGCAGCTAGTAGAGAAGCAGCAAAATGGAACGCTACACAGTTTCATCCATTTAATTTTTGACAAATTTGATCCGATTGCTAACAGACAAGCCACAAGGCCACTGCAGAATGCTTTAAGTGTTAAAAGATAGCGTCGTCATACGGGGTTTTAATTTTTTTTTTTTCAAACCAATCATCATCGTTTATAATTTAAATTTACTGCATTGCGTACTACCGTGAGTGTTTCCCGACGTAAAATCAACACGATCTACACTACTCATGCTGCTCATGTCTAGGCAAAGTGACCGCGACCCTCCCACGCGAGCGCGCGCGCGCGCACCCGACGACGATTGTGAAGTTCAGTGTCAGGAATGTTTTCCTGGCGACTGCGAAATGGCAGAATGAAATACAATTTTGTTTTCACTTTTTGTCTGAAAACAACACTACCACTTGGGGTTGGTGTATGCGTTTTTGGCAGGGTCAACCGTGTTAGCAGCATGTAGGGAGAGTGTGTTTGCTGCTGCTGCTGCTGCTGCTGCATGCAGGCATTAGAAAGATTTGTTTGTCGTGGAAAAACAAAACATTTCAGGGCCACACGGCGGACTTTCGGATGAGTGGCTAAACATTTTTTGTTATGGCGTAAGACGAGGGTCTTCAGCAAAACCACTACAGATCCTTCGTTCATACGTTAGAGTAGCCGCAAACAACCTTCGAGGGAAGATGCTTCCTCGTGCTCCATTAGCATTTTTAATTTCGATTATTGCGTACTGTTGTGGGGTGAAATATTATCCCGATTGGTTGGCTATGCTTTTGAAGGTCCTAGTTTGTTTCATCATCAGAATCAATTCAAACACATCTTCATTAAAGCATAATATCGCCGTCTAATGCTTGATAATGTTGATCCACATCTCTTCAGCAGAATCATTCGATTAATCTTTGAGCGCGGTTTCGCTCGATTTTGATTTTCCACGATTGTGGCCACCCATTTTCCGGCCGGTTAGCGGCGCCACGCGCACTTGCTCTGAGTCGCACATTTTCGAAACAAGTTGTTAGAGCAGCAGCAAGCAGCCGGGCGAGGAATCTATTTCCATTGCCCCTCGAGCTGCAGCGAACGAGAACGGGGGGAGCGGTTTTGCAGGCACCGCTCGATCGTTCCGTTTTGGCTGATGGAAATTTTGAAAAACACATTAACCACCATTGGCCGGAAAATGAGATATACGCCGTGGTCGTGCGCGCGCGGTGGACGATCGTTAAGATTTTTACTATCGACTATCGACGCAAATGCCGCCGGAATGCCCCGAACCGTGTCTTCCCGGAGAGTTGGTGACGCAATTTTTGAAGCACTACCACTAGTAGTAGTGGTGGTAGTAGCAACGGGGTGGTAAACAAACGCATCCGCATTTTGCGCGCCATCTTCACTGCAAAACCACTTCAACCACGAGGGGGAAGAGGGAGGGACCGAAAGAGGATCAAGTTTATCATGCGTTTGCTGACTGTGGGAATGGATGTTTGTAAAGATTGCGTTCACTCGCTAAAGAATATTTTGTGCAATTCAACTGCAGAAGCTTTTTCTTCGGCTCTCAAAATAACTAGTAACGCACTAGTCGCGTAGTAGTGTCAAGGTCAGTAGTTAATTGCGCAAAATCAGCTGTTGCGGCGAGCGCGCGTATCCATCCGTCGGTCGTCATAATTTTAGCCTTTCGCGCTAAATGACGATCTGTGTGTTACCATGTGATGATGGATTGTAATGCTGACAAGGTTTTTTTTTTGTCGTTCACCTTTGGAATTTTTTAAAATTCAAATTATGTGCCGAAAATTTGAAAATTAAAAATAGTTTTTTCCCCCTTAGTCTTACGTCTACATTCACATACTAGCGCTAACGGTCGGTGGTCTCGTCGCTGCTTGAGGTTGTTCTCTCTCTCGTAAAACTCTTAAATGGTTGGCCACGCTTACATACACCATCAACCCAAGGGCAGCTGCAGCTAATAAATAGTGGATTTTGGAATACGATGATGATGATCATCGTTTAATCGTTAGGAATGCTTAGTTAAATGGTTTCTTTTCCTATCTCTCAGATGATCTCTTGAGATCAGTGGCATACAAGGCCGGGGGCAAGTAGTTGAGTAGATATTCGTGCGATCTGTGGAAATGGATACATTAAATATCAAGAGCTAAATCGAGATTAATCGGATTAAAATCCTGTTTTTCTAATGCACAATTAAGTCTTCAAATTAGGATAAACAATGCTGGCAGAATACAGCTACTAGATGAAGGGAATGTCGCGCATTGTAATAGCGCCGTTCATACCAACAGTTGACGTCTGTAGCACGGCCACTGCTGACGGAAATGACGCGTAGTTTCCAGCGGTTGCAGCGGCTGGCGATAGCTAAAGATTTGTGTGTTTCGCCTCGATTGACGCATATTTGCCCATCTGCTAATTTCAGCCGTCCTTCCATCCGGGGTACGACGGCTTTCCAAGCACTAGATTTTGATAAACAAAATATACAGTTTTTCTGCTTCTTTTCCTTGCAAAACAACATTGCAAATCTGGCATCTCGCGCGATCATCGCTGCAATAGAAAGAGGAGGAGGTGAATGAGGTTTAGGTTGATTTGACGATGGAATGCGCGACATCTGCTGTGGTCGCCAACGGCGAAGGTCGACATAAACAGTATGGAAAGTAAACTTTCCCTGATTTGAGTCTGATAAAACAAAGAAAAAATTCCTAAGAAATTGTTGAAAAAAATCAAAGGAAAAGGGAAGGGCGGACATTACGATCGATCGTGCTATATAGCTGTCTAGTATGACAAGTGCATCCATTTTGCGCTTTAAAACTATAATTGCATTTCCATTGAAAAAAAAACGTTCCTTTCTCCCGGTTCCAAATCGCATGGATATATACAGAAAAAAGGAAAGAAAAAAGAAAACTAGAATTAATCATCACGAACCCCACCACCTCTTCCCGGCTGTTGCACCAAAATTGGCAAGACGCCACACGACGTCTCGACCGTCGTGTGTGTAGCCACTTGCGATCTCATTTGGAGAAGCAAAGGCGCTTTCGATCCGTTCGCTTCCTGTTGTGTGTTTTTTTTGCCCTCTTTGGCTTCTGATTCGCTCTAGTCACACATTTTATTGCGTCTGATGCGGGTGTTCGGCCCAAAAATAGTAACATTTTCGTGCTGGCTGTGTCGTGTGTGTGTGTGTGTTGGGGGAGTCACAAGTGTGTTGCACTGCAACCCACTGCGCGCGAAACTACTTTTGCCGTGGCGACACGCTGGCCCCGACTGCGGCTGACATCGCCGCCATCCGTAGGAGGAGTAGGAATGAGTAACGGAAGTAAGCGCTACTGGCCTGTCGGATGCTGCTGCTTGCCTAGTGGATTCCATTCGATATTGTTTACCCATTAATTTCCGCCATGGGGGGCACCGTTATACGCGATATGGCATTATGATAAGAATAGAAATATGATGATAAGAAGTAGTTCGTGTGTGTCTGTGTGTCCACGCGGTGAGAACTGCGAACCTTCTAGTTGAAGCAACTATGTTGCCTCACTGATCACACCGCTGTGTGGCGCAGTTCACCGGACTCATGTTACTGCTTGGTGCTTGGTGGAGGTCTTGGCGTCTCTTCCATTATGTCGTTGGCCGGATTGGATTAACCTGGATTGATCTTTGGCGCACACATATGACGGCCGACCATCGCACGATGCCAATCTATGCCGCTGGCGGCGCTCCAATGAAGCGTAGTAAATGTCTTGTCTTGTTGGAATGCCATCCATATCTTGTGTGCGCACCGCCACCACCTTACTCCTCCAATTACCCCCTGAAACAGGGAGGATTCGCTACTGCCACATGCTCCGTATATTGACTTCAATGAATCCCAATGCTTGGCCAATGTTGGCCACCACCGATGTCACCCTGTATCGTCGCCATTCCGTTACCATTTGCGTCATGCAAACTTGCCACAATCGTTGGAAACACACCGACACCACCGTCCCTCATCGTTCACGGTTGATTGATTTTCCAATCGCATCGCATGACCCGAAGAGTGCAACAATAATCCTCCGTCGCACCGTGTGTGGTGCGCCAGGTGGTGATCTTCACTTTCGCGCACTGCATGGAAGCCATAAAGCCAGCCGTTCTCTTTCGGTCGGTATCACCGGATTTTCCGAGACGGCGAAAGGACGGGGCGATTGCTGTACGGATGGCGACTCGTGGAATGTGGATGTTATCACGTTATTTCCTGTGGTATGTGGTGTGGTCCTCATATTATTATCCATCGATTTATCCTTCAGAGAATTAACGATTCGAACAGCGCCTCGCAATCGCAATTGAACTCGCATTCGGAACTCTGAAGCGTTTGTGCGAGTAGTTTCGCTGTATCCCTTTTACGCCTGCACCTTTTTTTTGAAATAAATGAAATGCGCAGTAAAGAAAGACCACAAAACACACCCACGTGTGACAATTCAACGACGGCGACGGCTCGGTTGCATTTTCCACGGTGAAAAGCCATATTCCGCGGCAGGAAAAGAGTGGCAATAATGGAGTTTGGGGGGGAAGTCCCTTCGTTTGAACCAGTTTGAAGGAGTGTGGAGTGTGTTGGAGTGTTGATTTATCGTTGGTTTTTGCATCTGCTTGATTTGCCTTTCCCCTTTCCTCTCCGTTGGCTGGATTGGAATAGGGCCGTTGGGGGGAATACTTTATTTTGCGGAGGCAGATGACAGTCGCCAGGCGAGGAGATACCAGTTTCTGTCAGGCTCAACGCGCACGGTACAGGCAGACACATCCTGGGGCAGCGACGACGATCCTCTCTTCTTTCTCTATCGCCACCACAGAAACTAGTTCCTGGGGCATAGCAGCAGACAAAACGATTGCGAACTAGCTTTCCCTTCTCGGTGCAATCCGCATAAAACCATCGATGGCCATCTGTTCTGCCGTTCTGTGCCAAGGTATCGGGCGCATGTTGTTCTATGCAGCGCTACGATTGCTCCAGGGAAAGCCCGAGAGGTCCCGATAGTCAGCGCGATGGCGTACAGTTGTGTGTCGCTTCGGCTTAATTATTCCAATACATCTCTTATCACCGTACCAGCCTTAGCCTGCGTTGCATTGCTGCTGCTGCGCTTACGGGACAACCAATCCAATCCGATCGAGGTTCCTCTTTCGTGGTTCCTTCGAGGTAAAAATAGTTTTGAAGTAGTTGCGTTGCGCACCCACCACACAGCCGATCGCTACTTTTTCTCCCCGTCTTTCCCTCTGAAAACACGCGTAAGATCAGGAAGAAAGAACTGTTCTCAAGCTCTGCGCACTTCAGTGAAATCGTTTCATCAAGCAGCAGCAGCAGCAGCAGCCCACACAGCAGCGGCGTGCCTTGCTTTTTCACTGTGTATCCCTCGTCTCCGTCTTCTTGTGGTGGTGGCCATCATCCCGGGCCACTTCACCGGCGGGTTATATTGAATCGGCTCTGCTCTACTCGATGATGGGGGGATACCTACATTATGGTACACTTTCAAGCTTGCGCAGGCTCTCTGAACTGAAGCGAAATGCCATGCTTCCTGACATTCCTTTCCGTCTCCGTCGGCACCCACCAGCTATCGGAGACACTGCAACACCACGGATGTTGGCCCCCCGACATCTCTGCCCCCCTGCCCCTGCTGCAGCCACTCCTCCTCGGTGTATCGATGACGTCCACTCGAGAGGAGGGTCTGCCTGATGTTGTGCTTGGTTTCTGGTCTGGCCTGGCCTGGCCGGGCCGGCTCTGTTTGCATTTCTTGCATTTCCTCCCCCTCCCTCTACAAGAAGCTCGTGAGAAGAGAGTATGTCGTCGCTTGGGACGGATGCGATGGATGGTTGGTTGGTTGGGTTAACTGTCTCCTTCTGTCGTGTGTTTTCGGACCATCCTACGATGATCATTTCTTCTTGGCGAGCCAAACACACACACACACACGGCCACGCACACGCGTGTATGTATCGACGTCGCCATTGCCGCGCAATCCTTTTTGCCGGTGGCGGAGGCGATCCGCTCCGAGTGTGGGTTGTCTGTCCGTCGCGCTTGATGGTGCTGAGGGGGTGGTGGTTGGCCTACCACCCACAACCCACCCCCCTGTCCACCAACAGTATGGCATGTGTGTGCGCGCGCCCGAGAGACGAGGAGATCGACCACCTCTCCATCTCCGAATGAGAGAGAGAGAGAGGATCCGGTGGCCGCGCACAGTGCGACATATAAATTAAATTGTATTTCGTTCCGTCCGGATCATTCATAGCTAAAGCTTCCACTAGTAAACGACGATCTGCTCTCCCTCCCGTGCGACCATTTTCTAGAAGATCATCGGTTCGAATCCTGGTTTCGCATTCCGCGATTGGTGGTTGGTTGTCGGTTGTACAACAGCAGTGTTCAATTCCGGAGTTTCTGAAGCTGTAGAACAATTGGCAGGCGGCGGCACGCTAGAAACTCTGGTGTGTGTTGTACGGGTGTGTGCGCCAGTGTGTGGGAAGGCTGTTGTGTGATTGAAAGAGAGTTCCGGTATCCGGTAGCCGGGGAGTAGTGTCAAGTGTGCAGTTTATGATCCAGTTTTCTTTGTGGCCACAAAGAAAACTGCCCCCATTTTGGTCAAGATTTTACTCGCATTACTATCGGTTGCTGCTGTGGTTGTTCTGTTGATAGTCTACATCATAATGGGAGGTGTTAAGGTGAGAAATCCCCCCCCCCCCCCTCGGGGAAGGAAAGATAGTGTAGAGTGACTGTATGTGCCGGGGACAGTGAACTGTCGATTTCTCGAGAAGTAGTGTTGCTGTCGATAGGGTTTAAGGTTCTTAAGCTAATGGAGGAGGCAGCATTCATATGTTGTGATAGAGCGATATTAAAGTGTTCATTTGATGACATCCGACGCTAATGGAAGTTCCTTTTCCTTTCCGTTCTCCCGTACTTTGCAGCCCACTGAGGATGGTGCCGCCGCCGCCGTCACTGCAGCAGCAGCTGCTGCTTCGGCTGGAGCAGCCACCGTTGTTCAGGAAGCCGCATCGACTACCGCCGAAGCAAGTGAAACGAAATCGTCCGAATCTGCTGCTGCTGCCACCGTTGAAGCCGTTGCTGCCGCCGTCGCTGCCCCGGTTGCAGAAGTGTCCAC
>NC_064874.1:81981152-81993652 GCF_943734745.1 Anopheles darlingi | reverse complement strand
CCTCGCTCATGGTCTCCCACGGGGCATCATATTATGCTATACCGTTTTACCTTTGTTCTGGTACATTATTGTAACGAATCCATCATCAAATTTGAAATCAAAATAAACGAATAAAAGTAACTCTTAAACGACGACGGTGATAAGAAAAATAAAAAATGTGTTTTTATTGCTATCGGCTTATCGTGCCTTCGTTCTCTGTTCGTTTTTTTCCTTGGATTTTGAGTCCTTGTACATTGAAATTCATTTGTGCGATTTTGTGATTCTTATTAATTTGATCCTGCTTATATCAGGAGTGTTTTTTTTAATAAATTCGTTGCGTTGCGTAAATGCGCGTAGAATTTATGATCGGGCATTGCCGTGGCTCTGTTGGGCGGTTACTGATTTCAAGTTCATCTTGTATGAGGCATGGTTTCCTGGGATCATTGTGTTTGTAAACAAGTTCTGACGTTTCTCGCGTTCGCCGGAAAATCGTTTTTCTCTGAATTTTGTGAACTTTTTGAGGAAAATCCAGCAAAATATGCTAGATATCATCATTAAAACAGCCAACAAAGATGACTTCACGGAAGTAAGATTAGCCTTCCTTCTGTAGTGCCTTCACTAAACGTTCCCGATAATTGCAGGCCATTTTTCTGCTTGTGGATTTCATCGTCGAAGTGCCGCGGTCCCAACACACCCGGGAAAGATTGGCTACTTTGCTTGGACACCCGGTGGCCAGCGAGGAACTGAAGGCGCTTCTAAAGCACTTTGAAAATCTCGTCCGCAATTACTGTGTAGGAGAACTCGACGCTGATCGCTTGCGGTCCCATTTCACGAATCTTGCCGCGGACCAGCAGGGCCGTCTGCTGGAGATAGTGAACCTGCGGAAACCGGAAATAGCACAGAAGCTCATTGATGAGGTAAATAGGCGAGAGGGCGGGGTTCCATTGGTGGAATGGTTCGATTGGAATGTTAGCTGGGTGATGGGAAGCAGTAGTTTGGCCTCGTTCCGCAAGCAACTGTGTACGGTTACGCTGGCGTGCCGGGATGTTGATTCGCGGTCCCGGACGGTGAGCTTCGAGATGGACAAAGGCCAGGTGGAGGAAACCATTCGTCAACTCGAACTGATAGTATGATAATAACAATGGATCGCCGAATATGTTGCTACTATAACGCGAAAATTGACACGGGGAAAAGAGCCATTAAGAGGTTTTACAATGCGTAATCACCTTGTTCGTTCTATAAATTTAACTAAATCTATCGAAGCAGTCTATATTACTGTCAAAGTTTACTTTCAAAGAAAGAAAGATTATGATTTTCTTCGATGTTTTCCAACTTTAACTTGTTACGAATATTATTTGGGTGTTTCTTTAAACAAATTGTACGTGTTGAAAGTTAAAATTATACAAAGTATTTCTGGTTTGGTGTTCAAAATGAGGTTAGTGTTCCAGAGCAGGCTATGCGAACTGAATGCATAGGCACAGTTCTTTCAAAGGGGCTGCTATTTGGTCGATGAACTCACACGGATATATTTCCATTTATAAATATGAAAGTACCAATTCCAATGGATAAAATATTTATATTGTTTATTTCTTCGTTACTTCTTAATTTTCTACACAAAGTTACTTGATCATAATTGTGTATATAAGTGTCAGCGAGGGGGTAGTTAAGGAATGATTACAAACTATGCGATTATTTCGGATTATATACTGCCCCATAGAAAAGAGGCATGCGCGTAGTTTCCTCACGAATGATCATAAGAAACGGTCCATTCACGATGAAGTTGACCTGGGATGGAATACGATCAATCAGTGTCAACGTACCTGTACCAGCCTCGGTACCACGTTCGTTCACGACTAGATCTATTTTGTGCAGCATTTCGTTCACATAGATCGTAGAATTCAATTGTTCCCAAATGCCCACCAAAGTATCACGCCGACGACGACGGCGGAAAAAGTCATCCGTTTCGGCACAGCACACACACATTCCGCCGCCGTAGACACACTGATCCTTTAGGCACGGGGCACGACGGACACCTTGCTTCTCCAGCACCTGGCACTCTGGATTCTGTTCCAGTAGGAACTTGATCGCGTTATCCTTCGTGTCCTGTAAGGCGTCTAATATATCTTCCTCATCTTCTCCAGTGATGAAATGCCAATTCCGTGTAAAACGAAACAGATTGACACTGTTTGGATCGAACAGCGCATACAGACCCAACTGCTGTAAGGTGCTTTTTAGGCTAAACAAATTACTGATATGCATCTGGGGCATCATTAATGAAACGGATTTCATTTTCATCTTCATCACAATGTCGTTTACAGTCTGCGCTGAGATCTTATCCTGCAATGCTCGCACTTGGGAGCGTGTCGAGTTGACCGGAAGGAAGATGTACATCGTCACGTTCTGCTTGTACGGTACACCCAGGATGCGTACGTTTTCCTCTTGCCAGTGATAGTAGGGCATGCAACCGCTTTTGGCCATCGTCGGTACATCGATTGCATCTGGCCCACCGGGACCGTTGGGAAAGAAGGGTCGATCACTCGTACCAAGCGGCAGAAATGGCTCCTCCCAATAACCACGAAAGTATAGCGTGTTGATGATAAGCATTACCGTTTCCGGGCTGATATGGGACACAATGTTGTTGATGTGACCATGGGTTTGATTGTACACCCAGCTGTTGATGGCTTGTACCGATTTCGATTCGCTTCCGACGAAATCCAGATTCTGGAGCTCGCTCTTGTACAATTTTTGAGCCAGCGCGTTGTAGCGTTGGTCAAAGTTGGTATCATTCCGGGTGAAGATACCGTTCCCGATCTCAATTTCAACATTGGTGCTGCGCGTGAGAAATGACAAAAGCAAAGCAAAAGGTTAGTGTGAGGTAGGGGTAGGCTTTTTGGTCCATTTTCCTCGCTTTTTTAATACTCTAAACTATGTCAGCTTGCAGGTCGACCTTATGGATAAGGTTACACTAGCAGCAACTCGTAGACTGTCTAAAACTGTGGTACTAGTTAAAAGGTTTCAGCCAATCGCCCTAATTTGTCCTTTACATTGATGAATTGTGACAAGCAGATGATGCTTATGGTGGTACGATCTTCGCTTCATACAAAAAGGTAAGCGAATAAGTCCATTTTCGGTTAAATAAGACGAATGAGGGCACATAATTGTAGCTCAATGATTTATTCGGCCTATCAATGCATGAGGTCGGTGTTACAGTCTGGTTTGTACTGGATTATTTCGGGCTGTATATTGCTCCGTAAAACAATGGCAGCCGCGTAGTTTCCTCTCGGATGATCATCAGAAACGGTCCATTTACGATGAAGTTGACCTGGGATGAAATACGATCAATCAGCGTAGCCGTAGCTGCACCTCCCTCGGTACCACGTTCGTTCACCACCAGATCGATCTTGTGCAGCATTTCGTTCACATAGACTGTCGAATTCTGTGGGTCCGAAAAATCCATCGTCGTATCACGTCGACGGCGGCGGAAAAAGTCATCCGTTTCAGCGCAGCACACACAGAATCCGTCTCCAGCGCGACAGTTATCCTTCAGGCAGGTGACGCGATCAACACCTTGCTTCTCCAGCACCTGGCACTCCGGGTTCTCTTCCAGCAGAATTTTGATCGCGTTATCCTTCGTGTCCTGCAAGGCTTCTAGGATGTCCTCACTATCATCACCGTTGACACGTTGAATATTGAGCAAACGATATAGATTGGCACTGTTGCGATCGAATAGCGCGTACAGACCCAACTGCTGCAATGCGGTTTTCAGACTAAACGAATTGCTGACATGCATCTGTGGCAATAGCAGTGAAACCGATTTCATCTTCATCTTCGTCACAATGTCGTTTACCGCCTGAGCGGAGATCTTTTCCTGCAATGCTCGCACTTGGGCGCGTGTTGAGTTGACCGGGAGGAAGATGTACATCGTCACGTTTTGCTTGTACGGTACACCCAGGACGCGTACGTTTTCCTCCACCCAGTGATAGTAGGGCATGCAACCGCTTTTGGCCATCGTCGGTACATCGATTGCATCTGGCCCATCGGGACCGTTGGGGAAGAAGCGTCGGTTACGGGTAGCCACCGGCAAGAACGGTTCCTCCCAGTAACCACGAAAGTATAGCGTGTTGACAATAAGCATTATCGTTTCCGGGCTGATGTGGGACAGGATATCGCCGATGCGACCGTGGGTTTGATTGTACACCCAGCTGTTGATGGCTCGGACCGATTTCGCCTCGTTACCGACGAAATCCAGATACTGCAGTTCGCTCTTGTACAGCTTCTGAGCCAGCGCGTTGTAGCGTTGGTCAAAGTTGGTACCATCCTGGGCGAAGATACCATTTCCGATCTCAATATCGACTTTGGTGCTGCGCGTGAGAAACGATAAAAGCAAAAGCAAAAGGTTAGTGCGAGGTAGGGGAAGGCTTTCCGGTCCACGTTGTTTCGGTCGTTCTTAAAAGCAACATCGAATCGCGAGTTTTTATCAAACCAGATCGACCCAGGCTATTAGGTAAGGTAGAAACACTTTATTTCCATTTAAGTATGTTCTTCATATAAAATTATCTTTAGCATCGCTTTTCTAGAGAGGATAATATATTGCATAATGGCCTAGAAACGTTTGCGATCCTGGTGTCGCTCGTGGGCGATTAAATATCCCTCAATTCAACCAGCTGGGAATTTAGGAAGTCGGATCGAAGACGGCACCATAGAACAGCGGCATTCGCGTTCTATCGTTGCGAATCAGCAGCACGAACGGAGCGTCCGCCCGGAACACAACACTAGTACCGGATCGGTTAAGCGTTATGATTGTTGCCGCACCACCCTCGGTACCCTTTTCATTGATCTCCAGATCAACCTGGTGCACGGCATTGCTGACGTACAGCAGCTGATCGGGAGTGCTGGCGGTGTTACGCTTCGTGCGCCTTCGCAAACCCTTCTTACCAACCGGACCATTCTCCTTGATGATACGCTTGTTCAGGATAAAGTCCTTGCTGCGCAACGGAACCTGTTGAGTCTGCTTGCTGCTCGGAACTTTGTAGCTAACACCACGCTTTCCACGACCTCCACGTTTCGGGCTCGTTGTAGTAGTTGTTGTAGTTTCTGCTGGTACGTCAGTAGCTGGCACACTATCGGTGGTCATCAGCATCAGCTCATCGTCCGAGGTATCGTTGGGTTGGATGCGTGGAAATACTATCGCACCCTCCATCGATGGCGTTGGGTGCATGATGTACGGTGGAATGTTAACTGTTGGCCGTGGCTCCGGGGCAGCGAATTGCAGATCCTCTTGATACCGGTTCGTAAACTCATCTCCGTTCCAAAGTTCCGTCACCATACCGGTCAGATTGCTGTACGAGGACGAGAAAAGCGATCGTGTGCCGAGCATCTGTAGGACACGTTTCAGATCGAGCATATTGCTGATGTGCATCTTCGGGAACAGTATGATTGCGGTCTTCATCGTCATATTATCGATCAGATTATTAAGGTTGCCACTGTTGAGCTTAGCCATCAGAGCGAGGACCTTCGCCCGATTCGAATCGTTCGGCATGATGACGTACATCGTGGTGAGGCCCCTCTTGTACGGTACGCCCACGATCTGGGCGTCCAGTTCGGGCGATTCGTAGTACGGGAAGCAACCACCGTGCCCCATCATATCCACCATGATTGGCGGGTGCTCTCGGCCGTCCGGGTAAAATTCTCGCGGCTTCGTGGCACCCTCGATGAAGGTTTTGTGCCACAGCGCCCGGAAGTACAGGGCACTGGCTAGGACGAGTGTCGTGGCAGGGGCCAGCTGCGACGACAGGATCTTAGGAATCTTGTCGTGCGTTTTCTCGCTCACCCATCGGTTGATGTAGCTCGTCGAACCGGCCGTATCTTCGGCGAAGTTAAGCGACTGCACCTCGGACTGGTACAGCTTCATCGATGCCTGACGATACCAGCGGCTCAGGTTGTAACCATTCTGTACAAAGAGGCCGTTGGCGAGAGTGATCAGGTGCTGTTTGGAACCCGCAGGAAGCCTACAGTCAGCCGAGGCAAGGGAGAAAGAGAGAGAAAGAGACCGAAACGAAAGACATCAGACTAACGGTTGTGAACCAAAAACTGGAGCGGCTCGATGGTCGAACAAATGAAGTCAAATGAGTTGTTTGGTTTTGGTTAGAGATCTACCTTTCTACATCCCAAATTGCCAATCCCAGGTGCCAAATTTGAATTCTATCAACAGATCAAGCTAAGATAGCATGCTGCCAATGCTACTTAAGATGGGCGGGTCTGATGGAATTAACGGTGCTATCTAACTACTCCATATACTCACCGGTGGCAAATTTGAAGCAAAGAATCCTTATCTCTGCTGTATCGAAAAACAAATTAACAAACACGTAGGACAACTCCCTAAACTCGTCCCAGGAGCACTCACAGCGAACCGAAACGGGGCGTATTTAAACCGATATCATCGAAGATTCTACCACCATCCCCTCTACCACATATGTCACACAGGAGGTTCTGATATTCTGTTTCACAGCCACATCCTCCTGCAAGCAATCGTCATAAATCCTTACTCAGCATGGGATATCTCAGCCGTACCGCGCCGGCCACAGTGTGCTGCTGGTGTATCCGGTTGTAATCAAATCACTGATGTCTCAAACTACAAGACGTCTAATATGTTATCAAGGAATTTTAAATTCAGTAGACCCGAATGAAATCATAGAAACACCAGACATCAAGTGGCCTTGAAACCGATATCGCTTGGAAATCCCCTAAAGGTGCTAAGTGCAGCATATGGCCAGTGCCCAGGAAACTAGGAAGCTCGTCAACGATTCGACCATTTGGCTACAGACCGGTTTTACGTGCCGAGTTAATGTTTACGTCGGTGAGTCGGTGTACCAATTAGGTTTTTACATCGTGCTCTGAGCTACTGGCAGGCGGCTAGTGGTGCCATTAGGTCTCTTACTTAGTAGCAAAAAGATTCTACTAGGCGCCCCGCAGTGCCAGAAATGGCCGGTTCCGGCAGTCATAAAATGAAGTGTGCGCTACGTGCAAAATCATAAAGAGCGTGAGTGTTTGGGGGCATCTTAGAACTTGGAGTGGTTCGGCAGGTGCAAATTACCCGTAAAACTGTACATTTCGGTGAACTTTCTTCAAACGTGAAGCTACATATACAAGACATTTGATCGTTTTTATTGCTCTTGGTTTCCATAAAAATACTGAGGACCCCCTTACACTAACAAATGCTGACGAGCAGAGCAGGTACGGCTGAAGCTACTGAAGCTGCCGAGCAAACTTTAGGCCCGTGGATCATACACCGCGCCGTAGAACAGGGGCAGGTTTGTGATATCGTGCCGAATGTATAACACGAACGGCCGGTCCACGTTGACCGTCACGGAGGGCCCAATACGATCGATCACGGCCAGTGTCACCGCACCACCTTCCGTACCTTGCTCGTTCACATCCAACACCACCTGGTGTATGACTTGATCAACGTACAGTGGTGAACGTTGTTGTTTTTGGATTTGCCTTTGCTGCTGTTGCTGTTGCTGCTGCTGTAGCTGCTGCTGTAGCTGCTGTTGAAGTGACGGTTGCGGACGGCGTTGCACTTGATTCGATAGCTGTTGCTGCTGTTGCTGCAAGTTGATCTGGCGCTTATTTCGAACTTCATAGCACTTCGATCTGTCTATGCACACACTTTGTGCCGGTACCCATTCATAACGATACAAATTGCAAAGCATCTGCTGGTTTAGGTACGGAATCTGAACACATCTTAACCGTACATCTCTATTCTCCTCCTGATCTTCTGAGTCGAATCGACTAACAACCTGAGCTCCTGGAGATCTATTCGGTTGCTGCTGTGACTGCTGCAGTTGCTGCTGCTGTTGCTGCTGCTGTTGCTGCTGCTGTTGCTGCTGCTGTTGCTGCTGCTGTTGCTGCTGCTGTTGCTGCTGCTGCTGTTGCTGCTGCTGTTGTTGCTGCTGCTGAATAAGCAACTGCGACTGGCAACAGAAACATTCTGACCAAAGATATTTACAGGCAGGATTGGCCAGGCAGGCTGCTTGCTGGTTTTGTAGCCGTTGTACGGTCGTGTATCCTCGCTTGACACAAATGTACGACTCCTGCTGATTAATCTGCACAGACAAACGGCATTTTTTATCTGTCCTATCGTAATAATGGTTGGCAACCTTGGCACCACATTCCGTGATCGGTTCATCGCGCTGCACGGGCTGATGTGTGCAGGAGCAACCTTTGGCCGGCGTAAAGATGCAGTTTTCTACCAGTGCGCACTCCTGTTCGTTCCATTGTGTCGTCACTATACCGACGGTAGGTGCAATGGGCTGTACTGAAGGTGCCGAAGGTGCTGCCTGTGGTCGCTGAGGTTGCTGTAGTACCTGCGGCTGCGGTTGCTGGATCGGTCGCTGAGGTTGGGGTCGATTCGGTTGTTGTGGAACCAAGGGTCGCACCGTGGTGGTCGGAACTGCGATCGGTCTTGTGGCGGGCGCTTTCACCCCCGTTGGTTGGAAGTATTCGTTAAATTGGTCCAGGTTGTCAGTAACGGCCGAATCTTGTAGTATATTGGACAGATTGCTTCGCGCTGGATCGAACAGATCGCTAACACCGAGCTGCTGCAGTACACCTCGCAACGAAAGACGATTCGCGATGGACATCTTTGGTATCCTCACTCTGCCCTTCTTCGACGTCATTCGATCGATCAACCAATTGAGCTGTGGTGCGCCAAGGGTAGCTATTGCCTGCTGTACCTTGGCCCGGTTCGAGTCTTTCGGGTAAATGATGTACATCGTCGACTTGCCCGTTTCGTACGGCAATCCCAGTATCTCAACACCGTAATCCGTCTGGTGTCCATTGAAGTACGGGAAGCAACTAATCGTGGTCATGGTGTCAACATCGAACGGTGGCTCGAGCTCACCGTTGGGATAGAAGGGACGGGGCCGAGTTTCGCCTGTCCAGAACTGCGTTTCCCACTTTGCCTTGAAGTAGAGGGCACTGGCCACGATCAGCTGGGCACCGCGCAACTGAATTGGTTGGACAATATTCCGGATCTTGCCGTTGGTCGCTCGTGCGCACCAGTCGTTCATATATGCGGCCGATCCGGTGGAATCGGACGCAAAGTCAAGATTGGTGACGTCACCCTTGTAGAAGTGGCTCGTAAGGTTGAGGAAAGCGTACGCCGGCGTCAGGCCACTCTGAAGAAACAATCCGTTTGCCACCGAAATTCGATGTGCTGGCGATCTGTTGGTCGTTAGTAATCGGGGGATAAAAGATGGAGGTGCCGGTGATAGAGAAGACCAATGATTGCTGCTATGAAGTTTTTTTATGAGAACGCCAAGCCATGTCAAGCCAAGAGAGAAAAAGAGGGAAAGCAGAAAAGCAACAACATCTATCGCTAGTTTGAAAGTCTGTGCCTTACGCTTCGTGGTTTGTTTGTGAATTTAAAAGTCCAAAAATCCAAAAACCAATTCACACGCAAGGTCCCAGACATTCCTAACACCCGGAGAGTGATGGTCTGGCCGTTCCAATACCAAAGCGGCCTCCGCGAGAAGGCAAACTATTTGATAATTGAAACAGTACACCACCCCCAAGACACCTACCCCACAGAAACAAAAACCCACCAGTAGCAAAAAGCAGATGCGCTTGCTGGCTCTAGTGAGCTCTACGATTGACGCACTACGCGAATCGTAAACGATCTGCCGATTTGGACAGGCAGATTTCACGGCAGGAGGATGCCCGGGGTCTCTGTACATGAGTGTGCGCTTTGGTTTATGGTGTTTGTGCACTAACTAAATGCTCGCTACAAAAACCGCTACTCCTTGTGATGGACCCCGCTTAGTGACACACACACACACCCACAGAGACAGCCCCAGAGACAGACGCATGGTGGACTGCCGAGCGGTTGTTCTGCACTTACTCGTTTGCACTGGAGCCCGGTGGCGGCGGATAATCGTCGTCTTCGTCCTCCTCCTCATCAACGCGGTTACACTTATCGTTCCGGCGCCAGTGGACGAGCGGTTCAAGGCTCGCCTCGTTCGACACCAAATCTTCGAACAGCCTCCCGAATCCCATGTGGATGTCCTTGAACGATATTCCGGTCTGCTCGAGGCCCATCACCCTTAGCAGCTCCTTCTGCGTCTGGCCGGCGGAACCGAGCAGCAGTAGGGACATCGCACCGGCAATGCTCACCGGCGAGAAGATCTCCGTCTTGCTCTTCTGGCTCGAGATGGCTCGGGCGATTCGTTGCGCCAGGTTGGTGACACTATCCGAGACTAGCAGCACCTTTTCGGAGTATCGTTGCGGCGCGGGTTCGGCTGGACTCTGCTGCTGCTGGTTAAAGCCATGGTTTTGTTTCAGCTGACCAGCCGTCGGAGTGGCGCTCAGCACTAGTGATACCGCCACCAGCAGCAGCACTCCTGCTGCTCCTGCTCCTGCTGAGCGAATTGTGCACATCTTGAAGAGCTGCAAGTAGGAAGAGCAAGAAATGATACTTTCAGTGATCACAGAACCCAATGCTATTTTTAGATCCAAAGCTCCACTCTGCCATGCCACAAAAGGGAAGATAAATGGCAAATGGGAGCTAATATCGGTGATGATGAGGACAGTAATCTGCCTGCTCATCACGTCCGATCCTCGGGGTGAACAGAAGATGAAGGTTTTGCTTGGAAGATGATGATGAACATTCGAAGGAGGGGTAGGTGGCTATAATTGATCAATTTCCGTTCCAAACACGACCAGAGCCAGGCGCAGAACGAAATCTCTGCCGCTGTTGCTGCTGCTGCTCATCGATCCAATTCGTTTCGTTCGTTCGTTCGTTCGTTCGTTGAGCCTCGCTCGCAGGTTGTACCATCTGATCTGATGGCACCCCCCTTCCCCGGGGGGACCGGTTTGCGGCTCTACTACGTCCATCTACGCATTGAGGCTGGCTGGTTTAGAACGGTGCGGTGCGGGTTCCCACCGTACCGCACCGCATCCGATAAGATGGTGCGCCGATGAAACAGCGATCGAAGTTTTGGAGCTTCCCGTTCGTCGCTGCTGGTGGTGGGGAGGGAACCGGATTGTGAGCGTCATCAGAAAAACCCAGGTCGTGCTGATGCTGCTGCCGCTGCTGCTGCGGCTCGGCCCGTTGTTGTACTCGGCTCGTTGTAGCTCTGTTGTTTGCGTTGAAGGCGCGAATGCCTTCATGCGGGCAGAGCTACATCGCAGCCCGGACTCGATCGCGACTCGAATCGTTAGCACATTCGACCGATAAGAAAGAGCAGCCCGCACAGTAATGCTCTGTGTGTCAACAGCGAAATATTCAAATTTCCGTTGATTTCTCAACTCATCTCGGTAGAGGCGCCGAATGGCACGATGGCCTTGCTCACTCCGGAAGGTTTAGCAGAGGCATCGGTACACACTCGTCAGTACACTGTAATCCCATACCACGACCACCACCACCACGATCACACTGCGCCGTTGTGACACTGGAAGGTCAATGCGGTTATCGGGCGCAACAAAATGGAACGGTTCCTCCGCATTGCTCCGGGGCACGGGATGGTGATGACCCGTGAACACGCCGTAACGGCCTCCGGGACTCGACACTCTACGAAAACTCTACCTTATTAGTAATACCGTCTGAATTCGTTGGTCGAAAAAATTGGGAACCGACACGTCCGAACGGTACCGCCGGTTGAGACGGACTGGCGAAATGTTTTGACTATGGTCGGCAGATGATGCTAGAGCCTCGACCGTTGTCGCGGACCACTGCATGGTGGCGCTCCGCGCGGTGGTTACAACCGGTTCAGGTGGTGTTGCTGCCGATTCATATCTTCACCTTTCGGACGGACGTCACCACTACCCGTGCTGATCCGAAAACGAAGCTTTATGGTGGCTACACACACGTTTCCGCCTTGTGGCTGCGAACGGCTGTGTCTGCGAATACCGACCGACCGGCCGTCGCTGGTGAGATACCTGGATTTTTACACAGGGTACACTTGCGGTATCCCGAAACTTTTGAATTATGTATCTCGTTCTCCCCCCACACACAAACACACACACACACACACTGTGCGGTTGGCTGGCAGAACACTGAACCCTATCTGCAGCACGTGTGCGGGGGTAATATGTGGATTTCGAAAATGTCACTGACACGCAAGTTGCCTACTTATGCGGCGGTGAACTGGTTTGGCCACGGCCATCACCGCTGCCGTGTGTCAAGGTTTCCGCAAAAACCACTCATTCACGGACACGGGAAATGCGCGATGCGATGTTGAGGTAGCTTTACCCAGTTTTGCATTTCATTCTAACTCTCGGGGCATGAGTTGCGGGAAATGGGCGGCTGACGAATCGCGCGACGATTACCTAATAACTTGGGATCTCCTTCGCAAACAAGGGTATAGGATCAGTTAATGGAGGGTGAGTTTGATGTGCTGGTTGCCTTTTTGTTTTGTTATTGCGGTCTAATGCAATGGTAGTGCAGTATTGTGTCAGAGGCATTAGAGATTTCTAGAGATTCATTTGCAATGCAGGGTGCGCCGTCTAGAAATGCTAGCCTT
>NC_064874.1:81971152-81978652 GCF_943734745.1 Anopheles darlingi | reverse complement strand
CGGATCAGTCTAGTTATTTGCTTTATTGAAACAATGTCATTACTTGTTTCATTATTTTTTTTGGGCCTGCGAATAGTTATTTTGGCAATGAACTCACGATTTCCGAGCATCAAGATCATGACACACGCGTTCGGATTCATTGTGTGCATATCGATCGCATACATTTTGGAATTTCCAAAAATGTGACGGAATCGATAGGACAAACGTGGATCCCATTTAAAAATGAGCAGACAATATGCAAAAAAGTATCCAAAGAAAACAGTCAACAATTCACACACTGATTGAACAATAGCTGCCTTATGAAGGAGAGTAAGGTTGATCCTTTTTTAACAAGTAGTATAGGCAGTCACATGTACTATGCAATATTACTTTCTTATATGTGTCTCTTGTGAGAAAGTTTGCTTTAATATTACTCATCAGTTAAAGACTGATGGATTTTCTTCTCATGTAAGCCGCAACCGGCAATGATTCGAATTCGATTTATGGTCGTTCGGACGTTATTGTGCACAGATGAAGGTACCAGCAGATTTCTTCGTCTTAGGTTGTATAACCATTTTGCCAACAAAGGCTGTAAAGTATTCTAAATATAAAACATACGGTTACTCTTTCCAGTTATCTAAAATACTAGAAACAAATAGCGATCGAAACATACTGTTCATCGAGGAGTTTTAAAACTGGTTTTGATGAGTAGGGGTAACTAAGATAACTAACCTTCCGCAAGGTGTTTTATCATTCACCAGTAATGTATTCTTCTCATTCTTTTTCGTAACTGTGCATCAACAAAAAGGTATTAAAAAGTTTTAGTGTACTTAGCTAAATGTTACTTTTTAGTTTTACTTTCTATTAGCATATGATAGAAATAATTAGCAGCTTGAAATGCGAAATGTGTATGTAATTTGGGTTTTATTACATTATCTCCTCTGTCGATTCATGTAGCCGATCCTCTGCAAACTCGCCCTTGTGAAATCGGCGCATCAATTGAATCAGAGAGTCTTGTAGCCGCCACATTTCCGGTTCGGACCGCGGACCCGCTTGGCGTACCATCAAACCGACGGTTGCAGCCAATACGTTGGGCCACGTGTGCTCTTCCTTCCTGTTCGTACCTTCGTCGATGACCTGCACCAGTTTTTCTTTGGCGGTTTGCGAACATTCCAACCGACTCCTTAGCCGTGATGGTTTGGTAGGTGATGGTGGAGAATCGTAAGCTCGGGGCGGTATTGTTTCTCTCCGATTTTCCTGTATGTTGTATGCTATGCTGTACGTTGTCTAAAAACATGATTTGTCGTTTAGTATATTGAAATGATATAGAATAGAATGATATTGATTTGAAGTAGCGCATGTACAGTAAAATAAATTACATTTACCTCTTCCTCTTCATCCATCTTGACGCTTACAACGTTGGATGCGATAGAAGATTGATCGTCAGGTGCTAAAAACATGAGCCTCTCGTAAGCGAACCAGGTTTTTTCAGGTAGATCTCCACCACGCGCTTGAAGAGCTCTCCTGTATTTATGAAATGTCCCTTTTAGCACGTCTATTTTCTGGCGCACGGCGGGAACAGGTAGCTGCAAATCCCGAGCAATCTTCATCAGGGCTACTTTCTTTTTTGAGCGAAGCTTAAAGTTTGGATGCTGCTGATTCCACAACATCGGTTCTTCGCGCAACGCATCAATCAGTCGGAAAATTAGCGCCCGAGTCCACTGAAATTCAAGAATATTAAACTAGATTAAAAGGAGGATCTGCGGGGTCGAATAGATGATATAAATTACACTTACCAAAACTAGACGACGGCTCCCAACGTCTTCGTTATCATTAACGTTACGGAGTGCCATAGTCTACAAATTTGGACTCTTCTCTAAATTAACCTACTTGTATCTTAAATCACACGCGTTTCCCGTCCAAAAACCGTTGATTATCGCCGCAATTTTAAAACGCTAACTCAATTTATTAGCCCCATTTTTATGCGCCGCCAGCCAATTTTATTTTTGTTCTGCCAATTTCCTGCAGTATTCCTGCAGTCTTCGGGCAGTTGACAGCAGCTGTCAAAATAAATTTTCATAAAAACGTGTGTTTGTGTGAGTGCGTGTGTAAAATGTGTGTATAACCCGCAGCAAGTTCGATCGCAAAGTATTCCCTTATTAAACTCCAAAATCAACAGCTCGCCTTTCTCGTGATAAGAGTTTCCGTGGTGCCGCCGTTCTTGGATCGCGATCACCGAATTTTATTTCCCTCCTACCGGGATTCGTTCTTTTCGGTTGCGACGTGTAGTAATTCTCTGCTTGCAGTAAAAATGGGCTCCCTCCGCGTATCGCTTCTGTGCCTGGTGGTGGTGGCTGGCTTGACGATTTGCAGTGGTAAGTACTCCCGTCTCCCGTATCAGCTTGCCCACCGGATGGCAATTGTGTAATCTGCGCGGAGCCCGAGGCATCGGGCTCTACGCGGAAATACGCCGTAACTATAGCGAGACGCCCGCCCGCTGATAGTAGTATGGCTTCCTTTATCGCTCGAACGGATTGCTCAGTTTTCCGTGCAGTTGACGCATCTGGCGAAAGCTGTGCGACTGGAAGCCCGTAGAACAAAGAACGAACGAGCTGTGGCGGAGGCTCTCTGGCCCAGCGTCATACGCAATAGAAGTGCAGTTACCAGCTTTGTGGCCTTGTGCGTTGTTCAGCTCTAGCTACCCCGAGTCCGAGAAAGGTTACGACGGGGAGCGATGGCGGAGTATGTGTCAGCTGATTTTTGTTTGTTACTAACTGGGCGTTTCTATCCCATTTTATCGCCCCGTTTCGTCTGTAGAACCATTTTGCTTTCGAAATAGTAGCGACCGCATTGATAAGCGACCGATCGTATGGTTAATAATTATGGGTAAAGCATATTTCCACTTCAAAATCTCATTTTTTCCGTGCAGCGCAATCATCGGTTGATGATGACTCAGACGCTGACATGCAAAGTAGTACGGATACCACCGTATCAGAGCCCGGGGGACAAACAAAGAGTCGCCGTTTGTCGCTATGTGGCTGTTTATCGCCGTTCAAGAATGATTTGTTCAATAATTCTCTGCTACAAAGCTCTGTATGCATCATTGTTGGTCATGCGGTAATGATGGTACTACAATCTCTTACACATTCCTATGCTGGATCGTAATCGAGATCCGTTAATCACCAATTATACACCCGACATACGGTTTGCTCTTTGATCCGTTGAGGGTTGATTGTGCACAAAAACGAGTAATGGAAAAGTAGACTGCGGAAGCCGCAGTGTTTTGCGGGAGTAAAAACAATATTTTAATCTATCTGGGAGATTACGAGCGGCCCAGAAGCTGGCTGTGGCATCTCTCTGAACTAAAACACGAGCAAAAGCACAAGTACACATACACACTTACAATATGGTGACATCCTAGTGTGGCTGGAGCTATGTTAATCCGAATCACCACTTGTACGCTTATCAGTGGCTACTGCGGGTCTGCTTGGAGGGTGAAGCGATCGCGTTTTCTATCAACGATGCATCAACATGCTCATGCTCTCTTGACTTGCTGTATAGTAGGCCTTGTTTGAAGCAATCAAAGTGACACCTTGGTCATTTTCTTTTACCTTTTCCATCGTTAGCTCAAAATGATGTTCAGCCTCCACCCGTCCCAACGACGACGACAACGACGACAACTGAACCACCAAGTACGACGACGACTGCATCCACCACCGTTGAACCTAAAACCACAACGACAGAGGCACCAACAACAACGACCACCACCACGACCCCCAGACCGTCTACAACGACCGTCGAACCTACCACGTCCACGGAGGCACCCATCACAACAACGGCCGTTCCGCCGAAACCAACGCCAGTGCCAGATCCGGAGATGGGAACCTGGAGCTACGCTGAAAACAACAAAACCTGCGTCATCGCCCAAATGGCCATGCAGTTCAACTTGAGCTATTACGACGATGGTAAGGATCCGTAATTGCGGCGGCGGCCATATGAAGCGAACCCGAGAAATGCAACCTTACCCTTGTTGCCATTTCAGCTAACGCAACCCGTAACGTGCTGTACAACATCCCGAGCAATGCCACCGTAAAGTCTGGATCTTGCGCCAACGAATCGAACTACATTGAGCTGCAGTGGCCTACGAGTGAAACTAGCAGCCAGCAAAGTACGCTGATAATTGTGTTCGCTCTGAATTCCACGGAAAACGATTTCGCTCTTACCGAATTGAAGCTCAATTTGTCCACCGCGGGTCCGGCATTCCCGAATGCCAAGGGTAAGCACTGGCAGATCATTCTTTGTCGTTTCCATGGCACGTTAAATCTCACCGGCTTGCTTCGTTTTTCCAGCTGGCGAATATGTGGTCCTTAGCAACAATCAGACGCTGTTCAAAACGCCGCGCAAGATGTCGTACCACTGCAACAAGCCGCAGGTGCTGAACATGACCGTCAATGCGACCGCACTGGGACAGCCAACGGTTGTCGTGACCAAGCTACAGCTCGAGGCGTTCCATGAGAAGGGAACCAACAAGTTCTCCATCGCCAAGGACTGCGATGCCATCGATACACCCGATATTGTGCCGATTGCCGTGGGATGTGCGCTGGTGACGCTGATCATCATTATGCTCATTGCCTACTTGGTGGGACGCAACAGTGCCAGCGGTCAGGGATACGTTAGCTTTTAAGGAATAATTTCCGGTCAAAGAGCAAGCTGTGAAGAAAACCAGTACCACGGAGCGGAGCGGTGTTGCTGTTTTGGCTGAAGGAAAGGGTGCCTCGGACTTTCCCCTTCCCCCATCCCGGTTCATCTGCTGAAGGAAATGCTTCGATCCACCTGTAGCTGGCAAGAAGGAACCGTGTATCGTGTTCCCCGATTAAAGCAAAGTTCGAACGTGATAAAAGGCCAATGATTATGATTTTTTTGCTCTTTTGCCCAAGCATACTAATGCACACACGCCGGTCGCCATTATGAAGCTCTGGTTCGCCCTGGCCGTTGGTTCATTTTTTTCTGTTAATTTTCTTTCCAAACAATCAGCCTGAAAGAGAGACGTACAATACGAGGTAAGAGGCCTGAGGTGTGAGTGTGTAGGTATCAATTAGCGACATTCAAACGAAGGGGGAATCATCAAACTAGTGTCCGTTGTTGAAATTTTTACGATAAAAGTAAGGAGAGAACCATTAAAACCATTCGACTGAGAAGCAGAAACGTACGAGAGCAGCATATGCAAGCTTACAGAACAAAGGCCGCATCCGAGGGGGGCGCAACTGGAACAGGTGGAAAACACAGGAACACACATCCCTAAATTCTACATTCATACCGTTTACTGGCAAAACAAAAGTTGTCTGTAATAATAGCGTAATTTTTATGAAACACTAAATAAATGAAGGAAGTTGAGGCGACGTATTGGCTAGAAACAAAACAACCGATTTGAATGCCGTGCAATGGCTGCGTTATTGCCCAGCGTTCTAAACCGGCCGCCGATCGAGGCGATCGTGGTGTTTTCTGCTATTTTTAACTCCGGGCGAATACTACACGAAGCAGCGCTTAAGGGATTCATTCCGGCTCGAATAGGTGCTCTCATTTTCCTTCCGGATGTGGTGCCGCACACTGCATCACAGAACTGTGCAACTCTTGAAGAGCTAAATCAGCCCCGAAGCGAACAAGGAAAATCATCCGCTCCAGACCCAGACGGACAAGGAGGACGCTTTAAAAAGGAAGCATCAGCGGAAGCAGCAGAAATCGCGGATTGCAGACGAAGATGGCAGGTGAGAAAGGGGAAAGAAAAACGGATTTTTTGGTGCATGTGTATGTGTGCGTGCGTGTGTGTGCTCCGTGACGATCGATTGTTCATTTTACGCACAGATTGAACCTCGTGCGTGCCATCGGATTTCGTCACGTTCGTGCAAGCGGGCAATAGACGAGCTATTCTTCCACGTGCCATTCTATTTGAGTCTTTCATTTCGCCGGAGGAACTCATCAGCGTGAACATGTTTTGGGGCCGGTAAAATGTAACTATTTGTGTGGATCCTTTTCAAAATTTTTGTCAAGTTCGTCCAAAGAAACATTTTTGAAACGGTTTCAAAAGATGGTCAATATTTTTTGAAAATATTGACGGTACGAAGCGATCGAAGCAGCCCTGCCATGTACACATGTTTTGCCTCTCGCTCTCACACGAAGCGAGAGGCAAACACTATACTGCCGCCGCTGATGACGTTTGAATCCGTTTCCACGCCGACAATAACAAAAAGGAAAAGCGCCGGGAAATATTTTTTTGGGATTTTGTGTGCTCCTGTTGGTGCCAAAAACATTCAACCACAAAGACTGGCCATTCTTCAATCATCTATTTACTATTGCCGGAGGTATCGTAGGTTTATTGTACGCCCTTGCGCGAGAGCCTTGCCTCGCGCTGCTCTCGATATCAATCGATCAAACAGTAATGTATGAAACGAAGGAAAGAGGGAAATCAGCCGTTTGGCCATATTACTTAGTCACAATATTCTCTCTATAATCCACGTAGACGTTGCAACCAAAGCAGTCCCAACAATGGAAGTATCCAACGGAGAGCCACGCAGCAATGCCGAAGCAAAGAAGCTGCTGCGGGAAGAACGGCAACGTGAGGCCAAGATCGAGGAACAGCTAACAAAAGCACTCAGCGGAATGACGGTGGAAGAGAAGTATACCACGGTCTACAAGCGGTTGGTGGAATCGGAGAAAGAAAACCGGCGGTTACAGGCACTGCACAAGCAGTACGATCGTACGCTCGATGCTTCGAAGCGCGAACGGGAAAACCTCATTCTCGAGCACGACAAGATGGTCATGACGAAGACAAAGCTCGAGGCGCTCTGCCGTGAGCTGCAGCGCCAAAACAAAACCATCAAGGACGACAGCCTCGCCCAGATACAGCTGGAGGAGGATCGCCGCAAGGAAACGCAGGAAAAGTTCCAGCAGTCGCTGAACGAGATACAGCTGGTGATGAACGAGAACAACGAAAAAAACATGAAGCTAAAGGAGGATAATATGGAGATGGCCAAAAAGTAGGTGCAAGCAGCTTCCTCCCCGCACAGTGAACTGCGTTTAGTTTAAAATTTGCATTTGGTTTCGTTTCACCGACAGGTTCAAGGTGATCCTCGAGCAGTACGAAAAGCGGGACCAACAGATGGACAAGATGAACAAACAGATGGAGCTAGTGACGCAGCTGAGCGATGCCAAGCTGGCCAAAATGACGATGGAATCCAACACACAGAAGGAACAGTTTTTGGCGTAAGTCGAATGTCGGAAAAAGCTTATGGAAACATCGTTTGTTAACCGATTTTCTTTCCTCTTCTAATGGCCTTTGTAGAGAGAAACAGATTATGCTGCTGGAGATACAATCGACGAAAAAGCAGTTACTTGAGCTGCAGGCAGTCGAGGGCCACTTACGGAGCCAGCTGAACTTGTACTCCGACCGATACGGCGAGTTCCAGGATTCGCTCAAAAAGAGCAGAAGCATTTACGAAGGCTATCAGGATGACATGAAGAAGG
>NC_064874.1:81933652-81966152 GCF_943734745.1 Anopheles darlingi | reverse complement strand
AACAAATTTTATAAATCTCGAAACATCTCAAAATGCATTTTGCATAGCACAGCAGCAATGAATATCAGTCAAAACTGTTTTTCGTTTTAGCCTTTATGATGAGAAAGTATACGAATATAAGTTTGGAATATGACATAATATTGCTTCTTCTTTCACTATTATTATATCTAATCAGCGTAATAATAAAATAATAAAACAGTATTAAAAATAAGGATAAAACATTTCATTTGGTGCTGTACCAATACGATTTTAAAACAAGAACAGCCCTAACGTTTATAGAAGTATTCCAAAAGATATCGATATTTCTACTGCTTTAGAGTAGAAGTAGAAGATAATTTCCTTAGTTAACTTCTTAGACAGTTTCAATATATAATTTTTTGTAGAAACTCAAAATGCACGCATCAAACACTTACTTATACAACGACACGGCTTTAAATCAATAGGTCCTGACGAAACCATGCCAGCCAGCTGTGCAAACCAGGAATTCCAATTCCAACCAGTTGTATGATCAAGGTGATTAGCCAAAACCAAACAACGAACATGTGTCACAAACGCGCCGAATCCCGAAACCAACCGTTTCCGGTACGGAAAGAAAGAAGCAAACAATCGATCTGGCAGGATTAGAATCGATCCTCCACCATCACCACGCCCTGATTGAAGTGTCGCTCTAAGACAAAACCTTCTCTACCTTGCTGGCATGACCGTTTTCCGACAGCGATCCAAAATCCATCTGGATTTGCAAATCATTCCAGCTCGCTTATCGCACCAGCGCTTCATCCACGTCGGATGTTAATAACCTGGTGGGCCGTGGATGGGCGGCGATTGTATGATTAAGCGATATGGTGCACCTCCACAGGCCCCAGAGTCAGGTTCGTGAGTGTTTGCTTGATTGAGTTTCTACTCCTACTCGGTGCCTCGCGGTTGGAGTCACGCGGCTCCACTTCGACTTGGACTGACTTGGTAATCGCGATAACGAGCTGACGACCGAGCCACGGGGACTTAATCCGTCCGTGCTGTCGGCTTTCTTCTTCTGGCCAAGGACCTGCTCGCCATGGTTCGTTGAGTGGCGACTTGGTGCTTCGCTGTAAGCCTTCCCTTTTAGGTGGCGTTACTCCCTAACGATCGATCGTCATGTACGACGATGATGTGGCCGCTCTCTCCGTGGAGGAACGCCATCGCTAAGGTCCACCACTCCCGGCGAGACAAAGAGAAAGAATGCCAGGATGCAATAGGTGCATAAGCGGTCCGGGGGAATCAATTAAAAGCAATTTATATGCACTCCATTGAACAAACATTTGATTTTTGCAAGTGCCGCGGCACTTAATTGCATTCTGCATCCCCCTCAGCCCTCCCCTCCCTTCCGCTTCAAAAAGCCCTTTTTGAGGACTCGTTGGGAAGCGTCGCGTCTCGAAAGGCTGCTCACGAAAACGAGGCACAACAACGAGCGAATGGGATTTTGTGGCCAGCATTCCCCGTGTCGATCGAAGTCTGAGTTGTACCGATGCATGGTCGGTACTCCGCCCAAAAACGCCTTTCTTCAACAACCACCAATTGTTTACTCTCTCTCTCTCTCTCGCTTTCGCGCTCCGTCTCACTTAATGGAAGGCTGCACTCGAGACGCAGAACCGTCCCTTCCCTGAGAGTTGTGTGCATCGTCCTATCGTTCTGTCGGGTTGAAATCGGTGTGAAAATGAAATCCCGACCAGACGCACACAGACGGTGGCTGCACAGGACGTGATGCACTTCGATGCAAATATCTTCTGCGCTCTGCACCGCAATCGGCGGGTTGCTGCAAACTCCCACCGATGCTGCCGAGTGCATTGAGTGCTCGCAAGGAAACCCCGCGCGGTTCAGGACGAGCAAAACAACGTTCTTCGGCGTAGCACAAGAAGCGATAAGCGGAACGCGTTACGCGTTACGCGTTGCCTGATTGTGCATTGTTCGATCAGCACGAGCAGCAGCAGCAGCAGCAGCAGCAGCATAAAAAACATATTTTCACGCGGAAAACCGGCACAATATCGAGAGCTATGCTTCGTTTTCTGCTGATTCCGATGAACGACGACAAGACAATTCTTCTGCGAAATCTTTCAGGTACAGGAATTTCTGTGAAAAGTCAACCACATCAGACCACAAACACCAGAACCGTGCTCCTGCTATGCAATTCATGCGTTCCAGAAGGCGGTGCACATTCCTCCGTTGTTTTCCGTTGCACACAAATCCGATTTGCCGGAAGTTCGCTTTTCGCGAGGCTGAGCAAATATTTTCTCCGTCCTTCACGACGAGACCGCAAACGCTGATGCTGAAAGCCCAACGTACACGCCCAAGCTAGAACGACGACGATAGAATTTGCATTTTACGTCGTCGTGTAGATGGAACCGTAGCGTGGTGCATCAATTATGCTGGCTGCATGCTGCACGCGCTCGTTTGGGGACCTCTTTATAGTGGAAACACCCGGGAGTATTGCTAAAGTCCTCTCGGGACTACTCGGGACTACCGGGCACCAACTTCGGTGCAACGCAGGTAACGAATGTAACGACTTTCGACCGAAACCAGAGCGGTGGCCACGGCACGGCGGCGGTACTTACCTTAAATATAAACTGTCCCATGTCGGAGATCTTCTCGGAGGCGGATCCGGTGGCGCGTTTGAAACAATTGAGATAATCACGTGTTAGGATGAAGTATCTGCAAAATAAACATAGCAACGGCGTTAATGTTGCGTGCCATTAGTGTCGCGTTGCAGGGGACAACGCCTCCTTCGAAGCCATAAAATGCGCCTAACGGTCGGTGATTAGAAGGAGCCGAATATGGGTTGGGTAATTTATGCGCGAACCGGATACGTACCGTTCCTTCCAGCGGGAGAACAGTCTATCGCGCTGCTGCCAGAGCAGGCCCCGTTTGATCGGTCCCGTCATCTGCGCTACCGGGATGCGTCCAATCAGGAGTGATTTCTGTAATTAAGCAAGCAAGGGAGATGGAAGTGAATTAGCGAAACCGTAGATCATCATCAAGATAAAATGAGATGATACATAAAATCTCTTTAAACGATTGATTTCAACCCACAGAAAGGACATCAGGGTTGAAGCAAAGTTTGACTCGTCAGCTGAAAAGTGGCACCAAGAGTTGTCTGATGCGATGATGTCTGGGCGGTGCGGTTTTGGAAAGGGAAACAAAGTTGCTTTCGGTTGCTAAATTTAGCCGCCCCAGTTCCTTCATCCATTTGCCTCGTGGTGGTAAGAATGGAAACTTCTGCCCGCAACAACCACCACCAGACACTCAAGGATTCCGCCCGTCTAGGAAGTTCCGAGGGATGGTAGATATTGAAATCAAGGTTAATTTGCACATTCATTTGGGTGTAAAATCTGAAGACCGGTCGGTCGACCTGGCCAGACGAAGGACCACCAGACCGACACGATGGTACCGATGGATAACGCACCGGAAGGAGGTTGATGGGGGAAGAGATGCAAAGTGGAAAAGTTTCAATCGTAGCTCGGCCGTGGAAAGAGTGTGCTAATGTGGTGTGGCGCCTTGGCCGGTAAGTGGCGGCATTGCGGACATTATCAGCTGACAGCTGCCGGTGCTGCTACCGTCCCCACCGGTGAGCTGGCTAGTTCATTATTTTAATTTAAATTACTTTTTCTCGCTTCGTTGGTGCCGGTGTGCCGATGGTGATCCGGAGGCAGTGGATTGAATCATGTCAACGGGAGTGGAGGGGAGGGGGGATGGTTGTACGTTTGCATTTGACTTTTCTAATCCATTGCCCTTCGTGGTCGCGATGGATGAGAAGAAAAAAAATAACATTGTGATTACGAACTTGTTATGCTGGCTAATTTTTGAATAAGCATGACTATTCGTTTCCGTGCGTTCTTCGTTTGCGCTCATGAACACGTTTCCAATGAATCGTTCGTAATGAGCTGCTTTACACTACTTATCTACATACTAAAATAGATTTGATTTAAATAATTATCTCGAGTGCGTTGTTATGATAAGCTGGACTGTTAATTTGTTGTTGTTAATTTGCTGGAATGTTAATTCCAGCCATAATAGGCTCAGTCGTCTTTAATGTTTTACGCAAATGTTGAATTAAAAATAAAATAAATTATGGGCCCTATTCCGAGAGTCTGTCTTGCAAACGAGACTGCTGTACTACTGCTGAAAAAAATTAGCAGTCTTGTTTAGCTCTTGTGAATGAATTTGTGATTTTTTACAGCCGGATTTCAAAACAAATACTAATACTAACAAATTAATCACCAACACCACTAAAAACCAACATCTTTCGCTCCAATGGCAACTACGACCAAAACGAAAAAATTTACCATTTTGAGTCTCGTTTTCAAGACTCAGAGTCTGTTGCTAAAACCTACCAGACTCTGAGTCTTGAAAATGAGACTGAAAGACTCGTTGCCATTGGACCGAAAAATGTTGGGTTTTGGTGGTGTTGGTGAATAATTTGTTAGTATTAGTATTTGTTTTGAAATTTGGCTGTAAAACATCACAAGTTCATTCATAAGAGCTCAACAAGACTGCTAAGTTTTTTCAGCAATAGTACAGCAGTCTCGTTTGCAAGACAGACTCTCGGAATAGGGCCCTATATCGTAAACTAAGCACAGATTGTGAAATCAAAGCTTAAAAGTTACAAAAAACTATGAAAACTTTGGTGTTGAGCAGCACGGTCCAAAGTTATGAAATGCATTGCGCAATGTATGACTTATGCTTTTTCAAACTGTGGTTTCCTCCGTGATATTTTTTATGTTTTCTATTGATTGATCTAAGGATTTGTCAAAATATTCTTTAAAGATTTTTCGTTCAGTAAAAAAAGGAAAAAAAATCCACAAAAAAATTAGATACGTTATTCCTCATTTAATGCGCGAAGGATCCTAGTGAAATGGAGGCGCATGGTACTTGCTACAAAATACCAATTGATCTGTTATCTTCATGCTGCCACGAATGTGTACGAAACGGATTAAGCTATTTTAAGACCGAATTCGCGGCGCTGTTTATCATAACTCCATCCTTATTCAAATGTTGCCACCAAAGCGGATATCAATACAGCAAGCTTCCTCTTTTCCTTTTACTTTCATTATCTCCATCTGCAAAAGGCTGCACCCCGAAAAATTACACCCTACATCGATCTTCAAATGCTTTCTTGCTTTCTCTAAACGTAACTCTGGCTCGGCACTCGCAAATCAAACCACACATCAACACGAGACGCGAAGATGCAAACGAGAAAAGAGAAACGAAAAATCAGAAAAGCGTGCAGAACCGGTACCTTCACTGTTGCCGACGGAAACGGAGGAAACGTAGAATGAAAACTCAACCAACCGATGCGGACGTTGCTCGGCGTTGAGGACCGTGCCGCTCATTGCTACATGCCAGTACGGGCACACATACTCACACTCGCAAAGGTGTAAAAGGTGCCAATGGTACGCCAGACGGTCGTCGTTACAACGATGTAAACACGTCCATGCACCATTAATAGCTTGTTGGAGAGCGAAGCAAAACGCTCCCGGTTCGCTCTCCAGCTCATCCGTGGCGAAAACGATAAGGATGTATCATCGCACTCACCAACCAGAGACATGGATTCTCGTGTAGCAACGGGCGGGGTTGAAAGTGATAATGTTGTAACAACGCTTCCACACCGGATCTCCGGAGGGTTATGCTTGATTTCCAATTCATTCATTGACGCTGCTTTGAGATCCCAAGAGATCTTTGCCTTTTCTCTCTGGGTGTGTCTGTGCGTCCGTGTGATCAATCGACAACAGGAACAGATTAGAGTTGTGCCAAGATTGTTTCCAATCAGCAAACACATCGACCGAAGAAGCAACGAAAGGCGAACGAAGACATAAATCCTCGATTCTCGTCGTGGGCGTCGTGAAGTTCCGGGACAAAAACAACCCACTTACTGTCGCTTCCCATCCCCCGAAAAACTCCGAGTGTATTCCGTAGCTAACGTTCGTCTGGTTCATTAAAAGTTGAGATACACCGATTATGGTCCTTAATCTCCTTACTCTGCTTGGTACGCGGGCGCGCTGAGAAGATTGTTTTTTTCTCGTCTAGATAATGGTTCTAGGGTGCGATTGGAGAGGGGTCGTTGTCGTTTCTCTTGTGAATGAAACGCGCACAAACAACTTATTCGGTTGCGTGACCATCGCCGGACCACCTCACCCCATATTCCAAAGCTAATTGCATTTCCAGTGCCTTATCGACAGGAAGAGGACTCGACATGAGCATATCCTCATAATAGATTTATAGGCATCGTAATTGTGGCTCATGACAATATCCTACCTTCTCACTAATTGAGGTACACGTTTTTCCAAGAGAACAAACATGTTTTTTCATGATAAGCGATAAGCAATCCACATTTCGTCTGGTACACTTTACATGAACGAGAAATGAAACAGAAATGAGAAACATTGCAACTTCCACATGACAAAGCAACCCTAAAGGCTCGATAAAGCAGCCGTAAAGGCAGTTCCGGATCGATGGCAGCTTCTCTCGTGCAATATGTAATTTATGTTCACATCGCAACCCGCCTTTATCTAGCCTTGTGATGACAACGTTATCCTCTTAAGGAGAAGGATGTTGACGACAGCAAAGACAACACCAGAACGGCAGGACAACATCGGAAAACATTAAACATCCAATCATGTTCTTCATTATGATCGTCATCGGTCTTCTCTCCCGTCCTCGAATCCAAAACGTTTCGTTATCCTTTTGCGTTCATCAATCGACCCACATCCAACGCCCTCGAGCGGTTCGCAAAAGAGGATTTCCTCTGCGATGCTACACGTGGGATCGCGCTGGAAATGAATCTTTTCCCGGGAAAACTAATAATTTTATCTTTCAATCACGATGCCATGCTACATCGCAAACGGTGTCTTGCTCGAGTGAACCTCCATTACGAGATAAGCATCTAGAGAGAGCGAAAGAGAGACAGAGGAGAGTGAGTAGTGACGAGAATCTGAGACCGTAAGAAATCGTAATCGTGTATCCGCATGAACGGAAATTATCCGCCTTCACCGTAACTCAGATTGCGGGGTTCAACAATGCAATTTGCTCCTCCAATGCCTGAGAAGTCGGCACTTATGGTGGGTTGATAGGTCATGCGGTATATTCGTGGGATGTAACAATCTTCAACCTCCTACAGGGTATCAGGGTAGTTTGCGGGTTTTCCAGCTTGTACCATTTATATACAACATAACATTCCATTTGAACTCACAAACTGTTATACATCGAGTTTCCAGTAGAGCCCAGGGCAGAAATTCCACCATTCTTGACAAGTGCCAACCAATCATCCAATATTGCTGAAAAACCAAGAACTTTAAAACAATTTTCACCCCCACTTCGTTGACCACACCGTTGGTCATATTCTACCCCTCCAAGATATTGTATTTACCGTGTGGAATGGTGGTCCTGCAAGCGAGTGCCAAGCGACGACAATAATCAACTTTCTCGTCTGTCGCCACTCCCGCCTGCGAGCTGCTGAGTATCATCTTCGCAATCGGAAGCAATAAACGACAAATCGGTAAAATCCTTTCACACACCCCCCTTGGACCCTCTGCAGTGCGGCCCTTCTCCTGATGTGCTATTTATAAATCAAAGTTTTCCAATAAAGTGTGGCAACTTTCGTAAGATGACACCACCACCACCACCTCTTCCAAGACGACGGCATCGTTCGCTCAGCGCGATACTAATTGAGGAGCTAAGAGTGGAGCCAACATCCTCCAGTTTGACTTCCTGTCATCTTGTTGAGCTTGCGAGTTGTGAAGATTACTTTCTGCTTTGAAAAATTAGAAAGGATTTGCCAGGATCAGTGTCATCGATCAGCACCAGCAGAGGGAATCACACTTGGGTATCGACTTCACCACAAGCTCTTAAGCTGGTATGACATGTTCTCAACCTTTTCAACTTAAAGACGAATGTGTTTGAGTAAGAATTGAACCTCCGGCGCTTGACCATGGCCTCCCGGTGGGTGGGTGTAAAATTTGTCATAATTGGAAAAGTTACTCGACTAGCAGTCAGTGCAACATTCCCTTGAGTACATTCGAGACCATCCAGATATCCGCTGGGACAACTGGTGCCAGCACTTTTGGCGAGGAAGTGGAAAACAATCAGCCAGCCAGCCAGCCAGCTAGAGCGCCTGACCTGGCGTTCGGTCGGCTTCTCTGTGATTGTGGAATTCTTCTTCAAATATTTACCGACGTCTTTTCCGTCCCCGTAAAGCTAGTGTCGGTGGCTCTCAGTGTGCGCTCGAAACCACTTTATTGAATTAGTCCAAGTTGTTTTGCGGGTCTCCTGCAGCCGAGTCGGATTTCCATGGAGTGCGAGAAGCGAACGAAATCCTCAACTGGCTAACCTCGTGTGCACAGAATTTACGTAACTCCTTCCGTGGTGTGATACCGTTTGCTGACGGTAGGAAGGAATGGTCGCTGTTTATCAAGTACAACTGCTGCTACTGCTTCAGGGCCAGAGCAAGGGCCAGGGACTGTTTAGCCGAAGGAGGATTGCAACGATTATAGTAGTTCCAACGCTTTAAATAGCGGGAGATGTGGCGCTTACACCAAGACCAAGGATCACCACCACGTAAATCACCGAGCTGGCAGGAAGCGCTTCGCTTCGTTGCTTTTGCTGGCTCGCCCACACACACACACACACACACACACATCCCTGGCTGGTGTCCCGTTTTTGCGGGTCCCCAAAATTGGTTAATATCAAATCATCAGCGACTGAAACGTCTTGTGCTGACGTCTGCGGTGTTGCGACGTGCGACCTCTCACCGCGTGCAGAGTAAACCATTTTTGACATAATTTATGCACGTTGATTTGCACATCGCGTGGTCCTTTTGGAGGCGCACGAAAGAGGCGCACGGATTACGCCACAACCACCATGGCGAGCACCACACCCCGGGCACAAGCTGGAGATGATGCTACGACGCCTCGTAGGTGGCCGTCAGGAGGAGAAGGTGATGCAGATTGCTTTCCTTTCGCGCCAGATTGGATGATATCATTTCGCTCATCACACACACAAACACACAAACACGTGCGCGCGCCCGCCTATATCCGTGGACACGTCGTGTCTTGTTAGTGAAGCCGAGGCATGACATTTCTCGTTCCTTCTCTGCTTGCTGCTCCGGTGTCCGATGTCTGATGTCCGGTGTTTTAATAAAGAACCACTACTGCCCGGTGCGCATCCTGTGTGGTAGTGTGTAGTGGGCTCGACGACGACAACGACGACGACGACGATAAAACTTTTATAAACTTGTGCTAGTGTGTCCTCCTGTTCCTCCTGTTCCCCCTCCCAGGACACTAGACACCCCATTATGGGGAGCAAATCAAAGGGAAAACTTTCTCCTCTTCTCTCGCTCCCATTGCTTCCGTGCGTGTTAGTGTGTATGTTTGTTGGTGCTTTCGGTCAACAATGACACGGCCCATTTTACGGAGGGGACGCTATTTTTCCTCCTTTCCCCAGCATTTTCCGGTGAACACCGAAAGTCAATGATGGCAAAATGATGACATAAACGGAACCATTCGCTATTGATTCACGGCTGGCGAACACTCATTTCACATCGAGGCCTTCGGTCAACGGCAGTGACCGGAACGTATGATATGATTGAGAGGCCCTCCCCCTTGTGTCACAGACATTGAACTTCCGGAGTGCATTACGCCCGCGTGATGGCTTTCACTACACGATGATGGTGATGATGGTGGTCATGAGCAGTCGTATAGCTGCAGTTTATACTCTGTATTTTGTTCAATACCATTACCCTCCTGGTTCCCGCCTGGTTCCTTTGCAGTAGTAGCAGCAGCAGCAGCAACAAAACGCCATTAAGGTTATCATTTTATGGTTATTCCGATGTACACACACAAGCATTTCAGTTGCGAGCTGCGATGCCGTGGCGGCGGTAACGTTGCGTCAGTGATTTCGTTTTATCACCAGTTCCGGAACGCGAAAAAACTCCCCAATGGCAACTCTAACCGCCGTAGGTCGTCGATACGTCACAGTATCGAACGAACTGACCACTGAACGAACCAACAGACCGACCGCGAAATGGGCCAATATCGTTCAACATAAGGGGGTGGTGGAAATAAGGAAATCTCCAACAACGGCCTCCAACACCGGAAACTAACCTTATTTTCTTAATCAAAAAGCAAACACAAGGGAACGCACAAAGACGCACATCATGGACGCGTGGTCGGATACACAAACGGAGCCATTCTCGGGAAAGAGGAAGAAGAAACTCTCTCTCTCTCTCTCTCTTTCGCTCGAGCAAAAGAAACTAATTCTCGTGTCCGGTGGTCCGGACCCATTTCCACTTACTCCGGAAGCCGTCGCTTTCTTTAATTCTCGAGACGCCGAGCGAGCGAGCCAATGGTATAAACCAGTAGTAGTTCTGTTAGTGTATGTGTGTGTGTGTGTGTGTGTGTGGTTTGTTCTTCGTTCTAATCTAAATTTTATTGTGTCGAGATTATGCCAGTAGTCCCCTCAGGAGAGGCAGTTCGATTCCGCTGTGCGTTCCGGTGCGTGTGTGTGTGTGTTTGTGTGCTTTGCCTCTAAGATTATTGTGGTTGGCAGGGAAAAGGCCTGCTCCTTTCGCCCAGGTAGCTACTGCCATGGTCAACTCCGAAACGGAAACCGACCCCAGACACCGGGACACATCAGGAAGTGAAACCATCATCAAGGCAGGTTGGTTCGGTACACTGGTTGGCCTTCCTGTTGAGATTGGAGTTGGAATTGGAGAATGGAGGGGATCGGCTGGTCGGCATGAAAATGGAAGCAGAACACTAAGTTAAATAGGATAAATTTTCCTAAATTCTAACAGTAACCGAGCGGCGAACCAGACCTAAAGCACACAAAGGGCGAGGTGTGTGTGTGAGTCCCCGAAACTGGACTCATGAATAAATGCTTCACACAACAAAAAAAAAACACACGAAAACAGGAGTCTTTTCCAGCTGTGTGTGTGTGTGTGTGTGTGTGTGTGTGTGTGTGTGTGTGCTTGTGGTTAACATACCATGAATCAGAATACTGGCGAAATTGGGGCTCTTGCTTGCAATCCTCCTGATCGGACCGATGCTTTGTCGTGGTCAGAGAGACACTCGGACTCGAAGCGACGCTTAGCACACGAAAGCAAAAAGGATCCTCGGATGCCCCGGATTCAACAGCAAGTGCTGTTACTACAAACGATGGCCGAGGACGACGACGACATTGTAGAAATGTGTCGTCTCCATCCCCTTGGGTACATGTATGACAGGAAACCACGTGAGGTTGTGGTTAGCCTACGAGCTAACAGCACACGCCACCTGTCGACCGTCACCGTTCTCCTAACCATACCTTCTGCCGGTCGCAAGCACGATGAGCAGCAGCAACGTGATTTATTATGTGAAAGGTAAATTTAAGACACGGAATGAATTGATCCTTAAATTTAATCTCCCCAAAGAAGAAGGCGTGTCCTTTTGGCACCAATGCGCTGTTGTATGTCGCAGCCTAGCGCTGGTGACCAAAACCGTTGGTTTTTACCGTCCTGTTTTTGGAGCTTGGTGTTTTGGTATTCCCAGGGAAACGGTCCGGATCCGGAAGCGGGCCGGCGGCCATTATTCTACAACCACATCACGTACGATAACTTTTGGGCGTCTAACTGCAACTAGGTACTGGAGTACCTGGTTCCAGGTAGCGCTAAGTAAACTAAAGCAGGAAAAGTGAATTATTGTGTAGAGTTTTGTAGGAAAAAACACACACACACAGACACACACTTCGGCAACCGAAAATAGTAGCGTTTTTCCAGCAATCCCGAATCGAGATCGAGAAGCGCAGATGCGTAGGGGGGCTGGTGCACAAAGCGAACATAATTCACCGACAGACACCGATTAGACAAATGACATCGCCGTGAAAAATGACTTCCCCAGAGATAAGCGGTCCGGGGGGATCGGTGTAAATGGTCCTTGGTGCCGGGACGACCACCGTGAACCGCGTAGCCGAATCGTGACGTTCGATTCGATTGGAAAACGTGTCATTAGGAATCGCGTTAAACTAATGGTGGAACAAACGGTGCATCCTGTCGGATCGGTAGACCACCAGCACGCACCACCACCACTAAACGGGGAAACGACTTTGAAGCTGCAATGAAGCTGTGCTACACGATGAACCACGGCTCCATTATAATAACATTTAGCGATAAGAGTAAACTGTTTAAAACAATTTAACAAACCATTTAGAGGGAAAGTAGTGCTCGTACACTGATGCTGCTGGTTTGCCCGATGCAACATGTCGCTCGTTCCGACGGGGATTAGCCCTGCGTAATGCACTACGGGCTACGACTCTCAACCACACACACACACACACACCATAACCTCAAACTCCGGTTGTTCCGGTGCAACCAGGACCAGGAGGGGTTGCTCTTGTTGATTGCAGTAAACGGGATTGCTAACAATAGGGAGGGAGCATCACAACACAACATACCGGAGTGGGGAGGTTCGTGGTTCAGTGAAACTAATTTCATTTGATCGACAGACTGGTAATGGAATCATTGGCTTCGGTAACCGCACGGGGCCGGGGAAAGGGGTAGGGGACTCTCGGTGCATCTTCACCTCCACTCCGGGTGCATCGGGCCTAGTAAACGTCCCCGATTTGCCGTCTGCGAGTTTCTAATCAGAACCAACTCCGTGCCAGTAGTTAATCGATAGTGAACGTAATTCGTAATTAACATAACACGTTTTGTCATTAAAAAAAGAAAACGCAAAACAGAAGCCCTGCTCGTTACTACTAAACCCCTTGGAAACCGAACATTACCGCTACCCGCGGCTATAACGAGCTTACGTTAGCTGAGCTCTGCGTGCTAATGCGTGCAATCCGTGGAGCGTCGACTAAGCTTTTCGTTCGGCGTCGTATCTACCGATGGAAAATTCGATCCCGCGTCCATTTCCAACAAGCTATCGTGCGGCCCCGGGGATGTGTCTAAACATTAGCTTTGCGTAAGACGGTTGATTGATGTAAGTGAACGCGCCTCCTCATGCATGCGTGCGTGCGTGCGTGCGTGCGTGCGTGCGTGCGTGAGGGAGCATATGAATTGATAATTAGCATTAATGATTACATTGTGGTAATTTGCATTTACCGGTGGTGCGTGCTCACCCATACCACGGCACTACTGGCACTTAGTTCTGGCTGATCAGGGTAGGCCTTAGTTTCGATGTCGATGATCGTGACATGGATCAGATGTCTCGTCAACTCATCAATCCCCAACGTGGCCTAGAGAGGATGAGGCTGCTGGCACGGCACGGCACGGCAGGATTGATGAGTTGATGAGCTGGATTGGATTTGATATTGTGTCTATCCGTGTGTGTTTGTGTGTCGTTTCTCACATTTTGGAACCAAACCTTGTATATGCTGTTTTCGCTGGGATTTTCTCGTACATAAATATGCGAAGAGAGAGAGAGAGAGTGACGGAGGAAAGCCTAACCAATCATGAGAAAAGTTGGTGTTGTCTTGGCGGAAGAGTTTGTGGAAGGAACAGCTTTTTTTTTCAACCCGACGACGACGACGACAACACGACACAAAACATGCTCACGGAGAACCCCGGTCGGCACTAATCAAACGATTTGCCTTCGACGACACGCATACGCAATACCGGCCCTGATAAGACTGTCAATTTCAGACCGTCAGATTGAAACCGTAGACCAACTGGCTGGCTGCGTTAGCAGCATCGCAACCGCAACCCAGCAACGCTTGCCATACTTGCATGTTGGACGGAAATCGATCCAAGCGCTTCGCCCACCGTTCTGTGACGCTCGAAGAAAACGGATTGTCCCAGGAACAAAGGAACTGAGTTTGTGTGTGTGTTTGTATTGCTTACTTTAGGCTTCTTCCTTGCTCTTCAAAATGCGTCCAAAGCAAGGCAAGCGTCAGAACACAAGACGATGAGAGACGATAGAATTGATTAAGCCCAAGCACCACCGAGCGAGCACTGAGGTCTCTCTTGAGGAGCATTCGTTCGTCCTCCGGATCCCGGTTTGAGGTTTGTTTGCAAAATGTGAAATCTCTTTGTGTGTGCGTGTGTGTTTATGCTTCAAGTGCAGTCCCAGAACGCCCCTAGAAGGGGGCACCATACTAGGCACATTCGGTATTCGGACGCGAAACGCGTGTTGCCGTTCTTCGATTAACTTCGATCACCGCCATTGCTCACTCGCCTCGTGTCCGGAAGTACAATCTAGGCAATTGTGAGGCTTCTTAGAAAGGAAGGGAGGGCTTGTAACTGTAACTGAACGAAATTATTATCACCTTCCCGTGGGATCAGCGCGGTTCACGGAAGACACGGTCCCAACTCGTTGAGTGAAAGATCTCCCCTGTTGGCAATAATAATGTATGAGGCTTCTCGATGAGGCGCTACTCTTTCCTAAGGTCTATAGGCGCCTGTCCGGACTTATAACACATGTACACGCGCGCTAGAGCTAGACTCAGCACGCATATAAACGAAAAGGGTTCCTGTTCAACCTGTTCCAATGAAACAACAGCAATACAGTCGGCGTAGCAGTGACCGTACTGTCACTTGTCACTTGGAAGAAGAGGAAAGGGATAAGTGGCGCCTTTCGGACGGTTACGGGACATTAGAGTGACTTCGGCCGCGCCCGGACTCGGCTTCTCGATCGATTCCATCGAGGCCGGCGCGAGACAAGGGTTACGCAATCACGATTGCACAATAGGCCCCATCGGCCACACCGTTGTCACCGAGTGGAGCGTGATAACGTTCTACTCGAGTATCGTCGTGCAGCATCAGCAAACAGCTTGTCTTTGCCTTTGCCGTTCGTGTCTTTGCTAAATACAAAAAGAGAAAAATCCCCTGCTGTTTTGCCTACTGTTGAAAGCCGTTAACGGCTCGGCTTCTGACGCCACGAGCTGCCAACAATAATCATGGAAACTATTCCGGAAACACCCGGGCCCGGGCCCTGTACCCCGCGCTCGATCCGGTTACGACGTTATTCTCGACGCAGTCGTCGTCATCGTCGTCGTCGACGGTGGTTTGGGAATTCATTTTCCAATCCCCTCCGCCATCGCGCTAGATAAGCATGCCGGGCACTTCTTTCTATCTTCTATCGACGGCGGAAGCGACGGAGAAGTGGTGCCGTTGCCGTGTGCGTCTCTAGGGTCTTTGGGGCCTGAGTTGCTTCCGTTTCTTGGGATCAAACGGGTGCTTGACACATTTGAAATTATCCTCAGCGCCTCGAGCACAATGGCCCGTGACGGGTGGGACTTCATCTGCCCGGGAATGCACAATAGACTTCTATTGCCCCTGCTGCCGCTGCTGCTGCTGCTCGACTCCCAAAAGACACTCGAGGGTCAATGCGATTATGGTGTCGATGAGGCAAAGGAAGGTATGCAACGCATTGTGTCGACGTGTCCCTGCAGTGGCATAAACTTGCGCCGCGTTGCCGCATTGTTCCACTGTTGTCGAGCCTTTTGAATTTGTCAATATTATCCCAAGACGTGCCTCCAATGAGTGGCGGAAGTGAGGATATTCAGTTCACGAGAACTTGAACAACCAGCTTGCTTCTGGTTTTGTTGTTGAACTTGTTTGACTAAAACCACATCGAACGATGCACTTGGCAGCTCTGCAGACGATTGACGATCCTGCGTCCCCTAATCCAATACTAGACTTCCAGGACTTCCAGGACAGCGTCTTTCCGGGCGTCTGTGGGGTGCGTCAGATCAAAGGGAATGTTCCAACGGTGTTCAACTTCAAGCGAAGCCGAACCATCATCCGAACCTTTAATGCATTCCGAGACAAATGAACCGGAACCGCAAGTTATTACAATTTATCAATTTGCTACCTTTGCTGCCTACGACCAGCCATCGAATCGATGCCTTTGCCAATGACAAATGGAGCATCCACCTGTGCCACCTGAGGCTCGTCGCACTATCTCTGCCCATTGCACACTCCCTTAACCTCGAGCACTGGTGGTAATATATCATATCAGCCCTCGATCACCTCGTTCGTTAGGTGGAGTCACACCGAAATCAACCGGGCCTACCTTTACCTGGTGCCTGCGGGGACGCCTACCCCTTGTCCCGGTTCCCCCACATGCCGATTGTCCATCAAAATCGATGACCCATCGAATGGGCGTCCTCGTCCTTTCCGATTCCCTGGACCGATGCTGAGTTATGCTTTATTGAAATGAACATCGAAAAGCACTCCCTTCTGCTCATATTCATCATCATCCCCGGGATGCCCCGGGGGTGGAAGTGGCCACCGTCGGTCGCCGCCGCCTGTCCGCATATTTATGCGTTCATTGGTGCCAATGTGCGAGAGCATCTAATGTGACGTTCGACGTTGCCTCCGTGCGTGCGTGTGTGTGTGGTCATTCCTCCTCATTCCGTTTTCCGGAGGGCATCCCGACGGCCTATCGAAATCATAAATAAACATACAGCCTCTTTCTCACACACACACGGACCGGACACACTTCAGAGCATCGTCTGGCATCCGACGGTATCCAATCATTCCGGGCCGGGGCTGTTGCGTGGACCACGCCGCGCTCTCGGCCGATAATCGGATAACGGATGATGATGATGATGCCCTCGCCGAAAAGGGCTCCACCAAACGGGTCGCATAAAGTTGTCGCAAGTGCCAGCAAGCAACGGCTCTTCGGTGCCAATGTCAATCGGTCAACTCGAACGCGATCAGCTTCGTTGCGATATAGGTTGACCGATGGCACAGTCTCGGAAGGTAATTTCTTTATTCTAGACCTTCCGGAACGGTTCGCAGTTCCAAACATCAAACACACGACGAGGATGAGGATGAGGTGGAAAGGTCAGAAATAGAAACGGCGCCTGAAACGGGGTGTCGAGGACGAATATCGTTCGAATACCGTTTTATGCGGCCATTTCGTGAACATGTTTCCGAAACATGCTACAATGCGCCGTACCAAGTGCCTACTATTTTGAGCCACACGTCGCACACACACACGCACGCCATCTTATGCTTCCGTTCGTGTTTTTGCGCGATTTACGATCGCGTTACAGCCGATTGTAACCGTTCTAGTGTTTGGTGGTGGTGCCAAGGTAAAGCGAAGCCTCACCCATGGCCACACCGCCGGGGTTTCGGGTGGTTCCACGCCTGGTTTTCACACTCTCTCGCTCGCTCTCTCTCTCTCTCTGCAGCTAATGTGCGTCCGGTTGACGAGCAAAATATCGTTTATGGTAGGTCCTTGGGTAACGTATTACAGTAAATAATGGCCACCTGAAGCATCGCTTAGCACGCGAAATGGTTTCGTGTGTCTTGTTGGCCACCCCCGAAACAAAACCAAAAAAAAAAAAAAAACTGGCGAAGGATTTGTGAAAAAGGGTTTCCCAATTCAACTTCAACTCCAACGCCCTCCATCTCGGGACACGATTTGCGCCTCATCGTGAGCGCTCATTAGCGCTCGTTGAAGCCTTTTTTGGAGCGGGTTAAGGGTTGGCACATTAATTTGCGAAACAAGCGAAAAGTGGGGGGTGTTCTGTAGCCACGAGAGGATCATAAATTGAGTGTTTTTCACACGATCACGACCCGAGGATTCATAAACATGAGAGGTGATTAGGTGCTCAACTCACACCTCACCCAGGACGAGATGAATAGAAGCAATCATCGTGGAATGAGGTCAACCGGAAACCGTCATCTGCTTATCTGCCGGTGGTGGTGGTGTTGGTGATGGTGCTGGAAATGGCCACCAATTATTAATAAAATTTAATAAACCGACATCCAACCGCGGCCAACCAACAGCTGGCATTCACGACGACGGCGACATAAAACAGCAATGGTTGACCTTATAATCAATGGATTACCAAACCGAAACCCCGAAGCTAATTGCGACACAATCGTGCCCTCCCCCCCTTCAACCCCCTCCGGCGTGGTGCAGCGCATGGTTCATTAGGTTTAATTAGAATCGACACAGTGGGACTGCGGCTGCGACGTCCAAGAATTAGTTGTCAATTGCTGAAAATCCGTTCAGCCGTTGGCTGTTCATCGTCACCATCACCACCATCGATTATGTCCCAGCAGCAGCAGCAGCGCTGCACAGCTGACCCCTTTCACACTGTTTTTGTCTGCGAGAGCGTGTGTGTGTGTGTGTTTATTTGCTGATAAAACATGCATTATTGCCGTGCAATGACGATGATGGTGATGACGATGGTGGTGGAATGTATGCACGAATGTGCAACGCGTGCTGCTGCTGCTGCTGCTGCTGCCCGGTCAAACGACGGTGCAGACACGCATCATCATCGGGGCCGCAACATTAAACATGCATAATGTGTTCTCAATGTCGCCCGTGCCCCGCGAGCGAGAACCTTAGCGTGGGCGTTGGGGCACTGATGTGGACGAATTATGGATAAACAAATCATTAATTCGCAACCGGTTTGCAACGCCCTCCCCCGGCCCTAAGGGACCAGACGGTACCGTATGGTTGCACAATTGAAAGTAAAATGGCCGGCAGCGGCGGCGGCGGCGGCAGGAGGTTTTCGTGTTTTTTATGCTGCTCGGACTGCGATGCTTCTCGCGTCGGCTTCGTCTGCTGCAGCGCCATTTTGCGCTGATGCGTTGTGTTCTCATTTTTATGATCTCTCTTCTCTCCCCCCCCCCCCCAATTCGTTGTCAATTGTGGAGGTCTGCGCCTGTCAGCTGTGAAAGCCAAACGATCAAGGACGAGGATACCACATCAAACACAGCCCAGCCCAGTCGTCAGTGCAATGGAAGTCATACGAAAGCTGATGTGCCCGAGGGGGACGGACCCGGGAGCGGTTAATTGATTAAACATTCAGAAAAATTAATAAATCATTACCGAATGGTTGGTTCCCTGATGAGGGCGACCATCATGCGTCGGCTTCTCTTGTGCTGTGCACTCTGCTCTGCTCGAATGACCGGCATCATAAAAGGGATCATCCATCCGTCTAACGGGCATGCTGATAACATTCACTCGCGGTTTTGGTTATGGAAAAGCGATTTGCATAAATGCACTTTATGGCATCATCAAACGATCCCACAAACTCCCAAAGGGATGACAGGTTTGCCATGAAATGCATCATCAACCAGCGACCAAACGTTCGCTGATGGTCGATGGTTGAAACCTTTGGTCCGCAATCAAAACAGAACACTCTCGATGATGATCCCCGAAAAACGAAATTCCTCGCCCCCACTCGGCAGCTTACTCTCTAATCGGAATTCGATCAACGAATTCGAAGCATCCGCAGAAGGTAATGCACTTTGGTGGGTGGCAACCCATAGCCCCTCCCCCCTTCCGTTGGGCAATGCTTCTTCTTTTGGGTGACAATAGATCAAACGTTTCTTTTTCATTTATTTTATGCTCGCAACAAAGATTCGACCAACAAGAGGACTTCCGTAGTTGCAGCAGTAGCAGCAACAGCATAGATCGATGTGCATAGGTCGATGTGCTAGCCGCCCGCTGTGAGCCACCAAATGTCATTCCGATTCTCATGCTCTCTCTCTCTCTCTCCCTTTGGAAGGCTCGAGCCCAGCGTGATGGCGGAAAAATACTTTGATTACATTTTTATTCAATTTTGGCTCAAGCTCCTGAGCTCCTGAGGCCACATCCGTTTTCCCGGACCACCATTCCCTCCCTGCAGCCCGTCCTGTTCCCTCTCAAGTGCTGCACATCAAAGGCCTCTCGGTGCATAAAGTGTTCCCGTTCGGTTCGAAGCGAATGCTGCTTCCGAATGCATTGTCGAGTGCCTCTATCGAACCTGCCTGCCGGTTGTCGGAAGTGCAGCAGCAGAAATTTGAATATCCGTCCGGTGGAGGTGGAGGGCCACTAACACTCACGCCGTGGCTCTGGAAAAGCCCCTGGAAGCGACACGAGGGTTGTTCCGGGTCGATCGGCCCCCAGAAATCGCCAGACCTGACTCGATGATGATGACGACGAAAACACGCCCGTACACCGGAAATATGTTGTGCAGCAGCAGGCAACAATTTCAAATAACGCCTCGAGCCATCCGTCGGTCACCAAAAAGCAAAAGCTTGTACTACGGATGGACGGAGGGGCGAGGGGAGAGGGAGGCGGTTTTCTGGTTCCGGAAAAATAATACATTTTGGTTCTGGTAAGGCCGCCGCTGCTGCTGCTGCTGTTGCTGCTCCTCCACCCGACGGTTGTCAAAGATTCTCGTTTTAGGCAGACAGCGAGATAAAAGGTTGGCGAAGAACGAAGCCTCACAATAAAGCAGCTATCAGCGCTGTGCTCTATTTCGCTAGTGGGCCCGTACAGCGAGTCTGATGGCCGTTGTTGATGCTACACGAAACACTAACATGCGTTGGATGTCTGGTGGTGCAAAGTGCAGGAACAAGTTTTGATTCGCTCAGCATATGCATCAGTCTTTTGGATTATTATGCTGCGACACTTGAACTTTGAAACAGACATATTGTGTTTGTGCTGGAGGCTGCTTTATCTGATTTAATGCACAGCAGCATCCTCTAGTTTTGCAGGTTTTGGGTCTTGTTTCAGACGCTTTAGCTCGTGTTTTATGCAAGCATGAGGCTTATCGATAGAGAAATCTATTATAAATATTTGCGGCTTGCTTGTTGCAAATCATATGAAGTATCTATGCGAACGCAGAACAAGAGAAACTATTTCTTTTAATTATTGTAGCTCTAGTTTTGCATTATTGTGGCTACACTTATGCTCATGATGGTCGGCTTCAGTTCACCTTTGCGCGAACTCAAACCGCATTTCTATTTAAATCAATTAATCATTGGCCTACGCGAGGCCGAGCCCGTTTACGGCCATTAATCATTGACGGAATCATAATGTTCTAGCATGCCAGTTTAGCGTTCTAGCGCGCTGGCACGGCCCGCTGGTAAGGCCATAAATCCTAGGCTCACCACAAAGGCCACTTCACTCGCAATCGTTTGTTTTGTGACCGCCCAGAGCTTTATAAAAAACAGGGAAAAGATCGAGTGTGCGCGCACACATCATGTCGTCAGCAGTCAGGAACAGGGTCACATAGAAAAATAAATAAATTTTATTGTCTTTGGACAGCATTTTTATGAGAGCATTAATTGCGGTGTCACGACATCACGGCATCAAAATGACCGGTGACCGAGCACCGGGTGATGCGTTTGGTGCTGTTGCTGCTGCTGCGAGAGAACATCTTCACCTACCATCAGCATCACCGCGCATGCAACCGCAAAACCCGAAAGCAATTAACGAATTGCATCGCGTGATGTGCGATCTATTCGAGCATTCTCGTGGTAGTGCGCGCAGGTGAACTGACGACGGCACCATTTGCTGGCCTTCAAGCTTTATTGCCTATCACTCTTCATTAAATATGAAAGTGCTGGCACTCGAAATAAAGAAAACTGGCAGAGAGATGACGATGATGATGATGATGATGAGCATCAGAAAACATTCTTCAAACAAGATGTCAGCGCAATCAGCAAACCGAAGTAGAAGGAAGTACTCTCCACTCTGCTTTCGGTTTGCACCGTCCAACTTTGCACAGCGTGGCACCAAAATCTCACTCAAAACAAACTTTCGCGACGTGAAAACAAGCTGTAAACTCAAAATTAACGAGAAAGCGGAAAGCGTGTGAGATGGTGCCGGACCAAATCTTTAAACAACGGTCGCAATCTCAATCCGCTGCTGATGGTGACCATTGGCAGAAGATTTGAAAAGGAAAGGAAAAAACAAAACAAGGAACCAGGGAGAACAAGATAGAGAGGATGGTATGAGAGGATGGAACACATTTTCCAAGCGCGTGACACGAATCACCAAACGACTTTTGTTGGAAAGTTTTTTTGTTGCGCGTCTGTTTTTTTTTGTGGCGATGCTTTTTATTGGTTTTTACTCCGGGAAGCCCAACAGAACACAACACAACACAACATAACTGCGCACTGCCCGATGCATTCTGGGCGCATTGCCGGACGAACGAAACCGACGGAGACATCTCCGTGGCCAGCACCGCCCGGAAGCCAAAAACCAACACACATTCCGTTCACCAAAAGCGAACTTTTCCACGGAGCTTAGCTTCCGCTAAGGTAGTATTCCGAATGGCGAGAGGACAGGAGGAAAATCGCTCGCTGCTTTTAAGACTCTCTTAATCTTGTTTAACCTCCCCGGAAAACCGCTTATCGCATCATCTTCTTTGCCGTTCCGGGGCCCCCTTGACCGGGCCGGGAAGCAGCAGCTTCCCGGCCAGGAGAGGAATACCAGTGGAAACTCCCGGGCTAAACCTTCAGAAACCTCTGAGCGGCGCTTGGGAAGCTTGGGTTTTTGGTTGAAGTTGCACGAAGCGTGAGCTAATTAGTAAGCATGTATATGCTCCCGGACATCCACTTCTTTCCCTCCCTGTGCCAGGTGAGATGATGAGGTGGCGTGCGTCCTGTGTGGTCTAGCCACAGGAGCTTCCGGGAACCGGAGTCCTCATCGTCACCATCGTTGGCGTTAAAGTAAGTCATCTAAAAATATGTGCATGTGATTAAGATTCGACAGCGAAATTTACGACCCTGGCGGTCGTAAAATAGAGCCAGAGAGCAAACGGTTGCCGAGGGCTAAGGATCACTGGCCCCATCGGGCGGAAGAGAAAATGTCCGCGGAAAAGCATATTTTCGCGCGACGCTCGGTTCTTGGTCCTTGTCCACCGGAAGAACCGTGTACCGTGTTCCGTGAATCCTCTTTAATGGGGTGGCATGGGGGTGAGGGTTGCCGTGCCGAGAGTCGACCAACGTTTTACGATGGCGTGTCCTTGCTCTTCGTCACGCTGCTCTCCTCTAGGGCGCTTCATTCATACGGACGAAGGACGAAAGCCTTAGTTTTAGATCACCGCTCACGCTTCGACCGGTAATAAAATTCTTGTTCAAGGGATTTAAATCGCTTTCGACGAAGCGGAGACATCCAACGGGCCCGAGAATACGGGACACGGAAGCCCCGGACACCCTGGAGTCCCGGGGTCGGGAGTTGTGAACTGTGAAGCGCGTCTTCAAGCCTCTGCTTTGATGTCTGATGGGCCGGTCTGGGCCAGTGAGCTTTGTATTTGGAGTGGCAACTTAATGAAAAGCGGTGCGTCGCCTGCGTCTTTACATTCTGATGAGCTTAGAGCGTTTGTTGTTGCGGTGTTACGATGTGGCGATGGATTTGCGTGGTCGTAAATCCTTAATTCTTGCCGTACCGTATGCGGTGGTTCTGGTGAAGGCAGGATTTTAAACAGATCGGGGCCATGATTATCGTTTATAGCGAGTCAATCTGTTGGAACACTAGAGGTGGCTTACAACACTTTTACCAAAGGAGCGCAATTAATTTTGTTGGCTTTTTCAAAGGAAAAATAGAACTGATGGGAATATAACTGATAGAAAATAGAAAAAAACGATTAAAATACTTTATCTACAGCTGTTACTACTGCAGGGTGGGCCATCTAGGCAGAACCTATTTGAATGTTGAACAACTCCGCCATTTTCAGTCGATTTTGCAAAATGAACAAGATTTATTTAGGTTATAGAAAGCCAGTTATTGACAATTCACTCGTCTAATTCCTCAACGGCATAGACCTTCTTAAGCTAATTACATAGTTTAGCTTTTAGTTTAGCTTATTTTTTGCAGCATCGTGCAACAATTCTGTCTTTGGAAAAAAGGAGACATAAGTTGATCTAATGAATTATGGGAGATTTAATGTTGCATTACGAGTTAAATTTCATTTTTATAATCCTTCAATGCCCTGCTAAAAAATAATGTATTACGCTTCTTTGTTAAAACTATTACTTGAAATTGATTCGTCATCCCCTTCCGAGTCATGTCCGAGCAGGACACTGACGCAACAGACTTCAAACGCCGGGCCTCCAAACCTCATTTGAATGTCAACGAATGTAGAACCCAACGGAAGAGGATTTCTTCGAAAACGAACGAACGAAAAGCAAAATTCCCTCAGATAAGCATCAAGTGCCGAGGACGATTAGTCATCGTGACGCACACTCGGGATCCCATGACCTCGTACCACAGCAGCAACAACAGCAACAGCGGCAGCAGCAGGTCGTTGTTCCGTTCGCGTAAAGCCCCCGCAACAAACGAAACGTATGTTATGAATTCAGGGCCCGGAACGTGTGAGCATTATGAATACGCGAAAGAGGAAATATGTGTGTCGATGAAATCATAAAAAAAAAGATTTCGGTAGACATTCCTGCTGGGTGACAGCAGCACGCAGGGTGGTGAGCCAGTCATTCACACGCCAGCGTGTCTGGCCACCCAAAATGCCCGGTGCGACGGTTAACAGCGGCATCATTTGTTGTGCTAACGACGACCACCAGCCACCAGCACCACGGCCGCAGTGCCGGAGATTGTTGCCGTTTGATAGACGAATCTCCAAACACTTTCGGCGTCCCTCGGAACCCCGCGGGGTGTTCTTGGAATACCAATTGTCGTGCTGGCTCGTGAGGACAACACCCAGTGGGGCTTAAGAGTGTTTGGAGAGACCATCATTTTGATTAAAATGAATTAATCGAAGAGCGTCGCGTTGGTAACGTGGCGATCGTGGCTATATACTGGTACCGCAGGGCCTCAGGATACCGTTTGCTTTCCAATCCTTTTCCGAGACAAACCTGCCAAACGCCATCAGTGCCATCAGCGGTACATTCCGCGCAGCAGTAAAATCAACGCGCGAAACCGGTGCCATTACCTGGAAAAGGAAAATGGAAGGAAAATTTAGAGCACTATATTAACATCATAATCGTAAAACGGAAAATCGAGAGAGAGAGAGAGAGAGAGAGAGAGAGAGAGAGAGAGAGAGCACGAAAGAGCATTCTGCATCTGAAAACGGGGCCGGAACCCACCCCCAAGAGGGCCATCGTTGGTCGCGATCCAATAAAAATGGGCAAAACGGTTCGAGAATTCGTGCGCTCGACCGATCTCGATCTCGCGACCAACAAAGCGCCATTTCATTCGCCGGCTAGCTGGCCGCACTTAAGGTGAATTCCCCCTTTTCTTCCCCGGGGGCCAGCCGCCAACCGAGCCAACGAGTAAAACAACTCAAAAACCAATCTTCGGAAGCTCTTAATTTTAAGCATGAATTTTAAAATAAAAACCCCTTTCAACGACCGCTCCGATGACGCGCGATCATGCCGCCGACCCGCGATGGTGCCGGCCAGGGAGTGTGCCTCTGGATTATATTCTTGAAAATCCCCATCGCCCGGCGGAGCACCATCGTCGAGACTCGCATCAATTCGCGCGTCGCCGACCATCGCAGAGCACCGTTGTGGTCGTTCCGTGGTCGTTCCATCGAATCGAACCACTTGCCACGAGAAATTTCCGACAGCTGCGGAAGGGCTGCGAATTGCTTGATTTTCATAGCGTGAGCCAGCGCATTATGACGCTACTGCTGGGTCCGAGGTGAAAATGATTGGCCAGTTCCAGGTCCCCGAATGGAGTAGTTCCCAAGACAAACCATATTCCTGTCTTCCTCACATCAATCCTGCTCCACAAGAGCACGTGCAGTGCACATGGTCATAGTCTGTCTGGTGTGTGTGTGTGTGTGTGCTTAGATATCAAAAATCTAATTCAAAAGTTCGAGTCCAAGTACCATACTTTTGGTGTCCCAACTGGTTTCTCGAGAAATCATGTTTTGAACACTCTCTCGTCGCTGGAATGTAAAATCGAATATTTGCTCACGTACTGCATGCAATACGGTGGCATCATATGCTGTGCACTAGAAAGCAAGACAAACACATTCCTTTTCGTCGATGCTCTCGATTTATCATGTCCGAGGATTGCGGAAGCACTCGAAGGAGTCTCAATCCAGCAGAATATGAGTTATTGGTTCCATCCATTTTCAGCCAGTTGTTATTTACCGAAACAGAAGTATGAAAAAGTTCTCTGACCATCTTAGTTTGCAGTAAACTCGTGGAACACGAGTGCACAGTAGCATCTTATGACCCCCGCGGGGAGTTGATATTCCATCTGTTCCCGCTTTGATGAACCTGAAGCTGCAAACCGACGTCCCAGCACCGCGCGCAGACGATCTCAAAATAATACGAACTTTATTAAATAATAAAATGCTAAATTGAAACGCTATTCGATGTTCGCAATTCGCCAGCGGAACAGCGGCAGAAGCAGTGCAGCAGAACCCCGGCGCTCTCGAAAACATCGGCATAACATCGAGAATGAATGTCACCGGCATCGGCGTCACGGGCGAAAAGCCAAGCGACGGAACGGAGAACAGAAAACCCCTTATTCGGTAAATGCATTTTCACGTTTTGCGCGCACACTTTTACGATGCACTTTTACTATCTTTACGATTGACTTTTACCACTAGCGCCGGAGACCAAGTCCAAGAACCGAAGATCCGGGGCTGTTACTGTTACGGGTTTACGATGGCGAGCTCCGAGCTTAGAACCCCCCGTGGCATGCACTTCGCGACTCAACTTCTTCGTGGCTTCTTCGAAACTATCGAGCACTGCACGCCCTTGCACGCCGCCGACATCAGAAGACAGGACGGACGCCGGGGGATGACGCCACCGCCAAAGATTTACAACCCACTAGCCCACCAATTTTCAATCCACTCGTCGGACTCGGTCTCTGGTGTGTCTCGTCCCCACGTCACGTCCGAACCGTGCGGTCCAAAGGGTGTGAAATTTGTTTTCTCAATTTCAAAATTTTACGACCCTCCCCTTCACCTTCCGCTCCTTTTTTCACAGCGAGTGACGAAGCCGAGAGGTATCATCGTAAGTAATGCGCTTTCCACGAACACGAGAGAGCATCATGTTCGCACCGCACTTTTCCGGACCATCCAACCACGCCAACCAACGAAATAGAGTGACGCATATGGTCTGACTCGCGACTCATCGCCATATTTGTTTACTGGGTTACATCGAAGGGGACGCCGAGCTGGTGCCATAATTTTCCGCCTCACGCTTACACGCGTCTCGATCAATAAAGTGACGGCGGCTGATGCTGCTGCTGCTGCTGGTTCATCATCATACTGGGCAGCTGTCGATCGTGCGTCCATCTTGGTGCCGTTTCCGCCGAAGGCATAAAATTAACCGAACAGGGAGCGTACATCATCAGGCCACTGATCGGTGTTATGTCGTATTTTTCGAAAAGAAAAGAGTTCAAATACATCGTCACCGCCCCCCATTCGATCGATCGATCGTGTGCAACGCCATCATTTGGCCACAATTTTCAATTTGGCTGCCACACGAAAACACAAGCAGCGCCTGGGGTCATAAATTTCCTTTTTCCCCCCTTCGCCAGCCGGCCTCGGCTGGGACCAGGCCCCCCTTTGGTAGGCCTACGACACCGGGCACCACCAGTGCCAGTGTCGGTGATTTATGCACCACCGGGAGAGGACGTCTAGTGTTTCCGGTGTGCGCGGGAAGGAAATGAACAAAACCAACACCGTCTGTCCGTCCATTTCCCCGTGTTCCTCGTTTGGTGAATCCGCACGCAACCGGTGGCCACTCACTCCTACTCACGGGCGGGGCGGCGGGTTGTGATGCTTCCGTAATACGATCGGGGTTTGTCTGTCTGTGTATGCGATGGGATGGCATTTGTTGTTTTGTGGCAAAGGATTTGAGTGAGAGAGAGCGAGTGCATTTCGAAATACGTGCGGCCGAATAATGCGACCCAGATTAAGGGTCACCCAAGATAGTTCTTAGTGAACAACAGTGTCAACCGGCCCTTTCCCCCTTCGAGAGATGGCGGTCACAAAGTTGAGTAACGTCAGGGCAGCCGCTTGGATGTCGTCGTCGTCGTCGTCATGTTGCAATTGCTAATCGTAACATGAATTTCAATTTAGCCGAGAACGGCACATGATGGTTCAGAGAAGGTTAAAGCAATGTCAAAATTGAGCTAGCAGATTACGAAACATAAATCATGCTACACTTCTTCGTGGCTTTCCATTCCCGGCTAGTTTCTTCTGTAATATCGATCGAGCCAAAAGGGGCTCTTTAATGCTGCGTACAGACTTGCATCTAGAGTTTTGCTGCTAACGGAGATGCAGAAGCAGAAATTCGCCATTTAACTGTTTCAATTGAAGCAACAAGCAACATACAACTTTTGTTTCCTAAACTTCGAACGGTTTTGTTTTGCCGAGAGAAAGTATTTAAATAAGTTATTACAGATATGTTTACTGATTTTTTGATAGAAATATTATACAAAATGGTCCAAAAAAGCAACATTTTTTGTCAATTTGTCAATTAAATTGAGCAAAACGATTGAAACACGACAAATTTTGCTTCCGTATGTATCGGAATCTAACTCTTAATTGTAGACTAATTATACAGCATAAGACTGAGTCTGTGATGACCCACAAGATTGTGTCTTTTAAAGTCTCTTCTAAAACACATTATATCTATCGCTCTGTAATTAGACTCTTGAGTAATGAAAGAGAGAAGGTAAACTTCATTCTATTCCATTATCAAAGCGGAACAAGACTGTTTTATATCCCAAAAACCAAACACAAGTACTACAAGTGCGCTTCTTCCAGCCAAAGCAAATACGACTCCTCGTCCAATCCCCGAATTTAGATATTAAGAACACAAATGTTGACACACTGGCCGCGTATTACACTCGCACCGCTCCGTTCAGCGATGACTTCTTTAACCGCTCATAGAACACATCCAATTGGCGCCACCACCATCCTACGCGCACCATATTTACTTAATCAAAACAGACAGTTCGGCCCAGGCCTGTCCCCCGGGGGGGTTGTTCAAATGGTTTCGGCCTCGGACAGCACCGGGCAGCTTGTAATTTTTGCGATAAACATTGCGACTCGGATGTGCGCTGTTCGAAATTCCCAAAATTAAATCGTTCCGCATGGCGTCATTTCATTTTCGCCAAAAAACCCCCCACCACCACCAGCTGTGGCTGTTTCCACCAACACAATCCTCCAGAGGGATGGCGCGTATGCGTGTTAATTGATGATGGAAATCATATTCACCCGACACACCACACAGCAGCAGCAGCAGCAGCAGCAGTAGCAGCTTTAATAGGTAGCTCAGTGGATTGCGTTGCAGAAAACCCAAACTTTATGTGGTTTGGACCCCCACCCCCTTCCAGGACCCCTGGGCAGACCGGTGACCGAAATTCGATATAAAATGAAGCGCTTCTGGTAGATAAGAAAAAGTTGCAACGCTTGCAGATTAGCATAGTTATGGAATTGAATTAATTTCAATAGCAACCGGGGCGGGGAGGGGAGCGGGGGCGCTGATGTCGGATCGTGATGCTGACGGGATCGCGGGGAATCCAATTTGAGGATGTGGCCACGCGATATCGAGGGAGGGATGCTATTCGCTAATGAATTTACCTCGACAGCGTCCACCGCTACGGACGCCGTGGTCGTGGCTAGGGAATCCTTAAAACCACAGAACATCCGCACACACACATACACACACCGATAAACCGATACACAGAAGCCAGGACGATGCATGCACATGAGAAAACCACAAAGCTACAGAGCAAGCATCAGCTGGTCAGTCAGCATGTTGGAGAAGGAGTAGAAAAGTTTAACGCCAAACGCCGACGTTAGCTAAAACACCATTCGTGTACGTGCTTCCTCGCGTGCTCTCGGCGCTAGACCACAGACCACCTCCTCCACAACACCCTCCAGTTCCCCTCCCTCCCACCCCGTTCATTGGATTCCTTCGACGTGCTCACCGGGAACGAGCATCCGGTTGTAATCACGAAAAACTGCTTGACTTAAGTAAGTGTTGGAGCAATTAAGTTTTATGAAATTTCCTGCACATTCACTACCGATGCGAATGGCCACTCGCCGGGGAAGGGGGAGCGGGAGAAGAAATCTCATCCAAAAACCACGACGCGACATTGTTATTTCCGCCACATCGACACTTTGCAGTTCATTCTCCGCCCCCCGCCGGAGAGCCATTGCTGTAGCAGCGTAATGATGATGCTGGTGACGAGATGATGGTGCACGAGTGCAGAAACAAATGCTGGCCGCAAACTGGCGCAGCAACGGAAGCGTTTGGGAAGTAGCACAAAATCAAATCAACGATAGTGGAGATAAGAAATGAAATGGAATGTGACGCGAGTGCACTTCACCGGCGATGCAGCGCTTCATAACCGTATGCTCGACCTGGATGGTGACGTTACTGTGAACATAACAATTCGCAGTCGCCAACGGAGCCACAGGGATGCCACAGGGATGCGAAAAAAAAAGTGGCGCACAATAATCCACTCCAACGGTAAAATGCATCTCAGGGTAATGTGGCGGTGCGGTGTGTGTGTGTGTGTGTCTGTCTGTCGTGACTCAATTTACTCTTCCTTGTGGCTGCTAATGGATCCAAACAGCCCCATCGCCCGGTGCATGTGATCAAACAATAGAAACAACCAACCGACACAGCCAGCATAAGCATATATAGCATGTTTCCTAATGAGCTGCTCGCCGCAAATTATGTACCGTTTAGCAACACCAGCACCAGCATCAAACCAATCTTGTGCCAGTGTTCATGCTGCACAACAATTTAATGCAACCTCTTCTTCCTCTCCTCCGTCTCGATGCTGCGAGCTTTCAAAATGATGCTCTCACGTAGGGTTGGGCCCAACACGGTGTTGCGGTTCGTAACGCAACATTTTATACGCTTCTATCTATCTCACTCGCTGTCGGCAGCAGATACGTATCGGTACCGGGCACGCAACGTAACTAGAAGAGATGAATCATAGAGTTATGGGAGATGGGAAGGAGATCTCCACCTCCAGATTGCATCGTCAGCTGAACCCAAATTTTTCCTCATGTGCATCGGCGTGATGACAGCCAGCACCGAGAGCACGTTGCCTCATCCCCTTTTCTTATCGCAGCGTGCAGAGTGTCGACGGTTATCAAGCGGTGCTGTTGAATGCATTAGGCAATCTCTCGGAATGGGGGAGTTGCATCTCGTCCCCGCCTTTTTCTTAGGTCGTTCTATCAACACCAAACAGCTAGGGCATCGAGATACACATAGAGAGATACATAGGAGGAGGAGCATGTGAGTTAATATCAATTAAGCCATCTCCTCGCCCCAAGCCTCGTAACGCAAACGCACGAATAGAAGGGCGGAGGAAGGGGGGCTGCAAACGGTGCGAGGCGCTTACTTAAGTCGCCACTTTCCCGGCATCGACGACCATACCGTTTTGTGCGATAAGACGCACCGCGCGTTGCACAAGATTCGTTCACGCCTTTCGTACGTATTTTCGATGCGATACAAAATGGCACGGGATGGCACGGCCACTTTATTATGCTCGTAAAATCGAAAAGAGGAAAAACGATTCCCCGCCGAACGATTATATATTCCCCACACACACACACACACGTGCTGCTATAGTTTATTTTTTTATTAGCTAGATCGCGCGCTCGCGAGACAAATGATACACAACATGATAGATTACATCCAATCCAATAGCACCGACCAGCCAGCCAGCCAGCCAGCCAGTCAACCTCGCTTTCGGCCACACAGTCCGGCCGGATGTTCATTTTTCCGTTCGCCCTCTCGAACGCGCAGCAACCGGCAACCGAATGACCGGAACGATGCGATGGGGTGGTGGCCGTGGCCGTCACGATAAACGTGACGTGTGTGGCGGCCTTTCTGGCGCACAAGAAGAAGAGCATATGTATGTAGCTGGGACGGCTGGGTGAGTATCGAAAGCACAATTGCGGTGCGGTCATGATATTTAGCTTTGTTCTTCGCTTTGTATCGTTCCTCTTTTTTTCGCTAACCCCAGCTTGTCGTGAAGGTTACGAGGAAAACAGAACATCATTCGGGGGCGCGCATGATGCTTCCACTCACGATGGTACCGCACCACCAGACAATCGTCCCCAATCGCCATCATCGATGGTCCTTCGCCAGCCAGCCAGCCAGCCAGCCAGCCAGCGGGCGAACCTCATCCGACGCGAAGGAGTCACGTAGTGAATTTTTATTTCACTCACAAACGGTTCTCCTTCCATCGAGCACCGGGTTTGGGCTGGACATTGGCTGACTGGCTGGCCAGGCTAGCGAAAATCCAGGTCCAGGGTGTGGGATATAAATTGCCAACATTAAATAGCACTCAATTTTCATTATCAGCTTCAACAACCGTCAAACGTGTGGTGTGCGCGCGCGGCACGGGGCGCGATCGCTCAACCGGCTCGGTGCAAATTGGCCAGCATCTGCACGGCGATGGCGACGGCAAACGCAGCAGCAGCAGCTCTTGAGCGCCACGGAACGCGCCGACAAACGGAAGCACACCATCCACACCGAAGCAAGATAAGAGACGAGTAAACGCGATACAGCGGGTGGTAGCGTGGAGCGCATAAGGGAGCGTTGAGCGCGTCCCCGAAATGAACGAATGAAGGGTACACCGGGCGTGCGAACATGGGTTTTGAAATGATAAATTGCGATTAATTAATTATTAATATCTTAGCACGACGGGGCCCAATCTTGGGGCCGGGGGGGCAAGTTTGGCTACCCACTACTCGCCTATCCGCGTGACGTTCAGGGCGCCATGCCCTGAGATAATGGGACTGGCGCGCGTCCCGGTACCTTGAGCTAGACAGACAGAGTCGGCAAGCTATGAATACTGATGGG
>NC_064874.1:81836152-81928652 GCF_943734745.1 Anopheles darlingi | reverse complement strand
CCAGCATCAGAAACGATCAATCAAAAACCGCCGTCGTGTTGCTGGGTTTTCCCATTTTCTCCCGCTCCACTTTTCCATTCACGCCAACGTCCAAAAGCACAAACGCGTTCGCTGTAACATTAGTTTTCATGATTTCCTAGTGCTATTTTGTCGTGAACTATTCCGAAAATTAGTTTCAAATAAGCCTCGGGAGGTGGTCCGAGCACCTTGCAAGCAAGCAAAAGAGGCCCACGCGTGTTCGTGGTGGTGGTGGTGGTTCGGGCGCGGTACAGACGCGGGAAACGATTATGAATTGAGGATTTTGCGGGCTAATTACGCAAAAGTTAGTCGTCCGGTGAGGACGCCACGGACGTGGAAACGTGTTATCGGTCATTAGAAGGCCGCGAAAATGGTTTTCCTCATTTTCATAAACACATCACACCAACATGCCCGGAGGCAGCACAAGTCAAACAAGGACCTCTTGGTCTGGGTAGAGAGAGAGGGAGAGAGAGAGAAAAGAAACACTCTTTAGGTCCGATAAAGCCCGCATAACCCCTAGGATTTACTGTTCCCGGACCAACGCGACCTGCGATACGTGCGATACCCTTCTTCCTATGGGGCTAACCGACTCGGTTCACTCGCGGTCGTACGCCCGCGCGCCATGGTCTACGGGGCAGAAAAAGGGTTTTCTAACGGGACCAACGACCCCCCCCTTTCGGTCGGAAAACAATCGTCACTCACGTGGAATGAACGCACGCACGAGGGCGACGCTCTACCTACCTCCTATTCAGACCTTTTCAGACGAAAGATTCAGACTCGATAAGCTCGATAGCACTCAAAATTATTGACTGGAACACCGCCACCACCACAACGGGGCCACAATGGTAGTAGGACAGACTTTGGCCACACACGCACACACGCTGGTAGCGGAGGCCATAAAGCAACATAAGTACAGCACCTCAACTGCCAGCCACAGACCATCGGTGTGAGGGGAAAGGAAGGGAATGCTATATCGATTTGATGCTTATGCGTTGCGGCAAAGTTCCTCCGGTACGGTCCACTGGTGCCGGGCGGTCAAGACGACGGCAGACGAGATCACAAGCAGCAGAAGAAGGAGAAGAAGAAGAAGAAGCCCCAAAAACCCCCCCACCGCGCGCGCGTCATTGCACAACGTCTTGCGGTCGGTTCGGTTAGAACGTCTTTCGTCTTTGGGAATGTCTTGGTCGTCGTCGTCGTCTGCTGCGGCAGATGGCCTTCCTTATCGTGTGCCATCGAGGGAACAGAGCAAACCACCACCCTTTAAGCTGGCCAGCTCCCCGGTATGGCACGCTGGCGCCTCGAGGAAAACGAGTTTTCTTCGAGACAAACCCCTCCCTGACCGTCCGCCGTTCGAGTGCAACTGCAGCTGCAACAGTTTGGGGACAAATCCAGCTGGGTTGGGGTGAGATGGGTTTAGCAGCGTTCGATGATTCAGTCGAGCGTAGCTACCTCAGCTCATACCAGAGAGGCCAGAGAGGCCAGAGAGGCCAGGGAGGCCAGGGAGGACCCTTTAGCAAAACCGCCGACCTGTCTGTCAGCATTACTCGCAATTCACTTGCCATTAACGCGACGGTAATTGCGACGACGACGACGACGACGAACCGTCCCCGTGTGGCGGTTGTGGGCGGATCACTGCAAAGGATACGTGTAAATGATGCCAAGGGGGTTTATTGCATCAGCCGGACCGGGGAGAGAGGGAAGGGAATCCGGTAATGGAGCCACCGACCGACTGGCCGACCGGCCGGCTGGTGGCCCCTTCCGAAATCGTTGGCAATTAGAGGCAGCGAAGCGTAACTGGCTGCTTCGGTCTGTGGCCACTCCGGCGGACTCCGGCCGGGGTTCAATGGACCTTCACCGACCGCTGGCAACCGCGAGGCCCGAAGGAAGGTTCGTTCGGTTCGGTTCGGTTCGTTGTGGTTAACAATGAGCACATAATCAAACGAAAAGGGCAAATTAAAGAATACCCCATTTTCAATTAGTGAATGAGCTGCTGGCGGGCAACATTATGCCATAAGGAAGCATTGGTTTATGATTGTTCCGTAAATTTATCGCTTTTCAATTTTCTATGTTGGTTTTATAAATGTGTTTATCGTATGACGTTGTTTGTAAAGGTATATCTATTAGATCTTAAGTTCCTAGCGTTGGACAGTAGGTTACACTAGAAATGATATACTTCTATAGGTTATACCTATTGGGATAAAATATTATAAATTCCATCAGAAATAGATATAGAGCATTCAGATGGACTTCGTGCATTGCTAATAAACTCTATGTGTGGGAATTTTTAAATCAATTTTAATAATTTAAATATAGAGCAAAACGTTCAGATATCTAAAGCATATTCTGAATATGCTCCTGTATGTCTCTATCGTCAAAAATCATGCCAAAAACAAAATTAAGAATTCCGAGCTAGCCTTTATACTGCTTTGTGTCAAGAGCTAAAGTTGCCCTTCCAAAAAAAAATAACATTCTACTGTCCCTTGAACGAAGGCAGAATGTTTGCAGTTTTCATAAGAAATGCTTAAGAATGAAACTTTCTCTTGAAACAAAAGATCATTGCACGGCTACTGCAAAAACCTCCACAACAAGGAATCTCAAATGACTCAAGGAATGTTTCGTCTACTGTCCGTTGTCGGCGTATTTTTTTCCAATTATTTCGATTTGCAACATTAAAAAAACGGAAATCCTTTAATTGCTGCGCCCGACATTACACAAAAGCAATCAAATGGGCCGCGCAATCCATTGAGGTCAATTGGACACGTGGTTCGCCATAATCATACAGCGCGGGGGTGGCGGTAGGCAAAAAAAAAAACTTCAATTTCCTCCTCGTTCGCATAATACGCTGTGTTGTGAATGAATTGCATGCTAACCCTGAGCGTATTATCAACTCCTCCTCCGGCTTCGAGAACACCGGCTGTGTCCATCAAATCACATGCCATTCGGATGCCACATAAATCATCCCGAAAGCAAAACACATCCACCATCCAACGGACCGAGTGGCAATCAATTGCACTATCAACGCGACGATAGTGATAACGATGGCAAGCAGCAGGCGCAAGTAGGCGAACGATAGGGGAAGCAAAAGAAAGAGTAAATAGAGGCTGCGAGGGTGGTGCTGATAAAATGTCATTGACTACGACGTATGTGCGTGTGTGCGTGTGTGCGTGTGCAACAGAAGCAGCTGAAGAACGACTCCTGCATTATCAGTCAAAGTGCGCTCGGCAAGCGGGATTGCAGTTTGCCAGAGCATAATGCAATCAATTCAACGCATCCATTCTCGGGAGTGGCCTCGAGGGACCCGGGAAGGAGGGGGGCCGGTAGCCCTGTCAGTTATGCATGTGATTAATTTGTCCGGAAGCCCCCCTCCGAGGAAGCGAATCGGATGATGACGTGCAGGACGTGAAACTGGACCGGAACCACGGAGAGCGAAGCCGGTGACAGTCGACCGGAGCGGACCCCGATTGACCACCACCGACGTCCGTCCGTCCGTCCGTCCGTCCGTCCGTCCGTCCGTCGGATTTCTTTGAACTCATTCTTGCCGGTCCGGTTATCAAACTTCGTCCCCTTCACCCCCTTTCTAGTCAACCCGGGTCAGTCAGTTCCTACGAGGATTGCGTAGAAGCTCATTCATGCTCTAAGCTGTGTCGATGTTGCCGTATGAGAAGGTTTAGCGAGCATGGACCATTTCCGATAGAAGAAGTGTTCTACAGCTGCAGCAATAATTGAATTTTATGCTTCAGAAGCAACTTCTGACTAGCATTGGCCTTGACAACACATTCTATCTGCAGTTATGTTGCACAGAAAGTTATACAAATTTATTTGTTGAATTAAAATGCTAAATAGAGAAACAAGGCTACTGTTATAAGCCTTTCAAATCCTTACACAAACATTATTCGCTCCATCGCGTGCAAATGCATTGGCGAAGGCGTGGAAGCCACCACGGAAAAGCAATCTTCAGCTCGATGCATACGAGATGCGCATCTCCTTTGTTCCGCTTATCGCGCTTTACAGTGATTCCCGTTTTTTTTTTTTTGTGCAAACCACTGACCAGCTGGGCTTATGTAAACACCACAACCGACACATACACACATGACACATACACAAATTCCCTTTTGCCCATTACGTCCGTTTGAATGCCGTTGACCATGCCGGGACCATGCACACGACATACGCTCTTGACATTGGGGCTGGAACTTGGAGTGTTGACCAGGATCGTGTGCCAGAGCGCGAACCACGAACCGGACCAGACTTTAGCCCGTTTCGGGGGCCGTAAACCGTGTGGCAATGATAAATGCATGGACGCCGGTTTTCTATGCTGCTGCTGCTGCTGCTGCCCACTATTTTGGCCCAAGGTTCCGTTGCGGATGCAGGATGTGTGTTCCGCACGGTGCTTTCATTAGGTGCAGCCGGCCATTTGCCATTCGAAAGGCTTTTTCCTTCTCTTCGCCTTTTTTTTTGCCTGCTCTCCTCTTTTGTTGTGCATCCTAAGCCCCCATCAATCCGGTTTGTGGTCGATGCTCGAGAGCCGACCGCGGGCATTACATAATTTCCTCCGCCGATTCCGCCAACGCCTCGCGTGTAACGGGGCAATGATGGCAAAGGGTAAGAAAAGCCTCTTGAATGTTTGACAGATTAGAGGTTAGAGAGCGGAAAACATCCAGGACCAGTAGGTAGTACGTGGGTTGTTGCTCGCAGGAACCGGTTCGCGGCGAGATGCGCGGCCAGAGCAATGTTGTCGTCGGTCGGTCGGTCGGTGGTGCGCAAAACATTGAAGTTCAACCCCCGCGGTAAACGTTTACACGGGGCTCACAATGAGCAAACACTCTCGAAGCATCGTTTACCGGCGACGACCAGGAACACGGGGACGACCACGGGGTCCGCCATAAAGCAGAAAATTGCTCGACTGATTGCCATGTTTTCGAACTCGTTTCGGGGGCGACATCGGGCGAAGAGAAAGAAGAACCCGGGCCGGAACAGCATCCAGCGCCACTCCGAAACAAGAAGAGAGACCCCGGGCCACCATCAGCGAGCGTAAAGTGACAATAAAAAAAGGGGCACTTCGAGAGGCCATCTTCACTCACAAGTGCATCCAGTCAGCCAACGAGCCAGAAAAGTATATGCCCAAGGCCCAAGAAGCCTTGGCACGGCTACACACAGCAACAACGGAACGGAATGGAACGGAACGGCAAAAGCAAACAGTCTGTCTGGCGGCCACGAAGGAAAGGCCCCGAAGGCCGAAAAGGGAGAATGGTCGCCTTCTCACTCGCTTTGATAGCGTCAAATTGATGTTTGCCAATAAATAAAAGCGCGCCTCCCCCTCCAAAGGAAAGTAATAACTATTCTTTTGGATACCCCTCTTTTCTCCCATCCCCCCTCCCCCCCGGGGATTCTCATGGTCATGGTGCGACCATCTCGAGGCAAGTAATCGATACCGAGACGCACACACGTACCAAGGAGAAGGAGAAGGCCCCCAAAAGACACAAACAAACAGTATGTTGCACGAAATATGTTCCAAGGGGGACCTAATGCTTGGTGCTGCTGCTGCTGCGAAAGAGTTCTGTCACAATGTTTCAAATCAATCAACCGTTCGTGCGATTGCGCCACGAATTGACGAAGAATGTTGAAGAGCGTCTCGGGTTGATTATGATAATAAATAGAACGAACGAACGAACGAACGAACAAACGGGGCGTAGGCCTTTGCGCAGAGAAGTGTTCTGCATTTATGTTGTTTCATTTGCATCGATCGATCGTGCAAGAATTGCAAAAAAAAAACGCTGCACAACGAGTAAAAGACGCAGATGCAGCAGAGAAAGACAGAGAGTGCTCGGTCGGTCTAGACACAGCCAGCACAGTCCTCGGTCACATACGTCCTGGGGCCCTTTACGCACACACACACACGTACGTGCAACAGCATAAGCAGCTCGTTATGATCTACGGGTCTCGAGTGCTCGTCTGCCAAGACGATGGGAGGCTCGTCATAACTCAACCGCATATCTATGCTCTTCACGGCCAAAACGAACCCCCAATGCCAAGGTTCGCATGCCCCCTATAACCCCCACCGTAAACTGCAAGGACCTGGCCACCTCTGGCAGACTTACGAGACTCGACGCCGTCTTGTCTAGTCGCCTTCCAAACGGGCTGGGCGCTTGCTATAAATATCGAACTTTTGCCTCGTAACATACCGGGACTTGTATTTTTTTTGAGGGAGAGGGGGGGGGGACAACAAAACCACCACCTTTCACCTTGAGACCGACTGCTTCATGGGCCTCCCTGCTGCTGCTGCCGCCGCTGCTGCTAGTTGGATGTCGCGATGACCCGCTTGGCGCCAGTACGATAATTTACGCTTTTCAATGTCCCGTAGACGTCGTTTCGCCCTTTTTGGCACAAACGCCCGAAAGCCGGGTTTTATTCCCGGGCAGGCAGTTTGCCAACTTGGCACCGATTTGGCGCTCTAGAGGCCCTAGAGGGCCCCGTGGAGCGCGCGAACTGTCTCGAACTTTGGACCGATTATCCTGCTTTTGTTTTGAAAGCTGCTGACCGCTACCGATGCCGTTCCTTTTAGCTACAGATAAAGCAGACGCCAACTCTGGTTGAGGCTCAGCATCGAAATCGATTCGAACTGCTACAATTTGAGGGCCTTTTGCGTTTCATTTAGCAAAAGCAGCGAGCATCGTGCTGCTACGATGCACAATTACCGTTGTGGGCTTCTTTTTTGGCGCAGTTTGAAATTGCAATTGCACCATTGCAATTGTCTCGAAGGGATCGAAGCGAGCAAATGCGAATGCGAGAAACAGAATGCCGGATAAAGGACCAAAGGAGCTGGGTTGTTGTTTTCACAATGTAAAAAAAGGGGGGCGAAGAGAAGACGATGGCCGCTCGAATCGAATTCATTTGTATCGGTCCGGACGAGTTACTTGAGCAATAAGTCACCAGCCACTTCGCGGAGTATAGTACGCTGCGGATAGCAATTGCTTGCCCAGGGGAGGGTGGCGCAGGTACTACAGCATCTGATGCTGCTGCGAGTGCCGTTATTGAACTGCGGAATCCGACGAATCGACTGCAATCCAATCATGAACTGACACGCCGCAGTGAGCGAGTGAGTGAAAAAAAAACGCAATTTTTGAGACGGAAAAATTACGAAACTCCTGTCGGGGAACTCGAGTCGGTGCCAAGGAGAGTTATTGAATTATTTATGCTCCATGTTGCCACGAATCAAAAATACCTCCAGCACGATAACAAGGACAAGGGTTGGTTTGTGTATTCTCCATTAAAACTTGCTGCATCTTTATATTCCCTCCTGGATCGAACTTTAAAGCCTCCTTTGACCGCCGAATATCCCCACATACCTGATGTTGTTGCTGTTGCTGCGTTGGCAACATTTGAGCAGGCGTAAGGAAAAGCAGAAATACGTCCGGGAACCCCAAGAAAGGTGAGGTGGCTACTCGTAATCGCATTCAATATCGAACGTCGTCGAAGCCGAATCGGGAGTAGTTTGTTCCATTTCCATATCGACTTCTCTCCGGTCGCGTGTCGTGTGGCGCACTGGCGCTATTAGGGTGATGGGTTTTGGGGTGGCCATTTCGATGGAAATTTTCCGCTTTTTTCTCTGTTCCAAAACCAGACCAGGGGTTTGCGAGAAGGTTAAAGCAACCGTGTCGGTTTCCCAATTGTCATCATCCACTCCACACACGGATACTACGCTAGCTAGAAAAAAGGAATTCCTAGGAAGGACCGTGGAAAGGGTGACTCCGGTCGGCAGCTGGTGGCCACTGTTACCAATCCGCTGCCAGCGCAGTAAACGGGCCAAAGTAATGCCACACATTTACCCCTTCACCTTTTGCCTTCTACGACGTCTGGCGTGCTGGTAGGTAGAAGTGGAAAACTTTAGCCGACCAGTAACCGACCGAACCGACCTTTCATCGTGCAGTTTTTGACAGGACAGGGCGCTTCCGGTGAGTTTGCTTGAGGGACTTGGTTCTGGCACGCAAAGGCAATTGCTGAGTTCGTTGCCTACTGCCGACGACTACGGAGCGTTGAAACAATGCTTGCCAATATTGATGGTTACTACCACTACAAGATGGCGATGAAAAATGCATAGCAACACTGCACCGGAACTGCAAGAAAGCGCTAGTGGGCGCAATACATCGAAGGAAGTCAGGAAAAGGGTGAGAAGGGAGGGGTTTTCAAAGAAAAACTCGCCCCCAGGAAACTCCTTCAGTTACTTAGCTCACTAGAGGAGTACCAGAGGAAAACGGGTGAAAGCGCTCAACTGGGCAAAACTTTAAATGGATGAGTGCGCTCTACCAACCCTTATACCACCTTTTCGCGATGATCGTTGCAAACCACCCGCCCTTGTGCGTCCGAGCGATGGAAAAGTTATTCGACCAAAAAGGAATTTTCCAGCGCCACTCCGGTCGACCGGGAGCACCAAGTTTGACAAGTTTGGCAAGGCGGAATACCCGGAACCGGAAACTTACCCCGAAACTGAACCGATTAGAAAGAATGACGGCTGACCCCCCTGGGCTGGAGGGAGGAGGAGGTAGTGAATAGGGAAAAGAAAAAAAAGCGACCCGATCTGGAAGGCTCTCGATATCCTTCGTTTTCCATTTTATGATTTTTTGTACCAGCAGCAGCACCAGGCACCGGGAATTTCCTATTTTCCGTTGCGAGCTTACTGTGGGACCTTTTGCCACCCAATTGAGCATATTTTTCCCGCCTGTTCCGGTCGATACAGGCATCGGATTTGACGGTTCGCGGTCTCTTCTTATGAGTTTTTTTTTTGAGGGTCCGCTTTCCGTTTGAAACGTTCCTTCGGTTCCTTGCGTCAAGCAGTTCCGAACCGTTCGGTGACAGGCCCTTGAGGGTCTCGTGTAGCGCGAGAAGCAATATCGTGCGTTGTGTGATGTTTGGGAGAAATTTAGCGGAAAAGCGTGACCCGGAATGTCGTTTATTTGACATATGCCGTCGATGGTCGGCCCGGGTGCCCGGCGTTGATTGAATGAATGAAAGCTATTTTTAAAAAACCTGGCAGAATGGAAAGCTTCTTCCTTTGCTTGCTTACCGGCGAGTCGCCAGTTTGGCTGCTGTTCTCCCCCGAGACAAAAAAAAGAAACATAACAGCATGTTTTATCCGTTTCATTACATGTTCGCGCGTGGTCAACTGTCATCTGAGCATGATTGAAGCTTTCCACCGCTCTCGGCCATTACAACGCGCATCTGTCTGTGGAACGTTTGCAAAATGGAGCGCACAACAGCTGCTGGCAGGTGCCAGGCATTAAATTCTGGTCCGGTACGTACGCATTAAAACGACAGGTGAGCGTGCCGGACAACAATTATGCTCGAGCAGCTCTTGCTTTCCTCCGAAAGAACGCGAATGCTGGGTGGCACTAAAAAGAAAGCCCTGGACCTGGAGACACACTTAAGTGCATCGAATTCATCTTCTCGAACTCCGGGTGTCCTATTGAGGTGACGGTTTCGGTCACGGGTTTTCGACAGTAAAACACCTGCCACGACGACGATGACGGTGTACGAGGATCGTTTCTTTTATTGCGATGCACATAACGGACCTTCTCCGACGGACAGTCAGATGTCTCACATAATTGGCCGGTCCGTTGGGTACAATGGAATGACGCGGTTTTCCACGGGCGTGCATCGTACCATCACACTCGGTTCGTTGCACCCTTCCATGAAGAGGGTGGTCTCTATCTCGGTGAACTCGGTGAAAGAGGGCACCGCGACACGGTTCGCCTGCTTGTTGTTTATGCTACGGAACGCGCATGTGTGTGCTGTTTGTAGTGTTAATGCTTAGGCGCTATACAGTGTTACAGGGCTAATTGAAAAAATTAGAATTTTAGATTTTCCTACCACAAAAAACCCACAAATGAATTCCATCGAGAGGCCCAACGCCCCTCCTTTCTATTCGGCGTTTCAGAGCATCCGATCATGATGACCAAAGATGTTAACATCCTCCATATTCCGGGGGCCCATAAACGAACAGGGCAGAGCGTGAAAGATGTGACCCTCCCTCCATCGCCAGGTTAGTGTTCAATTGAACAAATTGAAAGAAAGTGTTGCTTGCGCAACATTCCGTTGTACCTGCGCTTCACTTTCCCATTGCATCACCTGGTTTATGGTGGACAACCATATTTTACCCCGCATGTCAAAGCACTGATAAGTATCCTCCTAGAGCGACCCCAGCGGGAGTCATCCGTCCGGTTAACCACCGGAACGCCTTTTGGCGCTCCTTGGCCGGTGTGTGCAGCAGGGTGCATCGTGGAAGCGCCCCACCGCCGGAAATGCATCCACCTCGAAAGAGTGTTGCCCCTGTGCCAGTGTGTGCGCTGTGTGTGTGTGTGTGTGCTTGGGGTGCGTGAAGGAAGCAAATTTTCCCAGCAAAAAAAACCCATTTCAACTTTCACCCAGCCAGGCCAGCCGGTGTGTGGTCGGTGTCGACGGAAAAACCCGCGCTGCTCACCTGCGAGACAAGCGACCCCGATCTTCCGGGGTCGCGCACCGTCGTCACGAGCGCCAGCACTTAATCACCCGGGTTTTTGGGCCAAAGACCCCCCCTCCCCCCTTGCCGTCGTTAAATGGTCGCTGGAGGGGGGTAAATTTTGTTTGCAAAAAAAAAGAACCCGCGTAATCTCTACCGACGGGGCCACCAGCGCTTTCGAGGTAATGAGCAGGGAAGCAAGCAAACCGGCGACCAGCGTACCACCACCACCATCATCATCATCATCTGCATAGCGCATAAATCGCAGACCAACAGCGTGGTCCAGAGCGCACGAGAGAGCGATAGGAGGTGACGAAGAAAGGAGGAGAAGCAAAGGACGTGTGGTGATTAGGGGAAAGTTTTTTTGGAAACCGGAAAAAAACACCTCGGACCACCCCTCCTCCCTCGGCCACCGGGGAGCTCGCTCGATGAACTGCAAAATGTTTGCTCGATTAAGCGTGCCGGCCGGGGAGAGAGGTCTAGCATAAGGATCCCCGCTGAGCGGGAGCATCAACACAAACGATTTAATGATGTGCCAAAGGGAGCTGGCAGGCGAGGAGAGAGAGAGAGAGAGAGAAGGGAGAAGCGACCGAAACTTTTTCGCGAACATAAAGTTGACATGCCCCGCGATGACGAAAGTTGCATATTTGTGTGTGTGTGTGTGTGTGTTTTTCCGACTTTCCCTTTGCAAATGGAGCCGCACAACAACAACAACAACAAGAACAACAACCGCCACAACATGGTTTTAATGGTGACACTATGCACCTGCGGTTTACAAGCATGAAGCTGCAGATAGTTCGCGCGACTAAAAACCGACCGGCCGATCCGCGGTCGTTGACCAACATTTTTCGGAGTAACACAGACCACCGCGACGGAGTCGGGCTGGAGCTGCCCGACCGGCTGGGAAAATCCTATTTCATCCCCATAAACCCAATTTAAACTCAACGACCCCTAGGCCCCGGCCTTTGAGAGGTGGTTGGTTCGAGCACCAACAGCACCACCACCACTAGCAGCGATGAGGGGTCCATGTAACACATGTTTTCGGGCTCGACACACACGGTGCCGGGTGGCCGGGTGCCCGGGAAAGCGACACTATGTGACAGAAATGTTTGTACGCCGGAGGCGTTGGGTGAGACTTCCCGTCCTGCTCCAATCCTGCCATCCCCCCGTTCGAATAAAATGTTTTCCATGAAAGCACACACACACACACACCACGAACCGCTGCCGAGGGATCGAATCGAAAACAAAAAATCATTATCCAGTCACACACAGACACACAGAGAGAGGGGCCACGACGAGCCTTCCGATGGTTGGTAGAGGCCAACACTGGCGCCAGATCCAGCATTAACGGTATCGCAATGTTATCACAGTGTGGGAGCCCCCCTAGCACCGGACACACAATGCCTATCTTTGCTTTCCGTCTGCGGCTCGTTGCTTCCTTTTCCTACCGTATTGTGTACAGAGGAGAACCCCTTTTCCCATAGCTTTGGTCGCGCTCTTCTGGCTGCCTCCGAATTTCTTTCGCCATTTTCTTTGCAAAGAAAAGGAAAGGAAATAAATATTTACTCAATTGCCCCCGAGCGAGGAGCGAGGGAGGGAAGGCGAGCTAGACATGCCCGGTTCCTAGAACGCGGTCCGGTTTCCGGTGGTTGGTGGTGGTTTAGTGGTGGAGTCAGCGAGCCACGAAGGATTAGTAACGTAACCAGCCAGAGGGGCGGGGGTCTCCAGTAGTGGCATGCGGGTCTTCCATCCAAAAACAGCTCCAGGAGTCTCTGCCTTAAAGGGATTCTGCCGGGATCCAGCGGGAAGACACTGTGCTGGCTGTTATCGCATGCTACCGTTCTGGCCATTGTGAGCTCTTCCTTTCTGGTTTTTTTGTTGTTTTTTCTGGGAGCGGGGCACAAGAAATACTCCCTTAAAACAGACATTTCACGGAGAGAATGTGAGTTACGAGTTACAGTTATGCGTTTTGTTGTGTTACAACCAGAACAACAACAACGACGGCCACCAGCAGACCATCGGGGAAAATGGTGCACGTTGATGGTTGCTGCTAGACCGGGGAGATACAACCGAGTTTTCATGTCCCGGATCCCCCAACATTTTGGGACAGAACAACCGTTTTTCATAATTTAAATTTATGTTTAGCTGATGCTGTCACACACACACACACTAAAGCTGCACGAAGTCTTCTGCCACGTTAACACTTGATCCTGTTTACGCCTTAAAGTGTTGACAGCTTATTGACCCTAACGCAACCGGACCTTAAGAGTGAAATGGCGTGACTTCCGGAGCGTGAACTAAAAGTATGTCATTCGAGGCACTCGGCACCGGGCAGAACAATTAAAAGATACACAAGGGACAAACACCAGCCGGTTGACCATTTTCGGTCGGTGGCATGGTGGCAGGTCACAAAAGTAACTCATTTCTGCTGCCGACAACAACGCCTACGTGGTAAATATTCTAGACCCAAGGTGTTCTTTTGGAGTAGAAGGCCCCAAAGATGTGTCACACACACACACACACGCATGGATGGTTGGTCTACTTTTTGGGGGGAGGGGTTGGTTAATCTTGGACCAACGGGCGGTGCGTGCTGGTTTGTTGACGATTCTAAGCACCCTCTCTATCTTTCCCAGAAAGACAAGCCTCCGAAGTGGCGAGGTTAATGCGGGATGCGTCTCAATTCCTCACTTGCTTCGACTTCCAGACCAAACCCCTCTCCCCATCTTCCATTAAGCGATAGACGCTCGAATGAGCTAACGACGGGACGTGCCCATTGGCACCTCGTCTCCGGGTTTGGCTCATTTGCCGCCGCCGGGCAAAAGCCTTCAAAATGCAGACCCAAAAAGCGTCGGCAGCAGCAATACCGACCACCATCCATCGTGTCGCAGGGTGCGTTATGCTCTCAGCTCACGTTCATCGTTTCACGGCGAGGGGTTTGGCGAGACAACTAGTGAGATGAGCCAGGGGACTCGCTCTTCGTCCGCCACGTAGTTCGCGCGAAAAGGTTGCGTACCGACAAGTGAGCCATCGCCCTACTCCGGAAACCACTTTTGGTTGGCTGGCTGGTGCGTTGGTCTGGTCTGGATTTGCAACCAGCAGGCAGCCGGAGACCGGAGAAAGGACACTGACACACAAACCTTACGGCACGATAAAATAAAAAAAAGAAGAGTGATAATAGTGGCACATCAAGATTAAATAAAAATAGGAAACCGGGGTCCATTGCCATTGCTGCTGCCAGCATCATGGTTTTGCAACATCGAGAATCGTCTTCGCCCGTCTAACGCAATGTAACACGATCCCACCTCCTCTGGAGATCGGAAGGACCAGAACAAAGAGGAGAACCATCGGAGGACCTTCTATACCCATCCGAGCGTCACGCGCACAACAAGCACAGGGACAGAGATCAAAGAACGTCCGACGCAGAGGGCGCAAGAAGTTTCGTGGCAGTTGAGCGATAGGATATCGACAGACAACGCAACAACAACAACAACAACAACGACGACGAGGAGGACGAAAAAAGAACCGGTTTCCGCATATTTCTGCCCTTATGGTCGGAAGATGTTCGATAAGATTCCCTTGGCACTTGGCAGGGGAAGGGGGTTTTTTGTCACCCCACCGGCACCGAATCGACGAAGGCGACAAGCGGACTAGATTAGACTCGGGTCCGGGGTCCGGGTTCCGGGTGTCAATTTTCCTCTGCCGATGCACGCAATTCATTTTCTTTCGCTCGCCTTTTGTTTGCTCGAGAGGTTTGCGAAATTGTAATAAATTCGTCGCTTTATTTCGACGGGGATTTGAAGCACACACATGGCATGCGGGCTCGGGAGACTTGAATATGGACGAGTTATTTGCTGCATAACATACTAAATCAATCGACGAGCTGCGCCGGTTAGGCTGCGTTTGTTGTCGAACGCGGTTTGGGAAAATATTTGTGAGTTCGCTAGTAAAGAATAACAATGCTTTGATGAACTTCATTTACAGAGACGGAAAACAGTCGACAAATACTACGATTATAGAAGGATAGAGGGCCGGAATATGAACAAGTTGGAAACTTGTTGGAAGACTTCCAAAAGATTGTCGAGATCTACACAACTAAATTCCGACTCACAGTAGCAAAAGTTGACGAATGGCCAATGGTTTATCCAACATACATTAGGGTCCCATTCTACATAGACGTCAGCTCAAAGAAGTACCTCCAAGAAGTCTCTTGAAAGAAGTTTCATATTTTGTCGGGCACTTCCCAACCAACCACTGCACCCATAAAGCTTATCATAATTTGTTAGAAAGTTGTCCAACACTTTCCTCAAACGCTGCACATTCGCCTCTTCAACTGCAACCAACAAAACACCGACAGAGCGACAAACTGAAGTCCGGCTGGTCTGCTCCGACGACGTCACAGAAACAACCGAGAAGGTTCATTACGAATGTAAAACTTATTCTCCTTTTCAATCTATCCACCAAGACGGGACTACGAGTAGAGGACGGTTGGGAGCATCTCTGGTTTGCTGGCATGCTGCCTGCCACAGCATCAAACCAAACGGCATCCTGGGAAATGTGTACTCGAGTGTTATTGCCCGCTCGCTCTGAATAATTGAAAAACAATCACGGGCAAATATGAAGCACCGCGATGAGAACGATACTTCTAAGCAGAGGGAGAGAGGTGCCCGGCTGCTCGTTGGACTGCTTATTGCGCGAAGGTGCCGGGTTTTTGCAGAAGAAGATAAAAAAGAACGTCTTAAGAGCCACTAGGCGCCATTGTTGACCGGGATCAGTCCTTAGAGATGCTTAGAGTTGTTTATTGGGCGGGCTGCTGGGTAGCGAAATTTGAGTGTGTTTTTGCTGCTGAACGCCTGAACGAGAACGGAACGGTTTGGGTGGGATGGTCGTCGTTGTTGTAACGAATTCTAAATTGTGTTGTGATTATGATCACTCAAGCAGCAAGTAGCTACTTGACAGAGCGTTGAGCCTTTTGTGCGCAAACATTTTGTTCAACTTCAATTCCCTCGTTCGTCAAACCTCGGGGAGAAGTGTTTTGTTTCCATTTTATGGATTTCAATCTGTCTTCAGCTGGCTGCAAAAAATTGTGTATTATTTATATTGTGATTTCAGGCCCGTGACGCAAGCAATATCCCTCAATACTACAATATTTCCAACTAAACTGTCTACACCGTTCAAATTAAATGAAGGTACGAGGAGTTCCACAACAAACCAGTGCCCCAAGAGGTAGACCAACGACCGAGCATTTATCAATTTGAGCAAGGTGTGAATGGATTCCCCCCCCCCCCAAACCTTCCGCTTGAACCGTTCAGCGAAGCATTCAACGAAGAAAACGGCTACTCCGAGCCATGTCCGAGCCAACCAGCCGGTAGAGCTCATTGCATATTGATGGAGCCTTGCACAGGTCCCCGGTACCATTGGCCATTGGGGTTTGAAAAATGGCTCCTACCAGCACGCGCGCGCGCGCGCAACGAAAGGCGCATGGAATTTGAAGTCAATTTCGAATGTCAAAACGCTCGCGGGGAGGTTAATGCAACGAAGCCCACGGTTGATGCACGGTTGGCGATACCAACGGTACTCGATATGAAATTTATCAAAATACAATTCCAGATGTCACTGTCGGCAGCCAACGTCGCCACCAGAGACGCCTCTGACTCACGCATATCGCATGACCAGAACACGTAGGTCGAACCACCTCCTTCTCCCACTCCTCTGGAGTGCATAAATTGCTCCAGGAATCGCTAACTCAATTATGAGCGTATGATTTATTATGTGCCTCCCTCACCGGTGGCGCCCGTCCAACGTATTCCTTTATTTATGTTGCTAAATATTTCACTAGTTTTAGAGGGAGGGGGGTCGTTTTCGGTTCTGGTTAGCGGTTATAACCGGTCCCCTACCAACCAATATACCAAAGGACCTATATACCAAGGATTGGTTGGTCTGTTTTTCGGAGGAAAACTCATGCCAACCATTTGTTTAACCCGCTGCTTGTTATATTGCACCACAAACCACATCTTTCACTGCGGCCTCGTCAAACGATGTTAAATGCTGAATCAATACCACCGGAGCGACTGTATAGCGACTAAACGCCCGAAAATGGTAAGACATTAAAAACACGAAACGCATGCAAGTGCTTCCGGATCGATATAGACAGCCTATAAGCTTTGGGGGCGCCTCTAACATCGCTCGATAACAACCCATCGCGGCCAAGCGAACATGTTGGTCAATTTCGCCGCCGCCAACCTTGCGTCGGAAACCCCGCCACGGAATTGGAAAATGAATCGAGAAACGCAAATGGTAGATGAGGGGGAAAACAAAAAAAAACCAAGCCCGAAAATACCGAATTTTGGGGTGAGCGAGCGAGTGAAAATTCAATTGTGCCGCTGACGCCGATCGAGTACCAGAATATGCTCGCCTCCCTCCCGTTGCCTTCACCTCCCCCCTCACCGAGCAATTGCATAATTTCTCAAACAGAATCCACGACCATGCGGAACGCGCTCCCTGAAAACTCGCTGCTTGGCCGTGGCCAAAGGTGTGAACGTAAACGTCTTGCAAAAAAAAAAGTATTCGGCCATCATTCTGGCCGAGATCTGGGGACCTAAGTTGGGGGGTGGGGGTTTCGGAAAAGCAAATTTTCTTCGCCCACCTGCCCCTCGGTTTCGTTCCGTTCGAGTTTCGGTGCGGGAGCGGAGAGGAAAATTTTTCTTTCAATCGAACGGACGCACCACTTCCGTCAGAGTTTACTTTCTTCTCGTCTGACCGACGGCCCGCCCTGGCTCCCGGCTCCGGCTCCGTTGCTAATCAAAATTTTATTAGGCCAATTTTCAAACTCCGAAGACGCCCGCCAGAAAGTGCCTTCGGAAAGCGCGGAATTCGGAAAAGTAGGATTTTGATTGCTAATGAATGTAGGGCAGGTAATTGCAGCGTGATTGGGAAGCACTGTTAGCCGCCGCCGCTGCCGCCATGCGTCGCCGCTTTTCCTTTTTCCCCCCGGCAGGCAGCCTCAGGATGTATGTTGTAGCATTATGGCTGGTAGCATAAAAGAAGCGAGCAGCGAGCGAGGCATGTCTAAGTGATTACCTTTGCCGACATTGTTCAATTATGTTTCAGCACTTTTGTGACACAAAAAGTGGTCAAAAGAGGAGGGAATTTGTGGTGGATTTTTTTGGAAACAATGTTTGTAAAATTGAAAGCAATTTACTCTTTTTTTTTTAATAACGTCGCGAATATCTTTAGTGCAGCGACTAACATAAACTAGACTAAAAATAGAAACAGAAACACAACGATTCGGGATCTCACATTGGTTCGGGAATCGTTTGTTCCAACTGCTGACGTCATTAGGTCGATCTTCGGATGAAGCACAACGCTTTCATGTATGATGCAAAGCGCTGACCAGTTGTTAAGTGACAGAGAACACTTGCTCGAAAGGGTGTCTGGCGGTGTATGTGTAAAAGCTGTTTGTATTCCATCCGCCGAAGCAACGGCGAAAAGGGCCCCCCCTTTGAGCTCATTTGCATACAATGCTGGAAGCTGGCGTGATGGCCAATTGAAAGAAGAAAAAAAAACAATAAGACAAAGCTGCAACAATGACTGCAGGTCTTGGATTCGATAATCCAACGACGAGAGGGAGCGAGAATGGCGCCACGGTCGCTGGCTAGTCTGTTGCATATGCAATTCACTCTTCCCATCCTTCCATTCCTTCATTTATAAAAAAAAATCAATTTCTCACTCTAACATTTCCTTACGACTAAACGGGAGAGCTACTGGTGTACTTTCTTATGTTGCATGCTGTTGTTTCCCCTTTCCCTCCTGGCGTATCGTATGTTTTATCTATCTGGCTAGCTAGCTGTCCACACACGACCAACAACAACGACGACGACGAAGACATCGCGACATCAGCAAAGTGGCACCGAGAGAGAGATAGACCCGGGCATTAGAATAACAAAGTAATCTCGCTTCCTTCTCGCGCAAATGTTTACACCCTCCGGCCCTCTTGGCCCAGGGTCATCATCAACGTATGCCCGGCGAAAGAGTTGTGCCTGGTGGCCATGATGATGGGGAACAAACATTCCGATTGCTGTATACCACCTCACCACCTACCGCTGCGGCAACCGTCGTCCGAAAGGGGGTTTAAAGGTTTGTGTATTTCTGTTGTTTGCTTTTTCTCCATTTTCGGACGAATCATCGAGTCTTTGCGGACCCGGAGCAACAACAACAACAACGCAACGCAACGCAAGCTGAGAACAGCTGGTTTGCATCATCGCCGTCGTCGTCGTGGTCGTGGCATATCGAACGTTCGGACCGTGGCAGCCAGCCAGCCGTGTTGCATATGCTGCTCGTCAGCTCTTCATTTATCTCATTTGCGATTGGAAAGTGGAAGGCAGGGAGGTAGGCAGAGCGAGTGCTAGAGTGGACAATCGTGGTCGCCGAGGCGGTTATCTTAACCGGCAACCCCCGTTTTTTTTTCTTCTCTCTATCTCACTCGTGCCAATCGCCAGCACGCGAGTAATCTAGCGTGTGTGTGTGTGTGTTTGAGCAACGACTTTTTTGGGTAAATATCTTTCGGAAAGTACCACGGAACCGGGAACGAATCCCAGAACCAACAAACAACCAGCAGCAGCGAACAGATAAGCAGCATTTCGGAGACCTTGGACGATATCGTTGCGTCGTTGCGTCGCTGACGATCACTTTAAAGCCAAAGAAAGCCCTTTAAAACCACCGCACACGAATGCATCAGATGCAGTTTTGGGGATATAAAATGGAAAAAAAACACATGCGACCGAAGGAATCAAGTCGAATGGAAGTCGAACCGGCACAGCGTGAGGCAGGTCGTAATAACCGCCCGAAAACATCCATTCCGAACCACACAATCCGTCATGCAATCAGCAGCGCCAGCAGCACCGCTTAGTCAAGAGCTGGATGAGCTTGAATGAGGTGGAAAACCCACGAAAACTGGCGCCATTATTGCTTCATCGTCAACCGGTGGCGTGGTGTGATCGTAATGAGAGGGTTCATAAATCTTCATAAAATCTTCCGTCGGACAAATCCCGTTTTGGCGTTTTATTTGATTCGTCCGCTTCGCTAGAAGAAGCTAGCTAGCGCAAACCAAGCAGCGAGCGAGCAGAGCGAAGGAGCTTAAGGCCCCTAATGAGGGCCACGAAGACGAAGAAGCGGCAGCGGCACTAGCAGCGGAGAAACCTCAAATTCGTGCCACAGTCGAACGGACGCCGATCGTCCGTCCGTCCGCCCGGTGGTGGAAAAGCATGCAAAGGCCACGCCACAAATAAACGAATCACTCGTGGCCCCCGAGAGACTGGCGGTGGGGGAAGCATCTGCTCCAAAATGATCGCTTCTCATCATCATCCTCACTCCGAACGAAACAACAAAAAAAAAATGGAATCTAATTCTTGTGGCGTGTGGTGTTTAGCGACCATTAGCGGTGGGGTGGCGTTCGCCATTGCTTGCGATTACTGACGGGGCGAGAATATTAACACTCACTTCAAGCATCGTGCCCCGCATCGTGAGGTGCTCCAACTATTGCGTGGTTCTACGAGGAAAGCAGAACGAGACGCCATCGAAAGGTGTTTCCCAGTCATCAATGCTAATGCTGGATGTAACGCGCCCCCCCCCTTCGCCTAACCGCAGCACACCATGCTTTCATTGTAACACACCTTTAAAGGTGTGTTGTGTTGTAAGTAGCATAAAAATCACGACTACACACACACACACAGCCGGAGCCGGAGCCGAAGACGCGAAGATCCACCGAATGCGTTGTTTGCCATTCTAAGGTTTTAGGCCATTAGAGGAGGTCACAGCGCTGGGCCCTTGCGCTCAAGTCGTCTCCAAAGGGGTCGTCTTTCGTTCGTCTTGTCTTGTCTTGCACCGTTTCCGGCCTTAGCAGCATAAGCGCGCGAACCGTGGCCCCGGCCGCGTGTAAACTTTAAATTTCCATTAACAATCTAATCATACTCTGCGGGAGAGCAGCTTGCGAGTGCGGTCCGTGCGTCAGTGCGGCGAAGGAGGAGGATGAGGATGTCGGGAACATCTTCGTAGCGCAGCGTTGAAAGACACACTTTCACATAACCTCCGACAAGAGCCTGCCGGCAGTGTGGGGCATGTTTTCGGCGAGCCGTTGGATTTTCCCTCGGATGAGCCACCGGGAAGGTGGTGAAGCAGGAAAAGCGATCCACGGGACACGCCGAGACACGCAGGGGGAAAGGCCAACTTATGAAAATGGCGATGATATTATGGCAAAATGAAAGCCATAAGTTTCACCACCATCACCACCACCAACTCCAAAGGGGAATATGATGAAAGCATATGCGCATGTCGTTGGTGTTGCTCCTCTTCCACCAGTGCCTCCGGGAGTTCGGAGCAGTCGAAGTCGAAGGCTTGCTCCGGGCCATGCAAGCGTTTGTAATCTGCCATAATTGGAGGCGCATTTAACCCACTGGTAGTAAAAAAAAAAAAGTATGCGACCGATGAACATGATTTTTTGCGTTGTTTTTGGGAAGAGCATAGAGCATAGAGCGCTCACGCTTGCTCGACGGAAACAACGTACAACAACGTGGCCAAACAATTTTTGGACGCAAATGTTTGATCAAAAGCGAAATGCCTTTTCCTATTTACGATCGATCATAGTTCGTCTACTTTATGGTTTATGGTATGGTTTCGATGCCCGTTTTACCGTCAGCGTCGTCATGAATATTCGATGAGTAATATCCGACACAACCCGCGGCTCTCTCTGCCTGAAGCATGACGCACCGCGTTGAGATCGACTATGAACGGCGCGTGGAAGCGATCGCGGTGGAGCGAAAACCGACCACCAATAATCAAATGTTTCATTTCAGCACCGAAAGTGTGCCAAACGACACTGCGCAAAGAGCTCCAAAAATAGTGCCTCAAACAAGATGAAACGTCCAGTTGGACTTGAAGGCGATTGAAACTACAGAACAGCGCGAAATGGTAAACAGACTAAAGTGAACACCAAGTGATTCATCGATCAACAGTGTCGAGAATGAAGAATGAGTCAGAGATGCGATCACTGGCGTGTGGTACAATGTATTCTACGTTGAATTTGCTGTACGCCGCGTAAAACTGTTAATTGGAAGCGCCCTATTTGGAAACAAATCAAACGGGTTTTATGTGTTTCTAATTTTGGTGTAAAATGTAGATCTGGAAATGGAAAATCGATTTCCGCTACAGCTTGTCGCTCTCTCATAGTGTAATCAAACTGTTATTCATCAGCAGAGCGTTCGTTTGTGGCAAACAATTTCCACAACGTCTTGTCCACGAATTGTTTTTCCTCGTGCTAAAGAAACGAGGAAAAGAAACATCGTCAACAGCGCCACGAAGAAAACTGATTTGACTTTTTTAATTAACAATCATAATGGAAAACAAATGAAGCCTCAACTTTGGTTTCGGTGCCGCTGCTCTGCGTGTTCTGCCCAAGAAGTTGCCGCATTCCTACCGGACAAGACAGCCGACCGAACAACTCCCATACGATGATGGCACGAAAGGATTCGCCTTCCAACAGACGACATCACAAAACGAACGGCTCAACCGGCTGGTTTTCGGGGGCCGCTTCCGAAAGCTCGTTACCGTTGCATCGAACACCACCACCACCACGGTGAGCATAACATCATAAAAAAACAGGCCAAGAAAGGCTGGCTGGCTCAAAACTGGCAGAGGCGAGCCCCCAAAAAAGATATTCCAAAGGAAGAAGAAGAACCGCACGACAAACGTACGGGCGGAAGCAAAAAAAACCCGAAACGATTTACGTCTAGACATGCGAGAATATAAATGAGGTTTGTTATTACTTTATACTTTTGAGCCACATCACCACCGGGAGGAGTCTACAATCCCCCACCCGGGTCCCGGGTCCCCCGGTAGGTTTTCTGTGGTCCGCAAGGACGTGTTCTTCGGTTTGGTTGTTGTTCTAGCGGCCGACGGCAAACCACGACGTCGTAGACGACGAGAAAGGTTCCGTTCCGTTTGTGGCTAAATTTATGCTCAAACTGTCCGTCCGTCTGCACTGACTCTCGGGAGGGGTAGAGACCAGGGAACCAAGTGCCTTGATATAACAAATTGCACTTCATATCCTTAGCTGTATAAATTGTTACCGTCCTCCTGCAGCGAGCGCTGCAGCCAGAGCTTTCGGCAATGAAGCGGCTGTAAATCATCGTTCGGCAATCTATAATGTCCTGACTCGCGGCACCGGGAACGCTTTGACCACCCCTGCTGGTAGCTGCTAAGCTAGACAGCTTAGGAAGGAACGCCCCTTTGGCCCATAAATAAAGATTCTGGCAGAAAGTGCAATGGCAGGAACCCCGCTTCCCACATTACTTACACACTTACTTATCCGGCGCTACACGCCGACGAGCGGTTTTGGCCTGCCACAGAAGATTCCGACACCGCTCGCGATCGAGCACCGCACCCAACATAAATGGCACAAAAACCGCTCGTGCACCGTGTGCATTAATCAATGGCGGCCACCCCCTGACATCGATCACCGGGATTGCATGTTGAAGGCATACCCATCACGGGAGAGTCTTAGCCTTAGTCAATGATCCCTTTTCTGACGTACCTAGAAGAGAGAAAGAAAAAGAGAAGAAAAAAAGGAGCTTTAAACATAATGTCCATATCTAGCATAATGCTCATTCGTCACAAACAACAAACAAACGAAATAAAACTAAACAGAAAACCTGAAACCATATCATAAGTCACCGCCACGGAATGTGCAGCGCGCTGTCGAACAACACTGTTTATACCGCCAGACCGGGCCGGGTCGGGTCTGTCTGTCTGACTGACCGACATCCGGTTCCGGTACGAGGCGATGAGCATATGTTGGGCCCAGTGGCAGCAGCAACAGCAGCAGCAGCACCAGCGGCTCATCGTCTCGCTATTTAATCATCGGAATCATAACGAGAAACAAACAAATAGCTGCGAACCGTGTTGTTGCTGCTGCATTGGTGCATCGTGCACATATGTGCACACGCACACCACGCACGCATTATGCTCGAGCCCTACACCCACCCTCCCCACCCTCCCCCTTGGAGAGCCAGACAGTGTCGCCGGCATGCGTGGCCGGAACCATCGGAGCAACGAACGAACGAACGCTCGAGCTCGCTCTTTAACGGTAGTAGTCATTGCACAATGGCGTGGCGGTGCTTGGGTTCCAAGGCTGCACTGTACACACTGTTTACAGCATTTCCGGAAGTGCCATCAACCTCGGTGTGCCTCCCACCCACCCGGGCGGGAGCATAAAAAGATGCATCCACAAGATCCTCTCATTAATACGCCTCCCCCCGACGACGACGACGTCAAAGTACAACAATCAAACAGCATTCAGTGCACCGTGCATACAACACCTCCTCTTTCCACCCCCGTGGGGGGACTCCCACACGAGACACGATGTAAAACAATAATTCTATGATTTTTAATGTTGCCTGTCCTCACCTGGCCTCCGCCACGATTTCGAGGCTTCGCATTATGCATTGACGAGGCAAACGGCTGCTCGCGTGTTCATCATATCGTGGATGCGCAACCTCACTTCCTCGCAGCAGAGTCAGTGGACAGAGTCTGCGGTAAAGTAAAGCCGGAAGAAAGCAACCAACTAATCTCTTCCACCTTCTCCACCGCTGCTGCTGCTGCTGCGTGGGAGCGATGATTTGTATTTAGTGGGAAATGGGCTCGCTAACGGTTTATGGTTGATTCCCACCCCCCATCAGATGGTGCGAACGGAAAGGGGGCCGGCTATGTTTTGGGTGACAAATCGTGAATCGTGGGAGACCACGACTGAGCTTGATTTCCTTTCTTTCCGAGTGTCCACCCTCGTGGTTGGTGGAGATGCAATTGTTAGGGAACTACTACCTTCATGGATTTGTTTATGGCTTCATTTGTGTTTGTGTCTTTTTATCGTAATATTTAATGCTGAAGGGTGGTTTTTCTTTTTTTTTTTGATAAGATGCCCTGGCCTAATTAGAATTGTTCCACATTCCGGCGCGGCACAATAGAAGCCTCCTTTTTTTGAGGGGGAATGGGGGTCGTGTTCATTACGTTGACGGTGATTTAATGTGTCAAAATGGGGCCCCGAGACTGCCTCGCGAGGTTGTTTGATGTGTTGCATTTATTATGCTGCCGGTTGGCGACGGACCAAAAATCGATTGAACGATATTCCATATTTATTTGGAGCACCTCCAGCAAAACATTAAACATAAACTGACAACCATTGCACCTTTCTCAGCAGCAGCTACTACATGCTTTGAGCTCTACCTAAATGCACTCGTCACGCACCGACAAATGAAACACTTTTCTCGCTCCTTCCTTTTCTTCTCGCGGGCTATTTGTTTAGTCGCGAGGCTCACAACGTCCATCGTCCATTGCCCGTTCTTGGGCCACAGGACGAACGGGTGAGTGAAGTGCAATCAAAAGCATAAACTGACGGCCACACGGACCCTCGTCCTGATGGAAGCTAGTGAACCGTGAACGCCGTGACGCACACACATGATGTCGATTGTGCAATCGTTCGCAACAACACTACAAGCAAACCAATAAAGCCCCGCCACCGGCCTGGTCTGGTGGTTGGTGGCTGGTTGAAATCACATTTCCTGCACTCCCCGGAGGGTATATCTTTAGTAGTAGTAGTAGTAGAAAGCAAGTGACACTAACATATGCCCCACCGGAGACCGGTCCGGGCCTTAAATGCGTCCCGGCGAATGATGACGCGATGGCAATGATTATGACGTTTGAAAGACATGCAGAACATCGGTCTCCCTCCCTCCCCTTTTGGGTGGTTTCCTTCAACCGGCTCATGCCGTGTCATTTTATGATTAGTGGTGGTGCGATGCATTTTATGCAAATTTTTCCCAGGCTTCAGAGCAGCCAACGCGGACGACGACGATGCCAATGGTTCGCTCTCTTTGCTGTTTGTTTATTATTTGCTGCCATTTGCCATTGCCATTTGCAGTGCGATTCCATTTGTATCCGAACTCGTGGCTCCTCTTCCTTCTTCCTTGGAAGCCCTTGGAAGTGCTAAAGTGTCAAGAGAACCGTGCGAACGCGTAACGCAACGAAGGCAAATGGCGCCCTGGGATGGGACCGTGGACTAACGCATCCGCGTGCGAGTTCGCGGATGTTGCGCGGAATCGAGGCGTGAGCATATCACTACCTCGCGCAAGAACGAGCATTCCAACCATCTGTCTGTGTGTGTGTCTGTGTGTGTCCTCTCTAGTTCGCTTCTCCGTTTTTGTTTTTGCTTGGGAAAAAGTTTGTCGACGTTCCTCGGGGCTTTCGTCACTCTATTTGCACTTTGTCCGCCCTACGACAATGCGCGCCGATAGAGCGCGGGCATGGCAGCGGAGAAAATAATGCGTTGATGGAGGAAATAAAATTTACCCAGCAAAAACCGCCAACCAACTTTTGCTATCAGCCGGCCGGCAAGAACGGTGGCCGGTGGCGCTTTCCGTTACACGCAACCGCCCCACGAGAGCAACAGTGAGCGAACGAAGGAGCGAGTCAAGGATTCAACTTCACCGTCGTCGCCGTCGATCATTTACAGTTGAAATGGAAAAAAGTAGTTACTTTTGTCTTCTAACTCTCTCGGGCCCGGTAGCTGCGGAATCGGCGGAAGAGTCACCTCACACTCTCTTCTGAGAGACCATCAGCGTCATCATCATCATCGTCATCATCACCATCATCATCTGTTGAGCGAGGAGCAAGGCAATTGCATTTTCATTTTTCAACCAAATCATTTACAAACCCCGGGGGTTGTGCTCGATTTTACTTTTTCCAACGCGAAAATAGGAGGAAATAAACATGACAACAGTGCAGGAGGAGTTGAAAATATGATTAGCCATTCGAACCGGGGGAGTCATATTTTCCGCAGCGCAAGCCTCACGCATGCCGGCTTCATCCATTATTCACCAAACACTCGTCAACAGACACAGACAGCGGGGTTTTTTTTTTGAGGTGGTTTAACTCTTTCATATTCATTAGCATCATTACCCCTCACCTTCCTCGATCGTTCGGTTTTTCTTTTCCTTTTCTCGTTAAGAAGTGTGTGCGCCATGTTTTATGTAGATATTATATGGAAACAATGTTAATCAAACTGTCAGCCTGACGGAAAAGGAAATCGCTCATACAAAATTATTATTCTTGGTTTGTTTGGCTTTCAGTTAGGCTAAAGCTAGGCTAGTATCACCGGAAAACAGAAAAGCAAATAACGAAAGTTTGAGAAACATTTCATTCCGAAGGCACTGGAAAATGAATACAAATAAATATTTACTAAACACAAAAAAGACGCTCACGGTGAACTGGAGTCGTAAATTTGGCAATCAAAATTGGAAAGTGATATTAAAATATTCCCTCGAAGGTGAAAAGCTCATTGAGTTGCTCTTAAACAATAAGTCGATAAAAACATTCGGTCTAAGCGAATAAAAATCAACTAAAAGCAATAAAATGAACTGAGTATAACGATAAGATTTGTAGAGAAAATATGAACATTTATAATAAACACATAATAAATTGCCAAACAATTTTAAACTTTCAACTACTGTTCAATGTTACAAATTTCCCATTATTTAATTAGGGCATAATGATAATTAATAGAGATTTAGATAGTTTTTAGAAAGAAAAAAGAAAAATCAAACCATGAATGAACTAGAGTTTTAAACAACGAGCAGCACAAACCTTCGATAAGAGGGCTTACACAGTAGTACCAGTGTCACCAGTCCATTACATTCCACTTCAAGCGGCCAAACGCCGCACGGGCCTAAGCTACCCGAAAAAGCAATGTTCGGTAATCCACACAAATTACCCCATAAATTGCCATCCGCATCCGTTTCGACACCAACCAACCAACCAACCGACCAACCAACCGACCAGTCAGACATTCCAAATTCATGGCAAAGGATACAATAAAAACTTATGAGCTACAACAAAATCCCTCCCAACCAGTCGGACAAGACAAGCGACAAGAAGAAAGGAAGGAGACAGGATCGGTTGATCGGGATCCCTTTTTTTTCTCATCGCCCTCTGCGTGCCACGCCACACCGATTCCACCTTGCTTTCTAATGAGATAATGTGACTCTATTATCAAATCTGGCAAAGGATTCCCCCAAGCGCGCAGTCACGCACATACACACACACACACTGGAAAGGTCTAAAAAGCCGACACGAAGCTCAAAGGGACCAACGACAAGATGCCATCAATTTATAAATTCCTACGCAAAGCGCAACCTCGGGAGTCCATTTAAATACGAAAATCGGGAGGGATCTCTTGTCCGGCCGGCCAACCGGCTCCGCACAGATGGAATGGAATGAGAAAGCGTTGACGGAGGCCCAAGTCGAATCCTGACGACGGCCATACCCTCGCCGCTACATAAATCCGGACCGGTTTCCAGGAACAGAGGGCTGTCCATTCCTGCCGGGAACGTAAAGAAGTCCGCCATACATAATAAGCAGGTAGCGTGGTCGAGAAGGTTAGACCTTTGGCACCGAAGGAAGGGCCCGGACGACCCGTGTCCGGATTTTGTCCGAAAGACATTCGTGCCGTGCATAGCCGTCTGGACACAGACACACAGACAGAAAGGCACAGACAGTACCTGCAACATTGTTTTCCAACCGATTAAACTGCAAGAAACAGCTGGAATGAATGCCGCAAAAACCCCAGAATGTTTTTCGGCAAACAGCTCCGGATGTCCGGAAGGTCAGCGGGAGAGAGAGAGAGAGAGAGAGAGAGAGAGAGAGAGAGAGAGAGAGAGAGAGAGAGAGAGACAGAGAGAGCGAGAACAAAGTTTAAAATGCATGTAATTTGCATTCACCGCTGGTTGGCGATGTTTTGTGTCGGTTTTTTTTTGGTTGTATGTTCTCGATGCCAGTCTGCCAGTCCTTCCGGTACAGCCGGATCTATGCTTTACTACAAACTACACTCGAGCCCAGCGGAGAGCCAAGGATATCATTCGAAAGGAAATAAGTTACCGCACAAACACATCGGAGGGTCTGCATGAGAAATTGCCCGGTCCGCCCAAGGACGCCCCAGGTGCTGGTGGGGCGAAGTCCCAGCAAAATCCCAAAACACAGAGCGAACTGGGAGCGGGCTGGCGTGCAAATTGCTTCGCGAAACAACTTCGCGAAATCTGATCGAACGTTAGTTTGGCAATAATCCTCGTGTAATCCAACCCCCGGAACCCAACCGGTGCTCCAGAACAGAAGCAGCAGGAAGATAGGAACGTTGTACGGGCACGAAGTTTGGCCACAAATTGAGCCCCCGGATCGAACCGTGAACTGTACGGAATCGAAAACACAAGACACACTCCGCCATTCCAGCAGCAGCAGCAGTTCGCGTGCATTAAAAGGCTCTGAAGAAGGCTCCGGGGGCAACTTCCAACGGAAAAGTACGGTTGCATATCGGACATCGGAGCAGCAAAAGGGATGAAGCGCGAAGGCGTAGAGAGGTAAACTCAATTTCATGCAACGCGATAAAAACCGTTTCGCGGTACGCGGTACGGACGAACTGCAGGTCTGGGGGAGGCCGGAGAAGGTTCAATTACACACCACAAGTAAGTCGTTCGATGCGGTGCGGTGAGAGCGTGCAGCGCCAGCTGATGGTTGATGCATTGCGGAAAATGGTGAAGCCAGGTTGCTCCGCGCCGGTTTGGGAGTGCTCCCTGGCGTACCTGATCATTAACGGATGATAAGAGAACGGCAACGGAGCTCTGGAGAGGAGTAGCGCGTGGAAATCAGCCTTGGGCATCCAATCGATTGAACGAAGTATATCATCTTCTTAGTTAAGCGGCGTTTGCTGTAATTTCACACTTCGCTTTTTTAAGGAAAAGTAATACTTTTACAGGGCCTTAACGTCAGAAAGCTTTAACGTTGCTCAACACATAACAAGCTACAAACATAAGGGAAGTGACAGTAAAACATGATCCCAATCGCCCAGTGGCCAAGAACCCTGTTGCTACTGCATCGAGGCGCTCGATCGGATACAATTAATTTAATGGAAAGTCTTGTGCAACCGGCAACCTTATCGTGCCGAGAAGGTTTCACTTTCCACTGATCACATCAGGCGCAAAGGTGTGGTGTGGTGTGGTGTGTGTGTGTGTGTGTGTGTGCGCGCGATGGTCAAGTGTCGCCATCGTAGCACGTTCACCTGCCGCCCACCAGCTGGAGAAGCTGCCCAGTGAAAAAACCGACTGTCATACCGGCGACCGCGTACCGGTTCCTGGCCAGAGCAGTGCCAAGGAAATCAAGTTCATTTTAATGATGCTGCTCCCTCCATTCCCTACCGTCAGTCCCAGGTGTCCCAGCTATCGAGCGTCGATGTGATTTTCCCCGATTAAACCTTACTCGGGTTGGACCCAATCCCTTGCGGCCCCAACCCTACGTCAGGCGTCAACATTATCGAACCCTTTCTCCCGTGCGGGTCTCTCCCATAAACCTAAGAAGAAGGTAGACAGACCTCTCCACACACCTCACCTCATCGTCGTTGTCTTCCCTCACATTTTCCCAAGCATCCCAATCGCCAGACAGAGGTGGAGCAGAAGCGACGCGGAGAAAAACCGGAAAAACCCATCTTCAACCGGGCAATCATGTTGTCGTCTGGCGTCGTCGAGAGAGTGATGGCAGCGGCAGCGGCCATCCTCAGCGCAGCATCTATTGACAGGACTTAAACGATCCGGCAAAACGATCGGTTTCGATTAGCACAACGCCGGAACCCAGAGGACCGGTTTTCGATCGTTCTTCCGATGCCGTACCGACGGTTGGTTGGAGTGAAAGTGAATGTGTAATGAGCGAGTGAGTGAGTGAGCGAGCGGGCCATGGCGCTACTGCACCTTCTCGCTTTCCGTCGTCTACAGCAATTGCGGACGCTCGCGATGCACAGGGCGGCTTTCCAATGATTCGCGTGGCCGACAGCTGACTACTGTGACGACAATGTCAGGATTGGTCATCTTCTTCTGCTTCTTCTGTTCCACTTTGAGTCTTTACACGGTTGGCGTCTTTTTTTTGGGTTTTTTTTGCAGAAAAAAGGAAAGAACCAAGACCCGGAATGCTTTGGAGTTAAAAATGTTAATTAGGCGAAGGATTGGACTCATTTTTCGCTCTTCTGCCCGCTGCTGCGCGTTTTCGAACAGAACAAACAAGAGATAATTAAGGAATGCGCTAGATGAGCATAAGAGCGTAATTAAACAGATTCATAACACGGGCCCACGGGCCGGCAGTGTGCTATAAAGGGTGCACAACCTCGTCTCGCCTGGGCTAATGCCATGCCATGGCATGCCACAGACAGGAGAAGAAGGAGCGATAAGATAAGATGATTTGCGCTTATCCCCCATCCCCGTTGGTTGCTTCTCGGTCCGGGGCTCGAGCCTTTCGCTCGAGCCGCGCGCTTCCGTGGAGACCTATCTGTCAAACTATTTACATACATAACCTAGAGCTCGCCAACGTGGTGATAACAGGGCATCAATCCCGCAGCATTTTACTGCCGCAGTGTCCAGTCCAGCTGGGTTCTCGCTGCTTCACAATCCACACCAGCATTCCGCATTTTGCTTGCGCTCCTCCTTCCGTCGTTTCTTATGGTCGCGAAAGGTCGTAACACCGTGTCATACCGGGTCTGCTCCTTTCCCTCGTTCCACATAATCCCCCGCCCCACTAGCAAATATAGCGTTCATTTACATTCCCAATTAAGTAATTAAACATTTAATTTGCGCACTCCAAAGAGCGAGAAAGAGAGAGAGCGAGTGTAGACACGTAAGTAGGCAGCAGCGGTTGTTTGCCTTTTGACTCCGTTACAACTCCGGTCGCAGAACACTGTATGCACAGGCGCAAAAGGGTATTCGGTGGTCGACCGACCAACCGAGAGAGAGCACACCATTAAAAGAACATTAATTTCAATTTTCTGTTGACAGATTGCTCTCGTCGTTGTTCCACCACTACCAGCAGCAGCAACAGCAGCAGCAGTACTAGGATCGTGTCAAGAGCCCGAGTTGGAGGACTCCCAGCTTGTTACCAGTTACGTGCCTTGCTTGGAGCGATGATTCTGGTGTCTAAAGAGAGAGCCCAATGAACCCGTTGTCAGAAAGGACGAAGGGTAATACCATCGTGATCGTCATCATCATCATCATCATCATCATCATCGTCACGACGAACACGCCACCGTTCAGGGTCAATCAGGTCAGGTCGTACGGTGATTCGGATGGACAAGAAAGCATCTTGAAAGCGTGCGAACGAATGATTGATGACGGACGGATGGACGGACGGGCTACTACGATTGATCTACTTCGTACGAGTCCACGACTTCCCGCTGGCCTTCCTCCCGAAGCCTGGACCTTGCCGTTCGGCTCAAGAAACTCATTTTTCAACAATGGAAAGCAGTCCTTGCAATATAGGGACCAGGGAACGGGGTATTACAGTAATTAAGGTGAGCCCTGGGTCACGTGTGTAACGCACGCTGCCAACTGTGGTTGGCCTCCGGGATCGCACTATGATGGATTACCTATGATGGAGCGTGAATTGAATTCACGATCCAGATGATTGCTCTGGGATCGCCTCGTGACCTTCTCCTCCTCCATACGGATCCCAGGTTTCCAGGTTTGTAAAGTGCGTCAGCTGCCATTTGGACACATCGCACATCAACGAAGGCTATTAGTTCCTACAAAAAAGCCTCTCCTAAATCGCCAAGATAGCTGCGCAGTTTTGTCGCACATTTTGTTGATTTCAATGTGAACCACAAATCGATCCGGCATTATGATGCAACCGGCTTATTAGTGGTCAACCTTCAAGCGGACGTCGGCATTAGGTAGTCGGCATTGTGCCACACCGGGATTGTACTCGCGATCGCACGATAACGGTGTGGGCGGAATGGCGTCGCTCGCTGGTCCACGGTGTCGCTCTCCTACGCACAAAACACACTTGCCAGGTGATATCGGAGCGCAGACTGCAGACCCCGAAACCACACACCCGCCCCACCGGGTCTTTTGTTGTTTTGTTGTGCGCCATCTTGGGGCGCGCCTGAGTAGCTTCTAATAATGGATGGCGGCACCCCGGGACCCGGACCCCGGACCCGGGTATTCAGTGGCTGGGCTGTGGTGGTGCGACCGCAAGTGCTAATTATGTTATTAAAGTAAGGAGCCTCAGTTTATCACCTAATCCAACCCACCCACAAAACTCACCCCCTAGACCTTGACATTTCGGTTGTAACAGACAGCGACACGCGCTTCATAAGCTCCTAAAGAACCGACCGTAAACACACCCTTCCTTCGACGACGATACTTTCGGAGGCGTCAGAGGAAACGTTAAAGCTCGCCCCTGGGATAAGCCGTGTGTGTGTGTGTGTGTGTGTGTGTGTGGTGTCCAAGGTGTGTCCCGTTTGCGGATGGCACACCAATCGGTGTGACCCCCGGAGGGAGTGGTGGTTTGGTGTGAAATTCTTACACAGCTGTACTTTCTAAAAGCTACAAAACGGATACTGCGGTACAGTACACTAAACAGAGAATGTCACTTTGGACGGCCAGAAGCCATCAAGACACCGGCGGCGACGCCAGACACCTTTAAGTGAATGGAAAGACACATCATTGGAGCATCTGAGCAACAACGTAGACGTAGCATCCTGCTGGCAGAGATCGATGAGAAGGGGTATAGTGCTCGCCAGACAGGCAACTGCAGAGGTGATTTGAAATTCAAATGACAGGTAGGAGCGTCCTACCGATCATCCCACTCGATGTCATAGACGTCACAATATGGTCACCACCGGTCATCAAGCTACTTTGTGCCGATACCATACAGTCGTCGACGTCTGCCACCGGTTCCAGGTCGAGCTACAGATGTGCGATCGAGTCCCTATCATGTGTGCGCTCCATTACCTCGACGTACCAATTAGACCATAAGTGGCCGGGGGACGTGGACGTGGAAGACTGTTATATATCCGATGATTCGTGGCTAGAAAAGGATCGAAACTACTAAGGAAGCATCAACCTAGACTCATCTGGTGGTGGTCGGCTTTAAGATACTAGGTTTTAAGGCAATTGAAGAGGCATAAAGAAGGATACACAATGAGTGCTTTTTATGCACCGGAAACCACACCACACAAAGTGGTGAAGGTTCCATCTGGTACTGTATCTGCCTTGGGAGGTGCTACCAGTGCTCCATGGTCGGTTTCGCTCCGCGTTGCGTGATATTTCAACAAAATATATCAATTACAACGCAACCAGTGCCACGAGCTGTACAAGACGGTGAGTTAATGCTCACCAGTCACAGTCACGGCGTGCCAAATTTAGGTCGCCTACATAACTCAAAGCAACACATTTAAGCCCTCTTTAGACCGCGTACGGGTGGTACTTTAATAATGAATGCACAAGGCACAATGGTGCTGCGACTGCGGAGAAGCTGCGCCTCATCTCTGCTACTTCTCCTCCAAAAATTTCACTCTCAACAACCAACGCCCCAACTCACAAACCCTCCCCTCCTCTTCTACTTCAACCGAATCGGGACCGCGAGGACCGGAAAGTGCGTTAACGTGAGGCAAATTAAAGTTAATGGGTTTCAACCACCGTGCGGCGCTATATAGTGCTAATGCGTGCTGTTGCTGCTGCTGCTGCTGCTGCTGTTGCCTCGTTATTCCCTAGCGACAACAGGCGCACACCGCACAGAGCTCATCGTGCTCCACGACCACAACATCGCGCAGAATATATGCAAAACCGTACCAGACCCCCCCCCGAGCCGGAGTGCCGGGTTTTTGGCGGGTAGCGGCGTGCAGAGGATGGAGCGCATCCGCCGCCGACCGACCTATTAACTCTGAAACAGGGACTTCCGGCTGGCGGTCTTTGTTCGGTCCGAACATCGTGAACCAGTCGTGAATTTAATTAATTCCCAGTCATCTATGCTAATAAATGATCTACATATAATTACGAAAGGATACCTTTGGGTATCGAGGAACTCAGAAAGAGGTATCTACTATTTTCCAATGAACGAATCCCGCATGAGCCGCAAGCGTTGCAAGCGCTGCTCTGTATCTAATCTAATATTCTTGCTATACCAACAGTATGCGTAACAGGCGGCCAGGAATGGCATTGAGTGGCCTCCAAAGTCCCCTTCAGGGGGGCCAAAGATGGCCCAGCAACATCCGGGCGGAGTGTACGCTCTTTTTGCTAAGAATCCGGCCCGGCCGGCCGTCATCGGATGCATCATCCGTACGTCCGGATGCACGATGCACGGAATGTTAATTGCTGCCAATTGTCACGGACAGTGTGACGCCACCGGCGAGCACCGAGTACAGGCAGACGGACAGCATTAGTCACCGCGAGTGCACTGTACGGCAAGTCACACAGCATGTGTCAATGTTGGTCTTAGTCACGATACGTCGTCACTTCACGGCAGCTTGTCGTCTAGGGCGTTTTAACGAGGCTTAGAGCGGCCACGCATCATCGAAACGACGTCCTTCACGCGTTATCTTCAGTGAAAAGCCACTCGAAGAGCGCCACTCGACGATTACCGATTGTGGCGGCGTGGCGAGATTGATTGAATATTAATTGACTGACAGCATTGGTCCGGCATTTCACTTCACGCGCGCATCTTGGTGGCTCGAATCGAGCTGGACCGATGACCAGGACGAGGCCACGGGAAGTTCTTCACAAATCCTGCGGCCACCAGCAGCACCCACCACTACTACTAAAGAGCTTCCGTATCTGGCGCGCCTCTGACGCCATTTTATGGTGGTTTTAATTGAATTATTACCACATCATCATCCGGAGGGTCTTTTGCTCGCGGTGGCCTTGCTGCGGCATCATCTGCGGTCGGTTGTGGCGGCAACCGTATAAGGTAGTGCGCGCGCTCACCCTCCGGAGACTCATCATCCGACAACCATTGGATGGCATGGAAGCGACCTCTCAACCCACCACGCATTAGGCACGCACGCTTTTGGTGGCGGTAGCTACTAGTACGTCGCGTGTTTCGTGACGATTTTCCGTGTGGATGACATCCACCGTTACTACTGCTGATGTGCTGATACTACTACTTCGCCGTTAACATTATTATTCCCATACCCCATACGCACCACGCACGACGTTGACGTTTGATGAGCGATCGACGTTAATGGATAAGACTGAGGCTCACGGAACGTAAATCGTCGATGTCACCACAATCTGGCAAAGGTATTTAGGTGAATGGTAATTAGAAGCTTTCTATCACGACACACATACTGTAGTTCCACGTCAGCTTCTTTCGATTGAATTGATTTGACGGTTATTAGGTTCGTTATTATGAAATTAACATACGTGCCCCACGCTAATGGTGGGGTGATGGAGAAGGAGCTGCAACATATGGTCTGCTGACAGTGGTAGCAATACCATTATCGATCGATTGGTTAATGTAACAGTTTTTCTAAAATGTAAAGCCATTTTGTAGCTTGTATTGGTAGATAAGTTCCTGGTTTTTTGGTCACGACATGGTTGCACGAATCTATTACAATGCCATTTAAACTTTTAATTTTACTGCAGATAATAACTATAAGCCGTTAGTAAAGTCTGCTATCACTTGTTCCCCTGCCTTTTAAAGAGTCAAATGACTTCGCAAAAGGTTTTTCCACAAAAGTATAAAACGATGAAAAAGCAGAAAGGTGCCTCGTTAGCATATGAACAAAAAGAAACCAGTAAACGGACGGCGGGGAAAGTATCCGAAACAAAAAAAAACATGGAGCCCACGTTGTTGCGTGTGTAAAGATAAAAAGTTGCAACAAATTGTTACATAAAAAGCGGAATGCATCAGGCCTGCGATAAACGAGTTATAGCATAGTTTAAATTCCCGGTTTTTCCTCTTTCCTTCACTTTTTCGGCGTTAAACGACGCTCGCTGCTCGCCCTTTCATGTTGCGACCGCTTTGCAACGTTCGCGCACTTTTAAATACCTTTCATTCCTGGATCCTTGCTTCCTTCCTTCCTTTGTCGAACAGACTGCCGGGCCAAGCCAGATAGACTTTCCTGGGCTTCATTTTTTCCTCTTCTTTCATTGAGCCCCTACCCCACCCTCGAAAAAAGTACCGCTCCTCCCTCCGAACCGTTTAATACTTTTACTAGCGCTTCCCGGTCTAATGTCACATCCTGGCCTGGATGTCCTACAGCGGAACAGCCCTAGACAATTGCTCTATTAACACTGGCGACATCATGTCAGTGAGGGTGCACGCACCCCCCCCGCGAAGGGTGCAGTGGGGTGGGGGCACCTCCCCCAAAACAATGATAAACATACTTCATGACCGTGGAGTAAGGTTTTATGTGCAGAGCGCGTTCGCTGCAGCGGACGCAGAGAGATGGACTCGCTCTATCGTTCGCTTTGGCAACAGTTTCCCTTCTTCTCGCCGACACGCACAAACCCGGGTGGTATCATCGTCTCGGTCGTCGTTACGCCGCCCTACACATTATCCTTTATCGCGTCGTCATCTTTAACGGGCCGACCATCCATCATCATGGGGGCTGCTTGGAGGGCCTCGCGTTGTCGCCAAACCTCGAGAAGGATGAGCCAATCTTGAATTTTTATTCCGCCCGCCTGCCAATTTCCAACTAGATGGAGCTTCGGGGCTTCCTCTGCCGCTCGTCCTTTTTTTCTTTCTTTCTTGCGAGCAACACAACAGGGACCCCCCCCCCCCCCCTGGCCACACGCCATTCGCGCCGTTCGACAGGACAAGGAATTGGGAGGATGTAATTTTAATGCAATAAATCCAGTTTTATGGTGGCCCACCGCGAAGGAACCGCGGAACGGTCTCGTGACGTCGTCGCCGAGCAAACGAGCGAAAGAATGGCGGCGGCGACGACGACGACGACGACGACGACGCACCACTACCGGTGCGGGAGGCACTGGAAGTGATAATAAAGTGTGCCAAGGGTAAGATCAAACAGCTTTTTTCCGCGCGAAACCACCACCAGCGCGGGGGGGAAAGGGCCTAAGGGCCGCAAGCCTGCGTCAAAAAAACCCCCAAAAGCAGGAGCATCTCTTCGCCGCAGGAAGTGTACTAGGGCAGGGTAGACCACTTGTTTCCGTTTTTTTTTCTGATGTAGCGGACACCCCACGGTGTCCGGTGTCCGTCAATGGTTGGCGCTCGTTCCGCTGTTCCTGCGCTTTGGAGTGGATCATAATAAAATTAGAATCAATAAAAAAAAATTTATACGACAGCATAATTAATCATTTTTATCACTTTCTACGCACTTCTGGCTAATGGTGGTCGCTCGCTCGCTTGGTTCGCTTCGTGGCTCGCACCGTGAACCGCAGGACATGCGCTTCGCTGATGATCACCGCCCTTGGGACCCACTGGGGCTATGATTTGATGTTGGTTGGTTGGTCGATAAAACACTGACCACAGGTAAACACAGATGAACCATTATGCAACACGAGTGCCCTGCGGGATCCACCGCGAGGACAACAAAACAATGGTCAAATTACGGAAATCTGGTGCCCCACGACACCGCCACGTGCGTGCGTGCTTGGACGACATTAATCCACCGGCATGACGTCGTGCATGTCATCGAACAACGAACGTCATCACGTCGTGAGTGAATGTCAACATGGCGAAGCTCTGTCAATGCTCAATCATTTTACAATCCGACTGACGGTCATTAATCAGTGCGAGTCCTGGATTGATGGACGGCAGGAACCACGTTACACGTTCGTTCTTACACATTAAAAAAGCTTAGTAAAATTTTATTAAGCTTTAAGTAGGAAATAACAAAACGGGCGGAAACAAACGCAATTGAAAAAAAAAAACAAACCGGCAAAAAACCAAATGCACAACTGCCGGAAAGGAAACAGGTTCCGTATCACTGGATCTGCGACTGCCGCGGCTGTGACGGTCGCCAACGCGCCAAACCGATGCGGATAATAAGCGCAACGAGGCGGAATAATGGCGAGTGCTGTTTGAAGGTTCATCTGGCGCATTATCGAAAAATAATTAAGTGAAAGGCACACCCGGTCGCGTCCGCTTGTTGCATATTAATAAAATCCGGAACATCCGAATAAATGCCTGAACACGGATAGTGAGCGGTAAAAGGAATCCAGTTCACGAGGCGTTAATCACATAAGCAAGTTAATAAGATAAAAGAACAAAATACTATTCATCACATAAAACAAACTAACGTATCGAACAGTAATACGCTGGAATGTGAATGCTACACTTGAAATACACCGAAGAACGCAAAAGAAAAACGAAAAAAAAGGCTAAGAATGCATGCAATGCAATTAAGAGTAGCTAACACAGATGAACGGTAAGCTTGACCGGAGCCGTACAAAGTGTTTCAAGGTGAAGTCGAATCAATCACACACCGAGCGTGCTGGCCATTTTCGCGTACCGCGGACCAATTTAAACATCGGATTGCTTCCGGTGGCATCATGTGCACTACTCACGCTCTCGCTGCACCCTTTATTTACACGAGTCGCGTTGACTTCCGTCATGCCGCACGCAGAAAAGCGCACCTCACTTCCTGTTGCTCAGCGGCATCTCTCGAATCCGCATCGGCACGAATCATGGTTCGTCGCTGGTTACGTGTGTCCATTGCAAATAATTGCACGGATCTAATGGATTACAATCGGCAAGGTAACGTGCACCACCACCACCACCACCGCTAAGCTGTCCGATGGTTTTACCTTTTTTTTGACCCTATTAGATGCGGCCCCCTGCACAAGATGGTTGCCCGGTACGGTACCGTACGGTACGGGCCGACGGACACACGGTTGCATGGCCCTCGCCAGCGGACGCAACAAATCGGGCAACGCGGTAACCCTTGACGAGCGCCAACTATCTAAACGGTTGTGTTTGCTGCTCATCGATGCTAATTAATGCGCAAGATCGCCCATGCCTGACCACACTACTCCCGAGATCGGCCGCGGAGATCGTGAGCGGTATGAGCTGGCGCTGCAGCAAAAGCCGCCACTCCGCTTGCTGCTATTTGTTTTGTCAGTGTAATGTCGGACCTGCATGGTTGCAAGTGTTTGTTGATTTTCGCGTTTCTAGAGCAAAACAGTGGGAGCACCGCCAGCAGCAGTGCCAGCATACGGTTATGGTCGACTGCGGTAACCTCTCACACGCTACTCACACCCGCGATCATGTCCCACATGCCCATTCGCCAGACCGAAACACCTAAACGGGGCCCCAACTGCCGGTGCGACTGTGTGTGGTTAGATTCATTTGGAAAACGCTATGCAGTGCCCTCGACGGCCTCGACGTAGCACCATTTCGAAACAGTGAACCGAAAAAGGGTAAGGTATTGCATACCGAAACCGCTGAAGATGGTTCGGTAGCTGAACGTTTCTAAGGGCTAGGAGCATCTCAAATGGGTGTCTGGATATCTTTATGCCATTTATATATACTCTATACTGTTTCACTCTATGCCGTCTAGAATACAACTGTAATGGTCTTTAATTAGAATTGTACTGTATTGATACATAGGTTAAAATGACTTATATTAACTCTATGAAAACATTAAACTAATGTACAGTAGGAAGTGCTTCTATATGGCTAGAAGCATCTCAAGTAGGCCTTCATATCTCTATATCCTTTAGAATACTCACCAGTATTTTAACTTGGGTAAGCTTAAGTGCAAGAACCTATATCCATATCCCTCTATACTGAGTCACAGTTCGCTGTAAGGTCTATTACCAAACGTGTGGTGTTATCAGACCTGCAGATGATAAAGACTCCCTTACAAAGACAATTCACGATATTGTCCGGCGTCCGATAAAGGGCACGATTGCACCATAAGACACCTTGACATTAGGTCGACCGCATAACCACCGGTTAAGAAGCCCCCAAAAAGGTCGAGGAAGCAGCTCTGCTCTGATAAGGGCGTTCTGTTGGCCGAATCCTCGCTATCTTATCTTTCCAACAATCATGCGACATTCCCTAGACATTCGCTGTGGCGCTGTCTAGTAATCGGCAATGCGGGGTTGTGGATTTCGTGACGTCCAGCCCCATCCCACGAGCTCATAAGACAGGTAAATCACGTAAAGAGTATTACAAACCTCGCACTCGCCTGTACTACAATACAATGTTGCGATGGTCCCCTTTCCCTCTATCGCTCTCCCCATCTCGTACGTTTCCGTGCAGTGAAATGGAAAAGCGCCCCAAGAGCGCTCCGCTCCAGTTTTGTGCGGCGCCGCGCGCGCAACCGAGGGCCACTACTTTCTACATCGAACCGAGCGGAGCGCGGACAAAGCAAAAAGCGCTACCAACAGAGAATCCGTTGTCGCAACGCATTCGCATCGCAAAACTTTCGTCCGGCGCATCAAACCGTTGATGTCTGCCAAATCAAAACATCGACCAATTAATTATCTCGCCTCCCGCCCCCTTTCGTTAGGTACGGAGGCAGGAGAGTGTGGTTTTTATTGGAGTGATCAGTTTCCCCCTACCCCAACACACCATCAACCCACAGGCGGTGTGGTGGTAACATGCTGCATGGGTGCGATCAACATGTTTTTTTCGGAACTAGAAAACATGAAGATTGCAATCAAACACACACACACACACACACACGCACACCCCGGTGTTACGATGCGATTGTCCGCATGAGACTTGGCCATTGGCCGCGAGTTTCTCCACACACTTTCGCGCTCGTCCTTTGCCGTGGCCGGGGGTGGTCGTGGAGGGCTGGTGTGCGAATCAAATGGAACACAGGGTGAACACACCGGGTCCCTCCCCTTCACGGTGAAGGCCAACAATTAGCAAGTTTAACAGTTGACAGTCGTCGTCGTCGCCGTGCCCGCTGGGCTGGGATTACTCATTCCCTTTCACCGAAAGGCGGACAGGAGGCGGGATCGCCGGGGCCGGTTCGAGAGCCGGTTCTCCGTGTTCCACTCACTCGCGGACGTAATCCACTCCCTGACGGAGAGGTGACTCCCCCCCGCGAACAAGACGCAAACAAGGCGCGTCATCTTTGATTTTCGAGGACGTCGAGGAGCGCGCCGAGGCTAAAGCTGCATGGCGTGCTGTCGGTGAGGGTCAGGGCAGGGCTTGCGAGTGGCACGCGAGATCGTGTCATGCTGAAGGTTCCACCACAACTTGCCAGCTCTTGCCCCGAAAATCCCTTTTTTTCGGGTTTATTTTTAAAGTAAATCTCATGACGAGTGCCACATTTCCAGGAACGATTTCAGTAAACAAACTGTCAATCAGGAGTGTGCAGGAGGGCAAGGTCTGCTGAGTGGAAAGGGAAATGAATAAGAATTTCCGACCGACGCTTTCCGTTAAGATACCAACTCACCGTTCCACGGCATTCCAGTGAAACGATGAAAAATGGGCCACCGAATGGCCTTGACATCAGCGCCGATCAATTAAATGTCATCGCTTTTGCGGTATCAAGCCACAGTTCCGTTCTTCACCGATGACGGATGGCTGGAGGTGCGGTAGCCACCCACACCTTCCCTCGAACCGATTCCACTTCCTGTGGAAAGGTCACCAACACCACGAGCGGTTACCCAAAAAGCAGTACCTTCCGCACCTTGGCGTGTTTTTGCGGTCGCTCATCCGCTCGCTGAAAATGTAACGCGCCATCAGCATCACCATCACCATCACGATCATCATCATCATCACCATCAATCTAGTCCGCCTAGTGCAACAATTGCTCGCGTAACGCTGTAACTCCTACTTGCGCGAGGTTCCACTATATATATATTTTTTTTATGGGCCACGGTCAGTATGGATGAGGGCGTAACGTGGGGCATTATCCGCGCGACCGCTGTACGATAACGTCAGCGACGACGCCGGTTGGGGTGACGCCGAGCAACAACTAGACAACCCCTTTACTCCCGCACATAAAAAAGTGACACTAAAAACCGTGATGCAAAAAAAAAAAACGGCACCGTCAGTCATTCCACCGTCAGGGGATTAGACATCGGCGATGGCGACGGGATTATTTGGAGAGCGTCCCCCCCCCTCCCGGTTGTCCCGCGCGACAGCGTTTCGGACGAGCTGCTGCGTGCTTCCTGCTGATAACGACAATCGGTATAGCGATATACAAGCAAGTGCCGCACCCGGGAAGCAGCGGAAACATAAGTCAACCGGGTTGTCGGTGAATCAGAAGTAACGCGCGCTGCACCAATTAATGTGTCAACAAGTCACTAACAAGAATTCGGGTGGCGCAGAGTGCGGAGTGAGGATTCCGACAGCTGATTGGTTTTTTTTTGTTGCTAATGCTGCTGATGCTACGAGGCGGAAGGGTTTACGGGAAACGAGCGCATTCCTTTGCCACTATTCGCTTCGAAGCGGCCTTCACGGTGGTTCACGTTTAACAAGGCAACCATTTTAAGAAATATTAGCATTCTGAATACTATCGCGAACCGATACTAATCGGCTGACATTCTTGAGGCGACCAATCGTAACAAATCGAAAAAGGGATGCCGAACGGCAAAACTGATAATAGGAAAGGAGGAAATGGCTCCAGTTTTTGGAGAGCGATTGTTTTTTTTTTTTTTTTTTTGACAACGATGCGTGACCTCATCTGACAGTTCTGTCGGCCGTTTTTCTAGTACCGCTCTTGTTTCAGCGTTTTAATTACACAAAAAAGCAAACATTTCATTAGTGAGTGTGGTAGCGGTCACCCTTAATTCCTGTGAACCGGCACGAGCCAAAAGATAAAGCCATCCCCGGTCGCGTTCCGATGCCGGTAGACGAAGTGATTCATCGTCATTAAATTCTATCTACCACCAAGCCAAAGCCAGCAAAAAGGAGACGCACACAGCAGCAATCCATCCCCGGGATCGCGCAGCACGCTTTGGTCCAAAAGCAATGCGGAGGACCAATTTGCAGCACTGCTCGAGTGCAAATCCTTCTTCAACGGAATGTCTTCTCGGAGCAATCGAAAAGGTATTACGTTCGAACGGCACGCGTTACCCTCTCCACCTTCCCCCTTCTCCCTCAAACCCCAGGACCACATAACCGAGGTAAATGAAGCTAAAGAGAGACAACAAAATGGCCAACAAACCGGATGATGTGAAAGCGCGACAACACACACACAGACACACAGACTCCGGGCGACGAAACTTTGGACCACAAAAACAACCGAAACCGGACACGGATGGACGCGGTATATGACAAGTAAATCCCTGGGCGGACACTTACCTTCGGATCGAGCAAACAACGCTCCAGGCTGTCTTCTCGCTGCTGGCTGGCACTCCCGGGGCGACCACCACCACCACCACCACCACCGTTGCTGCTGCTGCCCCCATCCGACGCTTCCTGGCGTAAGCGGGCCCGCTCGACGCGCACCAGCGTCGGGCTGTCCATGATGGACGGTGTGCGGCTGGGCGGGCCGGAATTCGATTCCGACGTGACCCGCATTTTCCCGTTGAGCGACACCTTGAACGGATTTTCGTCCTGCGTCCCCGGCAGGCACACTACACACGACGGACTTCACACAATCACACACACGGACACAGACAGACGCAGACACAGCACAGCAGCACAGCAGCACAATCGCAACAACAAACGGGGCAGGCTATGAAGGAATACTCGAAACCACTTTGATCGTCACCGTCGTCACAAAACGATTGCACACGGAATTGCAATTGCGCTTGCACTCACTCGCCCCCGGGACCTTAAACCTTTTGGAGAGGCGAGTTCTCCTAACGAACTCGGTGACGAACGATTATGATGCACTTGTGTTTCGCTTGTTACAGACTAACTTCGCTTCGCCTACGTTCTACGTTCTACGTCGTTGCTTCCCACTGCGCCTACGACCGGTTGACGACCACACTTTCCGGAAGATGCACTTGGGATGCTCGACAATCTTTCGCTGGATGGGAGGCACTTGGCACACACACCGATTCGCGACTCTCGAGAGGCGCCTTCCTCCTTGCCGACAACCTGCCTCCACCGAGGAGCTGGCGGATGTGTTTTTCTTCTCTACCAGACGCTCACGGTCGCGATTACGGCACGGTTGGGGCACGAGGCAACTCGTTCGCTCGCTCGTTCGCTCCCCCACGGAGGAAAAGCACGCGCGGGCGCGCGAAACACCCAAAACAACGACGCGCCACGGACGTCGCGACAAAATTAAGGCTTTTCTTCCAGCGCGAAACCAAAGACGAAGACGGAATGCACGCGATTCACTATCTTTGCACCATCGCCTGCTACGGCGGCGACTTTTGTGGTTTTTATGATTTACAACCCCCCCCCGTCGTCGTCGCACACTTTGTGAGGCTCTTTCTCTATATACTGCTGGAGCTACTTCCGTTCCCCGGGCGACGGTACACTGCACACTGAGCAGCCTTTTTGATAATGATTCCGTCTTTGCCGTCGTCGCCGTCGTTATTCAATAATCATTTTCTGATTTCATCGTACTGATAACAGCGTGCTTGCGCCTCTAGATATGCGGAGGGAGGTCCGGGCAGCATTCACTGAGGTGCACCAACAACAGCAGCAGTAGTGGTCGCTTCCATCATGCAATCTCAGCAGCGGTCGCGGTAGACAAACGAAGATTATTGCTTGGAAACGGAACAGTGCGCCTCTGTGGGGCGGTTCCTTCAACGGCGGTGGCCGGTATGTGAGGCTACTACTGCTCGCAGGCTGATGGGTTTATTAGCCATTTGCATTACACTTTTTCCACTGCGAGTTTCCACTGTTGCATCGCCGCCTCCTGCCGCCGGCCAAGACCAAGCAGGAGAAGAAGAAAAACTCCTCTCGTCTCGCGTTGGCACGCCTTTGGTCGACCTTTTGCCGGGGCGAGGAAGTGCGCTACTTCCGCGTAACTTTTCGCTGCCTTTACTCCGCTCCGGTCCGGTCCGTTCGTAATCGTCACCTTCTAATCTGCGAGCGCTCGCGAGGCTGAAACGAAAGGAGGCAAACACCAAAGAAGAAAAAAAAACAGGCGCTTCAGTAAATCACCGAAATTGAGAAAATTGTTGGGCAAGAAGAAAAAAAAACCTCAACAAAAAACCAGGCGGAAATGTGTGTTGCGCCATGCCGTTTTTGGAAGTGCTTTTGGACTTGGACTCGTGTCCGTGAGGAAGGAGAAAAAAGTTTGTGCAAAGAAAAACTGTTGACCCTACGTAGGATTAGTAGCAGGGGGCCTGCTTTACAATAAAAACCATGAATAATCTCAAAAGTAACTAACGTAAGCAGTAGTGGAAATGCACAATGTACTACAAAGCTTCCTTTTCTGTAAAACTAAACAAGGCAGCTGTCAGGCAGGCTCCGTAACGGTAGCTCTGCTAGCGACTTATCAGTTCATCAATATCAAGCCCTAGGACGGCGCTCTAGACGCTTTCTTAAGCCGATTTCCCACAAACAGAAACCCGGTTCGGTTCACGTAAAACGAACGTAAAACAACGGAGCGAAATTGCAGCGAACGGTCCTAACCATGGCGGCTGGTCGTCTTAGCCTGTGCTTAAGCAGATAAACATCATCGCATCGCATCACCCCCCCGGGGGGAGGGTGGTGGTGAGCGCAGGCACGCAGAGCCACACGCTTTCCACGAGCTTTTCTTCCGTTGTTGTTTTTTTTTTTTCGCAAAGGGAAAGAGAGCCACAACGGGGTGACTAGAGCGCCGCACCGAGCCAATGTAACCGAGACCTTTCCCACCGAAACGTGTGGCAAAACCTTTCTCCACCGAAACCACCAGCAACCAGGCAGAAGGATGATGTGCTCCGAAAGCATTCCGATAGATGCGCAGGCAAAAGGCAAACAATGAATGGTTGGTAAAAAAACACACACACAACAACCCTCTGCGGAACATGCTTTTGCTCTACTGAGACCCAGGTTATTCTTGCTTAGTTTACAAGTAGAACACTTTCTCAGTCTTCGAACATTGATCATATTTGAGTATCGCTGTGGAGGAGTTCTATTTGATTTTCTCCTACAGTGAGCATTCAACTGACGACCAGCCAGTCGTTCAAAACGGTCCCATATTCCGCCATTTCGTTTATCCAACATTGATGATTATGATGTCAGTACCAGGAACAGATGTCGGGGCAATCGGACGTTGCTTCAAAAAAGCAAAACTGTAACCGACGGCCACTCGGACCGTCGATCGGATGATGGATCGCAGTGACTACTACAGACTGCGACAGAAGGACGTGGCCCGAACGGAAGTAATCGCAATCGGTCGCGTGCTCGTCACATATCACAGACCGAGGAACGGCGAGGAAAGAAAGAACTCCCTCAAGGCAGTGGCGACGTTAAAGAGAAACGATAAGAACCTCCCTGGCCTGCAGCACTATACGGGGTGCTCGGTGCGGAATTGCGGTCACTGCGTCACAAATGCATCTTCATGGTCCATGGGGCCACGGTACCGAAATGGGACCGAGCAGCAGCAGCACAGTGTAATGGCATTTAGATTATTTTCTCTCGACATGTTCATTCCACTTTGGTCCCATTCTACAGGGCCTGGGCTTTGTGAGGAATTTCGAATGGTTTCCTTCGGCGGCTGGAGGGAATGGCGAGAATGTGGCCAACGCTTCGATCACGGGTTATAACGTGCCATCTGCCTGTGTGTGGTCCAAAACCGATAACGCACGTCTCAGTCAGTTTCGGTGCAAAAGTGCATTCAAAGAATGTGTGTGTGTGTGCGGCCGGAATGATGATCGACCACGTCACGTCACCTCTCTCGACTCGACGCTAGATGATAGAATTGAAAGGAACGGACAAGCGCCACACACCATACCCTTAGGCCTTAGGACATCAATCGAAGGCTTTCACGGAGATGCGGAAAGCAACATTCGATTGGCGGCCTGCCGCCGCTGCTGGCGCTTGAAACGAAATCAATATTTGTACTGGAGTATTTTTGTTATTGAATCTTGTTTGCACCAGGCTTGCCGGCCAAGGCTGCAGGACCAGCGTCGATTGATAACTCTTGGGTCCGTCTCGAACCTCCTATCGCTGCTCTCCGTATCACTTGCCACCGGAGCGCAGCATTCCCGCATGATCACTGAGAAGACTCAAGCGAGTGGAATGCATTCCTCGGAGGCAAAACAGATTAAGAACGAGCTGCGGGAGCTCGCTGGGTCCCGGGGATGGTCTCTCGCCCTTTTTCTACGTCAGTAAATCATTTAATCACATTAATCGCGTAGATAATTGAAATCGATGCCGCGCGCTGGTAGCATGGGCATCCGTCAAAGTGTCAGAAGTTTTTGAAAAAACCAAAATTAATTAAAGTGGAATTCGGATACCCGAGACGTCATCGATCGATCGATCGATCGACTCAATCATCCGAGAGGGGGGAGGGACCAGCATATGTTGCTGGCCGTTTCCACGGAGACGAGCGTCGTCGTCGTCGTCGTCGTCTTGGTCGTCGTCGCAGCCTTTTATGGCCGCCAGGCGTGTAATGTGCATAAAACTGACCGAATGACAGATACGGTCCGCGTGTGGTCGTGTATGAAATATTTATACATGCCTTCCCTCCTGCCACCCCTCCAATGACATATCTTCTCCTCCTCCCCCAAAAATGGGGTAACGAGAGCGAAGCGTAACTTTCTTCGGTCAGGTTTTTCCTTTTCGTTTGGCCCAATTTGGAGCACGGGTGGAGGGGCGGGGCGTGTGGAGGGGAGACTCCAGTGGACCCCGAAACGGATTTTCGGGCCATTATTTCGCTATTTGCCCAGCTTTACGCTGGCTGGATTTGGTTTATCGGGCTGGACCGGCGCTGATCTCCTTTCCTTTCCTTTTTTTTTTTTGCTTCCTCCCTTTTTCCGATACCATTCCACCGCATGCCGCATGCTCGTTCGCTTTCGCTCGCTACGGTCGTTAAATCGGGGAAGACCGGAGCCCCCGAAGATAATGTTGAACGCAGCGGGCATACACGCGCCCGGCGCACGCAGTCCTATGCCCACGTCGGAATGGATCTTGAGGGGTGTTTCCGCACAAACCATGCCTGTGTGTGTGTGTGTGTGTGTGCTTGGTCATTGCACCCGCTTGGTGTTCGATCTTCTTTCGAAGTGGTTCCAAATGTTTTTGCAGAAACGTTACCAACGCACCAACGAGACGAGATGGTGACAAGAATTGTCTGAGTCTGTGGGACAAGATGAATTGAGATGAATAAGAGTGCGCTGATCGACAAAAATCGCCGGACAAATTGGCCCGCGATGTTACGCACTCTCGATTGTCTGTATGTGATGCGGATGCATAAATTTAATTCACAACCACGGCACCGTTCGAACGGCCGCAGATACTACGTGCGCCTTTTTTTTGGATGCAGCATGTTGGCTGGGCTGGTTGCAGAATTATCACACAATGAGTTTGCATCGTTCCGGCCATCCGGGCCACCGTTTGCACCGTTGTGCGGTTGCAAATCGTTTTCCTTTTTCTCTGTTTTTTTTTTTTCAAGTTTTGTTTTTCCAATCCCGATGCCGACCGATCGCGGGCCATTGCTGCATTATGCAGCAGCGTATTTCTTTATGAGATTTCAAAATCTTCTTTCTTTATGCTGCTGCCGATACTGGCTAGCGCGCTTGCCAATTGCCGGTTGTTTCAGGTTCACGCGGGATGTTGTGGCAGCAGCGCACAAACATCACAACAGAAGAAGAATGAGGCCACAAAGCATCGATGACTTTAAGCAAGCTCCAGAAGGTGAACGCAAGACGCAAAGCAAATCAATTCCCCGCACAGCCCCGCAGGGGAAAGGGAAGGGAAGGGTAAGCAATGGACGCAGCGGACGGACGGGCAACAAACCTTTCGAATTCTCTGCCTTCGTGCCTCGTGTTGCGGTTGATCTTGGGTCGCACTTCTTTCTCTCGCCCAAGTCCAAGACGAACAAATGGCCGGCGTGCTGTTCTGTTGCTTCTTTTTTTCGAGGTTCCGTTGCAATACCTTCCGTCCGTCCGTCCGTCCGTTTCGAAGGGTCAGTGAATGGGCCGGAACACCGCAAGAACCGCAGCAGTGGCCAACGTGAAACGATCAACCACACCGAGCATAACTGATGCTGGGGATCACGAAGAGATTCACCTAGAACGCACGATCACCAGGGAAACGGAGCCTCTTTCTCGATCACGTCCTCGACGTTTTGCTGTTAGCACATTCTTTCTCAGCCGGTTGGGCACTTGTTGTGGGCACTTGTTGCTCCGGGACAGCCACTTGAACACTTTAACTTAATCAACGGTGTGCAACTCAGCTCAACAATCGACACGTAAAACGCATTTCACACGCAAACACGAACACGCGAACGATCGCATCCAGATTTCGCCAACACTCCAATTCCTATACTGTCCCTGCTAATGCTTCGGATTCTCACAATGATCGCACAATTGCCAGCAAAACGCAAAACAGTGGAACACGCGGCGCCACTTTTGATGCCTTTGAGGGTAGGGAACGGAAGGAGGAATCCGTGCCGAGATTTCGAAGTTTCAGACGAGAAGACAACGGCAACTTTTACCGGCAGCTCGTGTGCTACGGGAATCCGCCGATGTTGCTGCTCTGGGCGTTCGACCACGAATGAAGAGGGGGAGGGCGCCCTTGAAACATGTTTCCGAGAAGCGCTCGAGCATGAATGGAGGCGCCTTCGTGTCGAGTTCGGCTTCGGGTCGAAGATAGGAGCGTTTGTGCGCAAACTTGTTGGCCAAAACTTCAGAATCTACTCAGAAGGTCTTCATTAGATGGAACTTTTTCGAATATATTTTTTTGAAAACTTATAGAATCATTGAAAATACAGATTAATCCGCGGTGAAGTCAATTTTAAAAATTACTTCATTTTAAATTACAACTAGACCTCGTTGGGCGAATTTATAAGGAAATAAATTCATAAGTAATTTATAAAAAAGGGAAATAGTAGAAATCTTGAATTTCATATTCCCTACTTTTGGCCAACATTTGAAGTCACAAAAGTTCCTATGTGATGACGAAAAAGCACGAGAGAGCTCGTGGCCGATCGGGTTGTTTCTCGTGAGCGAGAGAGGGATTTGTACTCGAGAGAAAACATCTGATGATGGGCAAAATGTTTGTAAACTAAAAAAATGATCAACAGTCCCATACAAATCACAGAATTTTCTTTTATTTTTTTCTAATGTTTATCAATGAATTTCCAATGTAATCTATAGCTGTTCTAGATTATGGGAGAGGACAGTTCCTTTTTTTAACGGAAGATTTGGGCTTTACTAAAAAGTTGTTTTAAATGTTTTAGGGACCCCAAGAGTCACCGGATTCTGCAAAAGATCCTGATGAATCGGGGCCGCTACAAGCTGAACTACAAAAGTAACGTGCTGGAGCGATCGGAGTGATCAACTCCGCGAGGAGGCCAAGAAGGAGGGTATTGGGCAGAAACAACGGTACGAGCCATGGCGGATGGTCTGTGGGGTGAAATTTCTAAGTTTGCCTAAGTTGTATAAATGTGATATCTTTACTGCAGCATCATTCTCTAGTTGTACTCGTTTTTGGGGAAGACGAATGGAACTGGAGATTGTTTCCGAAAAATTCCGATCGATCACGTGCCGGCTTTTCGGTGGGTCAAATTTGAAAAATAGTTATAAACGGATCCAGGAGTCGGAAGTTCCGCGGAATTTCCTACTCCCGAATCCGCAGTGATGTAAACGACGAAGCCTTTGTTTTGGTCTCCATTTTTGAGGTTAAAAACCCCGAGTTCAGAAATAGCTGTGAAAATTGGAAAATTTTCTTTTTGGAACTTTTTTGTGATAAAGAAAAAGGTGATAAGAGCAAATTCAAGTCGCTTTTCAACTCCTGTCGCTGTTCTTGTTGGAAAAGTTGTTCTCCCGGTCGTACAATCAGTACTACTCGTGGAAAACTGTAAAGCGAAAAAAACGAGTAAAACACGAGGCTGAAACCACGAAAAAGGATTCTGAATCCTTTTAAAACACTGCGGTAGAGCACAGGAAACTCGGAGCTCGGAAACCGGCAAGTTTTAAAGTTTGTGATGCTGCAAGGATCGGTTGCATTAATGATTAAATTCTCCTTCCAGTAATCATCACAGCAAGAGCTTCTGGAATTCAGATTACGGATAAGTTTTTGCCACATCAAATGGATCAACAAGATTGCGCCTAATCGAACCAGTTACCAACCGGAAATCAGTGCACCTTGCGGTGTGTTTTTCATCTCCGCACACGACAGAATCACATAAATAGCAACGAGATGGGGGCGGTGGCAGAGTTCAATAGTTGGCTGAGCTCCAAATTAAGAGCATCGAACGCGGACGAAAGCATATTTGGTTCCTACATCACCGGCATCCTCGAGGGTGACGAGAATAACGAGGAAAAGACGGAAGCTCTGGAGGGTATCCTCGGTGCGATTATTGTACGTGTGCATGCTCGTTAACGTGTGTGTGTGCAACCCCTCTCACGCCAACGGGTCTGCGAGCATCCCTGTGGCACCTACTAATTCCTCCCTTCATCATGCCCACAGGAAACAGATCTGGAACCGTTCATCAAAGAGATACTGGACAAGTGGAAGATCTGCCACAACCGAGAGGCGGCCTCGGCCGGCTCCAAACCCACGCTGGACGTTGAGGTGCAACTGGCCAAACTGTTGGAGGGGCAAAAGTTGGCGACCAAGGAGGAGCGCGCATACACAGAGGAAGAGCGTCGCATCAAGGAGCAGATCCTTTCGCAATACACCCAGGTAACTGTTGGACATCCACGATGTACGCGGTTCACTACAATCGGGTTTTCTTATTTTTGTAGCTCTCCGAGAGTGAGCACGATGATGACGACGAGGAAGGGGCGGCCAGCTCATCCGATCCGAAACTCGTGAAAAACACAAACGTCGCCGACGTGCTGGCGTTGGCCAAGGAAAAGCGGGAACAGGCGCGACTGGAGAGCCAGCAGAAGAAGGAAAAGGATAAACAGGACCGAGAGAAGCAGCGGCAGTTGCGTGAGGAGAAAAAGGAAAAACGAAAGACCGTCAAGGGTGAACGGAGGCGGTAGCGACCGAACCTGGCCAGGTGGGTCATCATCGTGACCCCCGTACACGCTCTCAGTCCCTTATTCGTCCGTCTTGTTTCATCACTACTGCTCCAGCGAATGTGTGTTTTTTTTTTCTTAGCTGGACAATGAATAAGAAACAAGAATAAATCTGCCCGTGTTGTCTGCCAAAAGACCAAGAGAAGGTTTGCCAATCACGCGTATCGCCCAGCAATACGCCGATGAAAGTAAGGAAACCCGCCGAATTCCGATGCCCAACGTTGCTCGACGGCAATCAGCTAAAAATTGCGTATGTTTCAGGAGTTGTTCATGAATTTAATTAATAAATTTAAAGCAGTCAAAACACCCCCGAGTTCAGATTGTAAAAAAGAATAGCCGTGGCCACACGGGGCGAAAACTCTAGCGCAAACGAAAAAATTAATGCCAAAACGGTTTCGCTTGCCGTTTACATGCTGTCAAACGATTATTGGTCCGTGGAGCGTAAAACCTAGCGTAAAAGCTTTTTGCAAACGGTAGGGCTCACAATATGTTCTTTTTGTGGTTTACATCGACAGTGAGTGATCATTGCTAGTGTATTCAATCCTTTTCTTCAAAAAAACGATTTTAATTTCCTCAACCCGGCCATGTAAACATATCGAAGCGCAAAAGTTTTGGCATTAATTTTTTCGTTTGCGCTAGAGTTTTCGCCCCGTGTGGCCACGGCTAATAGTGTGAAAAACAGGAAATGAAATTTACTAAAATATTTCTTTAAAAAAAGTGTCTGGACGCGGGGTCACAAACTGCTCTTTTCGAGCACCTCTTTCGTTAAATCCCACTCAACGAAACATTGCCGTGAAGTTCGAGCAATTTTTTTTCTGCACTTCGCGCAGTTAGTTTGAGCAGCAGTGGCGACGAGATTTTTGCGTCTAGGGTTTTCCAGGAAAAGCCCGCAGCAGCAAACGAAGGGGGTGCCAAGTGATCGGGATTTGCGTTTTTATTACCAAAACAATATCGGTCTGTCCCGGACCGACACACCTTGCAAGGTGGAAAACTAAGTGTGTGCCTCTCTCGAGCGTTTGTGTCTTGCTTGGTGCTGCGTTCCCCAATTACCTCATCCTTCAACAGCCAGCACCAGCACCAGCAGCAGCAGCTCTTTCCAGCGGTGGTAAAGTGAAAAAAAGAAACGAATTATTAGTGGAGGGCTCTCCGCTACCCCAGAAGAAGCTTCCTCCAGAGCGAAGAAGAAAAAAGCAAAACAAAGTAGTCATCGCCGTCGATTGGTGCACCTTGGGTTGGGTGAACAGAACAACCCCCCTCCCCGCCCCCTGAATCTTGTGGATAGTGTGCAGTAGTGAGGGGCAGTGTGTAGTGGCCAGCACCGACCACCCGAGAGCTGCCCAGAGAAAAAGGATAAATCAATCGTGCGGTTGTCCAAGGCCCCGTTCAACAACGACGACGACGACGGAGACGGTGACGGTGACGACGAGAAGGTCTCGTGGGTTGATTCTCGATTCGCGGCGCACGGCAAAAAATGTTCCGGTGTTCTACGTAGCTCCCGTGCGTTTGTGCGTGGCGTGTTGTGTGTTGCTGGCGAAGGCGACAAATTTCTGATACGCAATGCGTTCAGGTGCAACAGTAATCGGGAGGGAGGAAGAGTGATCACGATTCACAGGTGGTGCCAGACCTTTGAAAGCTGACCAACCCACCCCCCCTTGCGGTGGAATGATTGCTTCCTCGCCCACCGACGAGGAGTGGCGCATAGCCATTTAAAATTGAATCTCGAGTCTCTTGGAGCCGATGATGATGAGTCGCGAAACGATGATAGGCTGGTCGCCTGCTTCGATGATGATGATGTTGCCCAGCGCAATGACGATAGACGAAAATGATGATGGGTCCTGTGGTCGATGGTGGTAGGCCGTGCGTCCTTTACGGTGTAGTTTTCTATCACAACCAGGACGAAGAAACAGAGCCACAGCAAGAAGTGACTCACAAGGTGGAGGAGGAGGCATAATATTTATGTTTGCACATGCATATCCGTGCGTGCGCCGAGGTTTACCGTCGTGTGTGTGAGCGTGCTCACGGAAGGTGGTGCGTTTAGTGAAAAATACGTTTCGTGAAGGAAGAAAAAGGGTTTGTGAAAGTTTGAACGAGTGAGCTGCTACGTGTGTGCCTGTGTGTGAGCAAACGTGAAGCAAACAACGCCAAAAATTGTGAATTTTCGTGTTACACTGTGTGTGTGTGTTCTTGGTGGTGTAGACCAGCAGAAGAAGAAGAAAAAGAAGAAGGGTTAAGGTGCGTGCCGTGTTAGGAAAAGTTACGATTTCGGGGCCCAAAACAAAAATAAACGAAGAGTACGAGTGTCGTCCAACAACCGACGGTTCATGTGTGAGTGTTTGTAGTGATACCACCCGAGAATAGTGACCGAGACCGGAATATTACAGCCTTCTTCTTACGCAGTTGTCCCCGACTGTACTTCACCCCCCCTCCCATCGTGACATCGTGTGACACGCACGGAAGACGATCAGTGTGTGTGTGTGAGAGAGAAATAACGAGAGAGAGAATCATTTCATTTCATCGCTGGACTAGCATGCACATAAACCGCAAAGGTAAGCCCACCTCCTCACATCCCATTACACAGCATAACATGACACATGACACAACATACATATACGAAGCCGCGGCGAACCGAACGCGACATAGATGGGCTTCCGGCGCGCTCGTTCGTTCGCTCGCTGGGGCCGCGGCAGTAATCGGTGTTTTCAAGGATTCCGTCCGTCCGCTGATCCGCCAAGCAAAAGGGAGCGCGTTTTCGCAGAAGAATCTCCGAGCTTCGTCGGTCGGTTGCGGGTTCGAAGAAGCGAAACTTTTTCTTTTGCTCCACCGCCGTCTTCGTTCGCCGTCGCCGTGGTGCCCTCGACACACACACACGCACACACGCCCGTGCACACAAATTGATTTTGCTCACACAACTACCAGCGAGAATGCGATTGCTGCGTCTCGCTTTTTCCCTTGGCGCTAGTGAGACGGAGCGAGATAGTGTACGGACGCACTCGTCGGGGTGTGTGTGTTGGTAGACCTCGTCGTGGTCGTCGTCGACGACGACGAAGGCGAGTTGTTGGTCGAAAATTTTACGAAACAACTAAAAAAGAATTACGTAATTTACCTAGGCAACACATACACAACACACCAACACCAGCGGGCCAACCGGTTGGCGTTGGCATTTATTTCGCTTGGGTCCGGCTCCACCACTCCCCCCCCCTCTACCACCCCCTTTACCACCCACTTTTTCCACCTTTCGGAGGTCGGCACCAGGCGCGTGCACCACTACCGAGGCACCGATTGCGGCTCTCCTGTCCGTACACGCACGCACGCATCTCGTGTGTGTGTGCGCGCGTGTGTGTTGGATTGTGTATTATGGCGCATAATAACATACCAATTTGCAGTGGAATGCTCATTATATTGTGTGTGCGCTGCGCACTCTCTGGTGGTGGTTGCATTTTCCTTCTTTTTTTCGCCCCCTTTTCGCCAAGCCATCTGCTGCTGCTGCTGCTGCTGCGTTTGATCATCATCTTACCTTCGCGTTTCTTGTCCCTCCCAACCCCCCACCTCCATCCCTTCCACCCTCTTTTTTTGATCAACAACTCACGACTACACACCTGAACAAAAGAAAAGAGGGGGAGGGAGGTATCACTCACCGGAGTGGTGCTCAATCACATCGTGATGAGAGCCCGCGGACACTCTCAGCAGCAGCCGCGAGCAGTGAGATCGCCACGAGAGGGCGCTGAGAGTGCGTGCGCATGTATGCGTATATGTGTGTGTGTAAAGGTGGGTTGGGGTAGTTTTGTTTTGAAACCACTCGCACCCCCTACCCCCCTCTGTAGGTGACAAATTTATATGCGTTTTTCCTCCCTACCACCCCACGCCCACGGTGGGTGGCAAAAGGGAAAATTGTGTGTCGCAGAAAGAAAGTGACGATCGCCGTCACGCGCTCGCTGCTGCTGATCTGTTTGAAGAAGAAACAGAAGAAGAAGAGGAAGAAGGGGTGTTGACGGGGATGGCAAAAATAGTAGCCAGATAAGGCCACGGATAGTAGTGTAGTAGTAGTAGGGTAGCAAAGAGGGTTAGCCTTATTTTAATTTTATCCATGGAATGCCTGCGTGTGCGTGCGTGTGTGTTTATGCGCCAAACACACGATCACGGCCGGTTTAATGTGCCTGATCTCTCTCTCTCTCTCTCGTTGGTTGGTTGGTGTGGTGCGCTAGTGGGACAAATGGTTTAAAAATAGGCCGGCACAGGATTCGTGCGATCGTGCGTGCGTGCGCCGCACCAGAAGAAATGGCAGCAAAGAAACAAATTCACGAGGATTCGCACTCTCTCTCTCTTCGGGGCTGCCAAATCCTCCCAAGGGTTCGGTCAGTTCGGGAATTTGATTTTCACTTTCACGGCACGCCAGACCAGGCGTAAGGTTTGTGGTCAGCATCTCGCGCATTATTGGCCTTAACACTCGATGGCGGCGGCGGCGGCCCCTCTGGCTCAGCTGTTTTTCATGATTTTTCCGCAGCTGGGCGCATGCAACATGCAACAACCCTTTTTTCAGCGTTTCGCGGGCGGCAGAAGGAACATTGACATTGGCACCGTTTCCACAGCGCGCGCGTGTGTGTGTGTGTGCAGAGGCGACCGTGCGAACCGAACGCCCCGAATGTCTTATGCTAATTAATATGATTAATTAGCTAATGGGCGCGCGCTGCACTATATGCTTGTGTGTGTGTGTGTGTGTGTTCGTTCACTGACAAATCTGACTCGGTTCGGCCGCTTTATGATCGCCGTAAATCAAGTGATAACACTTCTTTTCGCCCTTTCCTTTTCGCTGCTTTTTCTTCTTCTTCTTTTGTTTGCTTTGTTCGGCCTTGGCTTGCTGCTGGCTGGCTCAATGCAATTGCGCACTGCAGCTTGTGGAACGATTTTCCTGAGCCTTGGGCCTCAGCAATGATTGAATTGTACTCGAGAGTGGTACGGCGATAAGCTAATACTGCAGCCATTAACCGCTTAAATGAATCAATAAACCACTAAATGTATGTTTAGCATTCATTTTGAACGATTTAACATTATATTTGTCCATATGATGCTATTAAATGCTCGATCAGACGCTTGATACTTGATCGTTTCTTGCAGCAATTATTATTAATCTACCTTTTTAGTATAAAGGTCGAAATTTTGATTGAAAGGAGATCCAGAATCGGCAACTGATTGATCAAATTTATTTAAATGAAAATTTGTGTTAAATCGTCTTTACAGCCTTCTGCAAGTTGCATGTTTTATGATGTTTTATATTTATCATAAAACTTTCAATTACATCGATTTATCGGCAATGAAGTCATCATAACTTTAGACTTGAATGCCAATAGAACTCGAACTGATAAATGATTTTAAGACGGTGATCGCTTGTTTCTCCTCTATAAGTGAAAACAATATGCCTCTTTCGTACATGTACACCAATAGCGGTTACCTTGCTTAAGGAAATAGTCTTTCAAATGGAGGTTTTTATCGTTCTCCAAAACCCACTCGTGCCGTTCCAATAACTTACGCACTTGGAAACATATGAATTTGCTTCACGGTGCGGTGTTCCGATGTGTGTGCAGCCGTTGTGCCGAGAACCTTTGGTGACCGCCATCAAAACCAAGCATTGAGCAAGGAGGAGTGTTCGGCCAGTAAGCAAAACTCATTGATATTCTGGCCAGCTGCTCAAACAAACTATTTCCCTATTTGGGTCAATGATGAGAGAGAGAGAGAGCTGCCTGCTACCCGCAATGTTCTCTGCTTTCCCTCGCAGGCGCTTCACCGACGACGTCGCCTGGCCTAACATCGGTACTGCCCGCGACCACCTAATATGCACCTTACCGATCGCCAAGACCACGTAGCCAGCCAGCTTGCCGGTAGCCGGTCCACAGGCCACCGGTGAATAGCGGATTGAAAGCTGCCATTAAGCGCGGGACATCTTCAGCGGCCGTTCTGTCGCTTGTGCGCTTCCAAGTTTGTTTTATTCATATTTGGAAAAATTCTCCACAAAAAAAACTGTTCAAACAAATGACGGCGGCGGCGACGGCGGCCAATAAGCCCACCACAGATGCCTTTATGATATGGTAGATTATTATTTACTACTGGATCAACATTAGACGATGACCGCGGGAGCATCTGGTGGAGCATTTCGGGAAGCCAGCCATTTTTCAATATCCCCAGCTGGCCTCTTAATTGATTATAACGAGCTTTTCTGTCGTCTTGTGGAGCCTGTCCAGTCCAGTGGCAGACCATAATCTATCGACCTATCGATGGCTAACCGTAGAACACGGACACGGACAGCGACATCACCTTTTTGTGTATGCGCGATCCATCTGCAAACATTTAACGCTTCACCTGCTCCAGAGTGCGCTGCTGCCAACCTAGCGCCCTGAGCGTTCTGTCTAGCTGGTCTGCTGGTGTTTGTTGCCGCGTGTGTGTGTGTGTGTGACCTGGGACGGCCGGCGGACCGCCGAGTGAGCCAGCAACATATTTGATTCATTTGATGAGCGTCATAAATGATGGCTTTTTGTTGTATCCGAGTGTCATAAATTGAATAACTTTTTGGCCATTCTTCTGGCGGCCTATGTTGAAACCACCACCACCAGCCGTAGGCAGAAGTTTGTCGCTGGAAGGCAAATGAGCCATCAGCAGACAGAAATAATTATTCAAACGCAGGCTTTTGGCTATACACATTGCGCTTTGATCTGTCCGACAGTATCGGATGGATTCGTCCGATGTCTCGTCGAAAATGAAACGTTTTTGGAGTTTTTCCTGTAATACTTTTAGTTAATTGAAAATAGCATCCCGTTTTATATGGATTTCCTTCTCAATAATAGAAGAAAAATATGATTTGGAAATTTCTGGGTCACCGTCACCGCTAATGAGAGGAATATTCCAAAAAGACAGCGACAATTTCGTTGTTTCTGCTGCAAATACCATAAGCCTGTATAAATATTTGCCAAATGGCGCTTGGTGTTGCGGTTCACCTGCAACATCTTGTTTCGATTTCCCAAACCTCTCCTCCTCAACTTGCTCAGCTGTTTCTCAGCAGCTTCTTCGCATCTTAATTCCAATCCAAAGGAAATATGCGTCAATTTGTGCTCCGCATTTGTGAACCCGAACTCCTCGATCGTAACATCGAAGATGGAAACTTCCTTCGTTCGCGGTTCGGTGGGCTTTGCACGTGCCTCATTTCCCTACATTAATTCTTTGTCGATGTTGCGGCGGCGACTGAGGCGGTGTCTCTTCAAAAATCCATGTCTCGTGCGCGCCTATATGCTCCTCCTCCTCTTCCTTTGACGATCCGAAATAGCCTTAGTTGGCCCTCGGCTAAATCCTAATACAACCTGCGGATGACGACAGCAGCAGCGGCGCGCAGTGCCCATGGTTTTCGTATCGTAAGGCGGTTTGCTTTATGATCGACGTTCCTTTTCTTGGTCTATTGATTTGTTATGCCAACACTTTAGATACTCCAGCAGCAGCAACAGCAGCAGCAGCAGCATTATTATCGCACACGCTCCTCCACGTCGTCCGCCAAAAACGGAAAAGGAACGGAATTTATAATTAAATAATTAAGGATATAATACAATAAAACTGCAATCTAATACGAATAAATCATTTCTCCGGTTCTCCGTTCGCCGTGCCACGTTCTCTCGCTGCTGCTGCTGCTGCTACTTCACCATCATTTCCATTCTTGCGCTTTTTCGGTTCTTCGATTCCGTTTCCAACATTCTCAGTCGCTTTTACTTACGACTACGATCCCCTCCCCCTTGTTCTTCCTTCTTCATGCCACGTTTGGGAATCTTTTGAAATTCGGTTTCTTCCTATATTTAGCAGCAGCAACCGTGTGCCGCCGGGCGCACCTTACGATGTCGCCGGGACGGGACTAGAGCTTGAGTGTTCTGTGCTGCTCCATCCGATCTGACACTCTCTCAGTTCTCTTCGATTCTATGATATCGGTGTATCGGTGTGTGGCTGCACAATTGGCACATCGTCTTGCATCAATTCCTCCACCAGGTATTAGATTTTCACATTCAGCTCCGGTTCTTCATCTATTTCTCTCTTCCTAAGAGCGCCTGGAATCGCAGGCACAGAGATAGGAGGATAGGAGTAAATGTGTCGAGAGTGCTCCTTTCGGATTGGATTTTTTTTTTAATTTTTATTTCCTTCACTTCGAACCTAATCCTAATGAGGAGGAAGAGGGTGGTCCCGGGCGGAGCTATTCCGCTCCACCACCACTATTGCTGCAACAATTTTCGGTTCTCCTCCAGTTCCGTGAATGCCGTGTACGGAACTACGAGACCATAAATAATATTAACATGCGCATTCGATTCGCATTCACGCCAAAGCCGGGGGGACCCTCCCCCCCTCGCTCTTCTCTCCGTGATGCTGTCATCATCGCGGCAATCGTAATGGGGTGGTCTCTACCCACCACCCACCCCACCCCCCACCCTCTTCCAATCCTTTCCAAAAAGCAACTTCAGTTTTTTATTGAGTTGTGGCCAATATATTTCATTCCATCTTTCAGTGCGATCACCGCGCCTGTGTGTGTATGTGTGTGCGGTTTGAACCTTTTTGATACTCTTTTTTTTCTTTTGGGAAACGGAAGAGGAGGGGGAGGCAGGCGCAAGCATATGCGTTTATGGTGTTAGAAAGCATAACAATAGCATTCGGTTTTTTTGTTTTTGGCAAAATGCAAATTGCATGCGTGTGATTATTATGCTGTTTATTGCAGCACAACTATTGTAATCCACTGTTCTAACAACTCTACACTCAATAAAGAAGAAGAAGAAGACCGCTGCTTCTCTTCTCGCGTCATCGCGAAGCGCACGACAAGCTTCAGCGAACACATAAAGCCCCCAAAAAAAACACAAAAAATCAAATCGATGAACGCGGAAATATCAAACCAAACCAGAAAAACCAACGGCCAAAGGCCAATTCGTGGAATAGGCAGGCCGGCCACACGGTGATGGTGGAGCTCTGGCACGACGCCGCGCAGGGGTTTCGGTTGTTTCTAATTATTGTTTTTTTTTTGGTCTTCAATTTTTTTTCCCCCCAATCTGTGCGTTCTGTTCTGTTCTGTCTCTTTACCCCTCTCTCTCTCCTGTCGCGATCAAGCAGCGGACAGCAGCGCGATCGTGATGATGAAGGTTTTGGTCTTCGGTTTGCGTGGCGGCGACGGCGGTGCGCGATGGATTTAAATTAATGGGAATTTCTGCAGCCGCGCTGTTGCGCTCTCGTGACGATGCGCCCCGGATGGTGTACGATGCTGTCCGCAGCACCCTCATCTCCCTCCCCCACCGGTTGTCTCGCGTGATTTCTGGACCTTTTTGTTTTGATTTTGTCGGTTTTTTTTGTTGCTGTTGGTGCAGATTGGTTTCACATGTTGTACGCGCGCGGGATTGCGCTGCGTGTCAGTTGCCCTTTTTTTTTGCATACGAATTTGAGGAACGGCATTGCATAGAGAGCATAGAGAGAGATGGGTGGGCTCAAGTTTCTTTTCGGTTTTTTTTTTGTAAGCTTCAGTTCTTGCTAAGGGAACGTTTGTTCCCTTTTGCTAAATTGTTCTTTTGTTTCTCTTCGAGTTCCTACTTTTTTTCTACGCTGAGAGTGATGTAGAAATGAAAAAAAAACTTGTAGAAGAAGGAGAAATTTAAAAAGGGCTGTGAATTAATTTGAAAATCAACAAAAAACGAATAAATTATTCAATCTTTAAAAAATTGAAATACACTAAATTGAGGAAGAAACTAAAAAAGAGTTGGTAATCAATTAGAAAAATAAACAAAAAACGAATAAATTATAATAAATACACTAGATTGAGCGAGAAAAAATAAAAAAGACCTGGTAATCAATTAGAAATAATAATAAACAAAAAGTAAAGAATATTTCAAACTTTCCAATAGAAATTAATAAAAAGGTAGTGAACAATCAAAAGAAAACGAAAAACATATTGATATAAACTTTTGACAATCTATAACAATGAGCACGAGTTAAGCACCTACGAATGAAATACTGAAGGAGCAATATAGAGCAGAGAATCTGTTCCCATCCACCGACTGATCAATCTGTGCGCGATCGTTCTACGCCGCAGCAGCAACGGGACAGGGTCAAAGCCAACGTCCAAGAGCAGCACGCTCCGGTGGTGGTCAGTCAGTCAGTCAGCGAAGAGCACCCTCACTGCATTAGACAGAGGTTAGGCCGGCCCGCCAGTTACTGTGTTGGTGGTTGCTAACAAATCGAAATGAAAAACTCCGAAGGTGGGAGGAGGAGGGCATTTGGCCACCAAAATTGACCGCGCACAACATTGGAATGGGGGGGGGGGGCGACCGAGAGTCGGTTTTGAGAGCGAGAAGACCCCATCGTCGCGGCGTGTGCGCGCGTTCTCAGCATCAACGCATCGGTGTATCGGTAGAGGGAAGAAGATTTGCTTTTGCACGAACACCCGCAAACGACCGCCGGTACATCGATCGATTGCGTAGTAGGTCTCCCTCCCCGAAAGGAAAGGAGGTATTCGGTGTGTACCTGGGGTTCCTTCCAAAAACTCCGAACGAAACCAGCCCCAAAACTGTCTTTTTGAGAACTAAAACGATCAACGATCATCCCTTCATCGATCAATCGATCGATCAAACGCTTCTTCTTGATCGAGGGGGGAGGAAGCACAACAGCAGCAGCAGCAGCAGCGACCGCAAAGAGGGGGGGCCACTATTGCGAGCAACAATTGCGCGATTCTAATGCTCCATTGCGCACACGTAAGTGCGTGCGCGTGTGTGTCTCTCTATCTCTAGCTCTCTCTCTCTCTATCTCTCTCTGCGCACTTATGCTTGTGGTGGAGCAACGGTTGAATGCGCACACACCGTTCATCGTCGTCGTCGTCGTCGTCGTCGTCGTCGATCATCCATCGTGATGTGGTGGTTCGGTTCCGTTGGTTCTCGACGACGCGACGATTCGCTTGGCCTCAAAAGCCGGCAACCCGCGGATCCGGAGGGAGGTTCTGCGGTTGTGAGGTGAGGTTGTGTGTGGTTCTACCTCTTGCGCGTAGTATGCGTGTCCCCATTCCGTGCGGACTCCCCTGTTTTGGTGCGAGCTCCAAAGCACAGAGCACAGAGCAGAGAGAGACTTTGAGATCAGTGAGAGAGAGCGACCCTCAAGCAACGATGATGAGCACCGTTCGGCGCGCGGTACTCAGTGTGTGTGCATTGTGGTGGATTCTCTGGGGTGGTGGGGAGAACCGCCCAGAATCGTGTTAAGGACCTACGCAAGGTCGATGGTTTTTGAGCCCCCCGTTGCTTGCTGTCTGTCTCTCTGGTGGGGCTGCTGCTGTTGGTTTTTGGAAAGCGCGAACCACACCAGCACTGGCGCACGGTGGTACGTCATCGCATCGGTGTGCGTCGTCTCGCAGAAGAACGCCGCGCGATGCTTGATGATGTCCCTCTCCCCGTACACAAGACACGACGATGCTTCTTTCGCTCGCGTGAATTCTATTTTATTCCGCTATATATTGCTCCAACAGCAGCAGCAGCAGCAGCGATTTATGATGAATCAGCAATCTACGCACACACGTACGGGCGGTGGAACTCACGCCGGTAATTTACGGTTCTGTCGCGGTTTAGGCCAAGGATCGATCACCCATACACACTGCACTGTACTCTGGCGATGCGCATTTATTCTCGCTCGCGAGGACTTTCGATCGAGGATCGAGAGCGATCGCTAAGCTGTGCTATGCTCTTCTCTAAAGCAGCCGATCCAAGGGCCTTCTTGTGGGTCAGCACCTTCTTCTGGTGGCTTTTTTAATGCTGTTAATGACGAGGATCCCTAAGGACCAAGAACGATCGACGTGGTTGTAGTAGTAGGTAGAATGTGTTCTGACCATCTGTACGCCATCATTATCATCATCATAACCACAAAGCCGTTTGTTGTGCACCAAATTGCATAATGCGCAGTAGCGTTGTCTCATTCTCCTCTTCATCATCATCATCAACGTCATCACGAAAGAAGTCATCGTTGTGCTGCGCTTCTCGTGCAATGTATTTGATTGCGAATCGGATTGCGGATTGCGATGGTCGCCTCCCCGGCTCGTGCGACAGGAAAATAGATTCTTCGCCCCGTCCCTCTCTTCTACCCCCAGCACATTCTACTTTCCATTCGATTCTTGCAACACACGACGCACGCAACAGCAGCCCCCCCCCCCCCCCTGAGCTGCTGCTGCTGAGTTGCTGCGGAGCAAACAGAACATGAGACCGAAACCACAATCGGCATCGCCACATCCTCCTCCATTCTCGCTCTCTCCTCCTTGGCAGCAGCAGTAGCCGCAGCAGTTGTAGAAAGCATTGCGCGCGCGCCCAATCTTGCACATCATTATCATCATCAGCCGCCGTCGCCGCCAGAGTCGGAGATGTTGGGTGGCATATTATGTGGTGCATACGACGGAGAGGCGCTGCTTTGGTTTTTTTCCCCCCGCTCCTTCGAGGACTCGCTTCGATTCTGTTCTGGTTGCATCCATCCCGTTGGTTTTGCATCCGTTGATTAGACAACGAAGAGGCAATCTCTTCCCCTCCCTAATGTGTGTGTGTGTGTGTGTGTGTTTGTAACATACGGTCGATGGTACAGTGTGGCTTCGATTTTGCTGGCCTGATGTGTTGCTGTTGCTGTTGCTGGTGATGCTATTCTTAATTTGTGGTTTACGCGGATGATGATCTCCTAGTAGTAGTATCAGGGATCTCGATTCTGGGAGGATTCGTAATCGCGCTCCGCGCGCTGCTCAAATATTTGCCTTTTCGGTTCAGATTGCTGGCTCAGCCAAAGTGGAGCACAAACACACATACACACGATGAAGAATCCCGAGCTCACATTACTGCATCTGCATTCTCGATTGTGAGCTTTCGGTTCGTTCACTTCGGTCAGAAGTTGAATGCAAAAGCAAATAAGCGCCAAACAGTGTCAGAAGTAAGACACTAAGATTCTGGCAAGTCTTATTACCAGGAGCCGCCTTTGTAGAAACGAATGACTTTCGAAACGACGTTGCTCATTAGTTCACTAACTTTTGCAGAATCATAAAATCTGGTCTGTTGTCTAATTTGCGGGATGTCGGGCGGTTCTACAATAACGTCGATGAACTTGGAAGTGCATTCGTTGGCATCTGTTTCGAGAGAAGAAGCATCAAATTCGTGTGGCAATCACGATGTGGGAATGATTTTGTTGCGTGACAATATCAACAAGAATGTCATCAATCCAACAACCACACAAGCCATTGGCATACAGCTACAAGCATTTCTTCAAACGATAATTAAACATCTCTGAATTAATGCATCCCATAAGATCGGATCTTCTAAAACCCGTTCCAGCAGAGTTTCCGGGAGTTAAATCAAGGGTATGAATCCACTCAATCTAAGCCAATTTGGTGTCCACCCGGCGCGGCAGCACTACCACCGGAGTGCCATTCAATCATAGTTCAATTAGAAAGTTCATCTTCTATTGCAACAATGTAAAGGTTACTCCCGTTACGCGTCTTTTCCACCCGTGAATCGAAAGAAAAGTCCAATGTCCGTAGTCCGAATTGTGTGTACAATAGGGGGGGCGCGCGCGCTGGCGGTCAGCAACAAACCATCATCACCTCACGATCCGTGCCGGAAGAAGAGTCCTTATTAAAGCGCCCCCGTTCGTGTGTGTGTGTGTGCGTGTGTATTGTGTGGTGCGGAGGTGCATCTCAGCAAAAAGTCACGCAGCATTTGCTCCGGCGCAATGGAGCATCCCTGCCTGCGAGTGGGTGAATCAACACCACCAACCCTCTTCCGAGAATACAATTGCGTGCAAATGGTTTGATGATTTTTCTCAGAATCTTCATCCATCACTTCACTCCAGTATCAGCGCGCGGGGTCAGTATCACGACCATGGCGATGCACTTCACTTCACGACTGACCGCTGGACGAAAAGGGAATGGGATTTTACGTTTGACGTTTATGATGCTGCTGCTATGGCCCTCGATGTGTATGTTCGCTTCTGGCCTCACCATCACCATTAATAGGTGGGCGCAGCCAGCAAAAACAGGACGTTCTTCGTCTCCTGCAGGACGATACTCCCAAGACACGCACTGCGGTCGGTCAATCTATGGTTTTTGATCCCAACTGCCTGGAGGTCATTCGAATAATGACGTCATTGGTGCAATGCAACCGCCACAATAGCCACGTTTTGCTCACGTTTGCTGGCCTCTCTTCGAGCCATGTTTTAGCATCGAAATCCGCAGACAGCATAATGCCTGAGCTCACAGTCGGAAGAACGGACTTCAAATGCTGATGACAGGAGCTGTGAAGCATTTGTTATCATTTGGAAGCCGTTTCATTTGGTTCTTCTACTGCACCGTCAGCAGCAGGTGGAAACCATTCCGCTTTGTAACACGCTACACACACACACACACACACACACACACACACACACACACACACACACACCGAAGGGTCCTTTCGATCGAAGTGGAATCGAGCGATTGCTTAGCGAGAGGGAAAATTGCTTTTAATTTCACTCTGGCGCTGGCGCTCTGACGTTGCGGCGTTCGAATGGATCGTTTCGAATGGAAAGTCCAGATATCAAAAGTGTGTGTACCCTACACCCCCCCCCCCCCCCCCCCCCCCGTCGATTATGCTCCGTTATTATGATGTTTGCACGCGCGCACTTCATCTCCATGCGCTTGCTCTCTCACCCTCTTCGTCCCTCGTTTGATTCGATGATCATATCGCGGTGGATCGCGGTATCGCGCGGCTCTTAGACAAATTATTGACGAAAAGGGGGCTGGAAAAAAAGAAGGAAAAGCCCGGGGGGGGGGGGAAAGGAAAGCCAGAAATCTCCCTCACTCCCTGACAGCAGAGCGCGTACAGCAACAACGGAACCTGCACGGGGCAATGGAGAGCAGAAACATCTGAAGCGCAGCAGCATATGTGTGCGATCTTCCTTCAAGAAGCGACCATGGCCAGGGCCAGGGGGAGGAGGAGCAACAGCCGCTCGATTGCCCATGCCCATGCCCATGCCCAGGTGAGCAGCAGCGCACATGCGCGCAAATTAATTGCATTTATTGAACGCGCTCGTAAAGCACAGTTTATGGGGCGCTACTTTTGGCGTGCTGCTGCCGCGGTCGGTTGCTGTTGTTGGCCATCATCATCTCACCTGTTGCTGTGGCAGGGGAGAGGAGAGTGGGAGCTGAGGTACCGGGAGGGCTGATGCTTGTTCACGATAATTTGTTGTGAAGGGAACGCGAAATGCGTTGCGTTGCGATGAGAATGAGGATGATGATGATGCCTTGTGTTTGATGTTGTTGCTGCTGCATCGAGTCGAGAAAAGCGCGATGCCAAATTGATCATAAATGGTGGGCGCAGACGGAGAGAGAGAGGAAGGCAGGAAGGCAGGATCCTTGGCCCTTGGCTCGCTCCCTCTCTCCGCCTTCTGGAATGGAATCGATCATCATGCAGAGATTCAATTAATACACTCAGGGTGTATAGTGAATTCATGATGATCGCTTTTAGGGATTGAGATTGATGAATCAATTGTCCCGAACACACAGACAGACGTTGAAGAGTGAGAGAGGAGGATGAAGGAGAGAAGAATTATGTTATTTTTATGTCTTAGGAGCGCAATCATGTTGATGTTGAGCATAAATTAATGGATGGCAAATCGATTTGGGGGTTGTATCGAATGCTCTGCTCGATCGTTTTCTGGCAGTTCTGGCGCCTCTTCCTCTCTTCTGTTTCTCTCTGTTTCAATGGGAATACCGCTAACAACACAGCACCAACTGCCAACAATCCATTCCAGCGGGCAATGATACTTTTCCCATGAGTTTTAGAGGCGCGCTCACGAGAAATATTTCACAACCTCTTCCGGTGGAACGAGTGGAGTGGAAGCGCGCGCAATCTTGCCAGCGGCCACTTTATCCGGGATACGAGAAAACAAAATGCTGATGGGAAATGGAGGAAAATATATGCGAGGAAAATGTACAGTTTGGTGTGGGCTCGCGTGTGTGGTGGTGAAGATGCAAACCGAATGTGACGGCGAAAGGGATAGAAGAAAAGGGAGGAGAGGGTGAAGTGATGCAATTATTCTTCGTTTCGCTTTGAAGTTGCACAAAAACCCCTCGGCACACATCCCTCAGCTCGCGGCGGCCGTGTGTTGGTGGAGTGTGGTCCGTGTTCGGGGCTTATGTTTTTGAATAGAACCTTCTCTTTTTCACTCTCTTGCGCCGGGGAGAGCCTATCCAGCTTCCTGTTGCCCTTGTTCTGTGTGCCGTCTTTGCGCCGAAAATCGAAACGACGATGAACGTTTGCTAGAGAGGGAGAGGAATAAAAGAGAGAGAGCGCGACGATTACATAAGACATCGTTCAACGCAGCATCGCCAACATAATCAGGTGCGGAATGATGAGACAAAGAAAGAGAGAGAAGAGTCCGGTGGAGCGGTGGTGGAAGGGTGGCCACGCGAAGAGCGCATGGATGGGGAGTTGCGGGGGAGAAGATAAGCAGTAGGCAGACGCCGCGAGAACGTGAACCGGCACTTATGCTGCTGCTGCTGCTGCTGCTACCTCTTTCCGTTGTTCGAATGCTCTCTGGAGCTTTTGAGGATCGTAATTTACTTCATTATTCCCTCTCTCTGTGTGTGTGTATGTGTGTGTGTGTGTGTGTGTGTGTGTGTGTGCACACCATCACCACCCCACCATGTGTGCATATGCTCTCCGTCGTGTCTCTTTGGGGGTTTTCCTTTATGCACCGAAAATGCTCGTGACGTCGTCATCATCATCATCCTTCTACTTCTTTGTGCACACAAACACACACAGAGGACAGGTGTGCGCTCTCGTACGAACGTCTCATTGCGCCTCCTCCCCAAAGACACGGTTCCGTTTTTCTACTCGAGAATCTTTCCCCATCGCGCGTGGCTCCAACACAAGTGACGCAGACATCATCTCATCGTCATCTTGCGTTCGTCGCCGTTCCGTTCCGTTGTTCGTGTCCGTGCTTTTGGGGATTTCTAATGAACGGATGCTGTTTCTTGCTTTTGGTTCTTCATTTTCTGCTGTTTTTTTTTGCAACCTTGTGGCTATCGTCCGTGATTTTTCGGGGGTTTTTAAACCCCCTCCTTATTTCGCATAACTGCTGCTGATGCTACTGCTGATGCTGCTGCTGTGTTCCAGCTCATAAGTGGTGTGGTGGCGGCACATGTGGATGGGTTGTGGTTGCTGCTGTTGCGCCATTAGTGTGCAGCTTTGGGTATCATGTTTCGCTTTTACTGTTTTTGAGAGGCTGTGAAGCATGAGGGAGGCTATACATTAGAGTGTGATTGAAATGTTTCCTGCTGCTGCTGCTGCTGCGTTACACTGTGATTTGTTTCTGAGGGCTTTTTGCATTTGAAATTGCTCGTTTGAAGCAATAATGCTTGGCAACTTCTGCTAATAATTGGAGCGATTTATCTGTTATTAGCAGGAATTTATACGTCTTTGGAACAGAAAATTTTATATATTTAAAAGTTGAATGATCTTTAAATGTTTAAATCTTGCTCTGCAATAGATCAAAAACCGTATAGCTAAACATGTTGATGGGAACCAGGAAACGACAGTTTGTTGGATGTATTTTGTGTTGCTTGGATTTGAACACTGGCAGAAAACGATGACGTATTGCTTGGTAATATTTGTAATAGAGTTCACGATAGCAACTGTCACTTGAGTTAGGTTGCGATTTGCTTAACGCTAACTGTCATTTGAGTTCTAGGAATTTGATTTTCAGTCTTGCACTGATACACGACTGCAACATACAAGATACTGACCTAGTTTGCGTCATTGAAATGACGTTATTGGTCAAATAACGAAACTTGGTATTGCTGAGAAAGAAACCATGAGTTTGACACCGAATAATTTCTAGCGAATTTCCGGATAAGAGAAAGATTGGTGTGCAATGACATTATTTCATGTTCTATGGCACCACCTCATGCACGAACGTGATTGCAATTAAATCTCATTTTGACCTATAACGACAGCTTATTGTTCTGTATCGATTTGCAATTCTTCAATTGTTTGCAACCCAAGTTATGTTGGCTTGAAAAACATGAAACAGCTACTTCGACAATCGAATGCTACAAACGATCCAATAATTCAACGATTCTTTCAATCCATTCTTCCTACTCTTTACAATGCTAAAATGCCCCGATACCTTCCAAAGCTCACAGCAAACCCCCTAAAGCATTCCGGATAAAAAATGATGCCGTGGTTTTACGCCAAATGATTACGACCGCAAGACAAGAAGCTACCTGATCGATCCCGTTTAGCCCCCCCGGTATATTGCCTCTCTCGCGGAGTGTGCGCTTGGAAATTGAAATGCAAACGAGACACGACGCTGTTCCTTCTCTTTCGAAAATGGGTTGCGGTTTGACAAAGGAGGGGTAGCACCGGCTGCGGCACGCCATCGCATCGCGACGCGAAGATGGATTAGACCGATGTTTTGCATGTCATCCGCGAGCGTCGTTCGTAGCTGCGTCACGTACCACATTTTCTCCACGGCTCGCGATCGAATCCACCAAACACACTGAAGCTGTGTGGTGGCTTTGTCGCGTCAAAAGGCTGGGGACGCTTGTGCGACGCTGGCCGAAGTGCATTTGTAGTCGTTTCAGACGCTATGATGGAGGCGCACCATGATATGTGAAGCGTTTCCGATGCGTTTTAAGCTTCGTTCTATCAAGAGAGCTTGTGATAGATCTTGGATCTCTCGATGTTTTGAGTTGTCCGTCGGTCCGTGATTGACACATTTGACTTCGGAGCGATCATTACCGGATCTCCTCTAGTATCCCGAAGATGTTGTAGAAGACCTTCGATAAAGTGTCCCCTCGGTGTGACGGTGCCACGTCGACACAACCACAGCATGTGCTCTCTTCAGTGCCAAGCTCCTCCATCGTTGCATGAAGCGCCCCCATCCGGCGGCATGGTCAGCTTCCGGCTCCCGTGGACATTACATTAATGCAAATGTTTCGTTATCGCAGCAACGGGGGGGCGCCTGGCGACTGAAGTGCCTTCCCCTCATCCTTCCCGACAAACCCAATCAGCGTCAACATCATCAGCGCGCATGATGATGTGATTGGATGATCGCGGTCCGGGCCTTCGGTTTCGGTGCTTCGATGCTGTGCACTCTACGGGTCGTCTCGGATCTCTCGGTCACATTCCTCCACTTCTTTGGAACTGGGGGATGGACGGACGAGCACAAGCCATTTCTTCGAACTCGTTCCAGTCCAGTCCTGTCCAGTCAAGTCAATTCCAAAAGGGAGAGAACTGTGCACATAATATGCTATAGAGACTCGGCTTGCCGGTGGCCAGTAGCTGGCTCCAAAATCAATCAACCGAACACAGAGTTAAGGCGAAGTCCATTGGTCGTCGTCCCTTGGTCGTCGGCAGTCGGTTCCAAGGAGTGCCTCTTCGCCTTAGTGATAACCTTCACGTTGACTGAAGTGTGGAGTAGAAGGAGCTGTAGCAGCAGGAGTTCTTATTTACTCCGGAATGTAGCTCTCCGGAACTGTCTCCTCACCGTGTCACGGCGGGGTCTCTCTTGTTCGCTGGAGCACCAGGACAAGGCTCCAGGATCCTTGACTGCTAGGTTAATGTAATGTGGTTCGTTTGGACGCGTACATCCTTCAGATGTAATTATGAAAATTGCCAAAACTCCTCGATTCGTTCCCTCACGTTTTGTTTTCACTACTTCTTTGTCCTTTTCTTCTTCTTCTTCTTCTTCTTCTTCTTCTTCTAGAAATTTTGTACTTTTTAGCGAGCATTTTTTTTAGCATGCGAGTTATTAGCATGTAATAATGTAAAATTTCGTTTCCAATTTAACGCTTCACCTTCTTTGTTTGTTTCAGGTAAGGGATTGCAGCAGGTACAACACACACTCCCTCCAGCATCCTGGATATATCCAGCAAGGCGCAAGGTATTTGCTACTAGATTAAAAAGTCTACAATTCTGCTGTTCGAACAACAGACCGACCCGACCTTCAACGTTATTTGTACGCCGTCTAATTGAAACGCTGGAGCTGGCTGGGCGTCGTCGTAACGCAACATATGCTCTCCGGCTGCGGGATGCATCAGTAGACCAACTTTTCAGAATATTTTATGTTCCAACCTGATGGTGGTTGGAATACATTGAACTAACCCCAAACGTCGAATTACGTGTATTAGAGACCCCTACGCACACACACACGCATTCCTTTGGGGTGTAGGAGTCGACCATAGCCCGCGGGGTCGTTGTAATAATCAACAAAGTTCTGAACCGTACTGCGAGTCCTCCGAGGTCAGAAACGGCCGCCGGACGTCGCTATAATGCCCCCGGGGGGGTGTGGGTTATCCAATCCCAAGCTGTCGATGTTTCGAAAATCCCAAATATTTACAACCACTTCTCGGGTGCGTTTGCGTGCGTGCGTGTGCGTTGGTTGGCACAAAATGGCGCAGAATCTCTCTCTATCTCTCTCTGAAGTCTCTGAAGAATCACGGCACCTCCTCCGCACCTTTTAATGTCACTCTCGATCTTAATTACGTTTATGGGGGTTGCTGTTGCTGCTGCTGCCTGGCGACGGCGGCGGCGGCGTCGCATTTTATACCTACTCCCAGTGGTCAGTCTCTTGTACCTTTGTGTGTCTGCCTGTGTGTGTGTGTCTGTATCGCTGTACAAACAATTGCTGACTGTGGCTGCGGTGTATAGACCAAGCAGTTTTAATGATTTGGCTCTAAACAACAGCGCTCGCGTCGACTTACGCCGTACAATTAATCAATCTCTCAAACTTAGGAGCTCTGGGAGAACGTTTGAAGGCGTCTCGTAAATGCGTCGTCGTTTCCCATGCTGTTGGTGCAACACAAACATCAATTCATTGTTCCGTTTAACGACACTCCGTGGATCTGATTCTGTGGAATCGAATGGATTAGATTTCACACACAGAGAGACCACTAATTGGGGAGAGTAAAATCTAGTTTTCAGCCCAAATTTGGCTACAAAATGTCGCAAATGTCAACGCAGGCTGGCTGGTCGTCTGTCTGGCCGTGACCGGTCTGTGCGCGTGATGACGAACGTGCGCATGCTCTGAAGTTCCCTAATTTGCATTACGTGGCCACGTCAATCCGGTGGAAAAGGAAACGGAGGAAGTTCCAGTTGGGGATTTCCAATGTTTGCGCCCCGCGAGTACGCACCAATTCCCGCCACAATTAACCCGCCCATGTCTTGCGCTGATAGGATGAGCAAAGATGCGCTATGATGCTGTGTCGAGTGTGTGTGTGTGTCTGTGACCACCGTCGTCTCCCCCCCCCCCATGAGAGGCGGTTAATGTAATTGTTTTTCCATTATTTTCTCTAATTGAATTGTTGCTAGCTTTTCCCCGACTCCGACTCCGACTCCAACACCGATGTGTGTAATTAAATCTTTCCTTTTTTTTGCCACTTTGCTTGAGTCTCTCCTCCTTTTGTGTCGGGGATTGCCACAAAGTTGAGTGCTGTGTGCGTGCGTGTGTGTGTCAATTGAGGACGGCACACAGCATGCATATGTTCTGGAGTGGATTGTGAATCATCACGACACGACGCGATGCCCTTTCCGGGGAATGGCTTTGTACCGAACACTGGACTCTCTACATATTCAATCGATCACCGATTGTCGTCAGGATTCAATGTCCGGTCCAGCCGTTTCTAATCATTAATCATCGGTTAGGGGACCAATCGGACGCCGTTGGTCCAGGGACAGTAGAGTGTGTGTGTGTGTGTGTGTATGTCAACCACAGACCCTGCAGACACACCTGCACGACGCTCCAACGTAGCAGCAACGTCCCCTTTCCTTTGCAGACCTTGACCTTGCGTGTGCGGCACCGCCGCCATTGTTTTACAATCACTATTTCCCTGTCTCGACGATGACGACGACGCTGGCGGCGACGTGACTATGCGTCATTAATTCAGATATCACCCCTTTCATCATCATCATCATCATCATCAAAGGGTTGCTCTTTGTGTCGCGCCCGCGCTCGCTCGCGGTGTGTCTCGACGGGGAGGGTTATTTATCGCGTATCTTCTGGCGGCCTAACGTACACGGCGGTATCGTGGCCAGGTATCTAGGCCTATTCCCGGTGACCCATATTTTGGCCACCGCGCGGCCGTCGCCGCCGAAAGATACGCGCAAAATAGGTTATGGTTTCATGATCATCGCGCTCTCGGTGCGCGCAAAATGTTTAACACCATCACCACACTTCGACCAACGACAAGGGGTGTTGGTGTGTGGCGGGGTTCTCGCGGTTATCAGTTCGTGAAGGTCGTGCATTTTGAGCAGCAGCGGCAGCAACAGCAACAGGGCGAACTCACTCTCGCTAGTGGGGAACTCTATTAAGGAAGGGGCTGATGCATCTGTCTCTGTGGCATGCATTGGAGAAGGATGGTAGCACGGCGCGGGGGGGTGCGGATTGTTATCAAAAACCGTCGCGGGCGGTGACCATGACCGCGTCGACGAGACACTCGCGTTCTTCGGTGCATCGGTGTTCTGTGTGAATGCAAAGGGGGGGGGGGGGGGGGGAGGGGGAGGCTTGGAGTAGGTGTGCCATTTAGGCTGCAGGGTTGATTGAGTCGCGATCGCGTTATGAGATGATCTATGAAACGCCCCAGAAGCCAAGCGGTTTGAGATTTATGTGTTTTTTGTGAATTTGCAAAAAAAAGGCCACATTTTGCACTTCATTTCGCTCGAATGCAATGCTCATCTCATCAATTTCAAGCGCTTTATCTATGCTTTAACACTCCCTTTGTCGATGCTCGACACTCTGCTAATTATGGATTCGAACGGCCTTGTGGGGCGGGGGGGGGGGGGGGGGCTCTCTCTCGGGGGGTGTTAAAATCCATGTTTCGAGCAATCAGCAGCTCCGAAGTGTGCTTCGTGCTTCGTGCATTTGAAGTAGAGAGCAGAAACTGAGGAGGAGGCTTCTCCGTTCGAATATAGCGTTCACCTTGCGCCATGTTTCCATCAAACATGATAGCTCAAATCAAAAATGGTAAAACCTACCAATTCCACCAGCCCCTTCTCATGCCACCCCTTTTCGTCGTCGTCGTCAGTGAAGGCAATGATAGTGAAGTTTGCAAACCACAAACCCCACTACTAGCGGGCGGCTCGCGTTCGATTCGATTCGACTCGAGGAGAGAGAGAGAGAGAGTACCTTGGAGCGCCAACCATCGCCACCATCAATGCTGCTGTTGCTGCTGGTGCTGTGGCGGGGGCCTTCTCTCCTTGACACACATTTTTTTCTTCTGTATTTCGCGTTTGTGTGTTTGTGGTTATATTATTGTTGTTCTGTTCTTTTTTTTTCCCCCCTTTGTGTGTGTTTTTTTTATGTATTGTAACTTCCTCTGTAACCAATACCACCTCAGGCAACAAACACAGATGCAGGTGAAGTTCCGTGAATCCGTGCAAAAGTGCGTGACGAGGCCGATGAAGACACTTCATTGGGTGTATGTTCTGTGGCGTTGGTTTGAGGCGGTATCTTCACTGTGTCGAGTCGCGAACACACCTTCAAAACACCTGTAGCTGCTGTGGGAGTGTAACAACAAACGATCAACAATAGTGTTGCTCATGATCACAAGAGAGGAAGAGAGAAAGAGAGCGCACAACACTGCGACCACCGAGAGGATCGAGAGCAAAAGTGTGGAGATCGAGAGAAGAAGAGAGAGAAACGAATAATGGGTTGGTGAAACGATCGTCATATGATCGTTTGCACATGATCAACCAATTGATTGCCCCCCCGGGAGGGTGGGGGAGAACAGACAGCTGCCCCCGGAGTCGATGGAGAAACAAGATCGCGAAAACGGTTGTAGAATGTCTCCATTTTTCCCTTTTTTCATCATACTTTCTTTCCGTTTGATTCGGCTCGATCGTATTTTGGACCTTTACAAAGTGTTGTAGCCTGCCTTGAAATTTGCTCGCAATATTATGCTACCGAGAGCGCCGCTCAATGGCCATTTTGTTGAAGCGCAAACACGGCATTAATACCTAACAGCTAGGTTGTGTTTATGTTCCTTGGTGTTCCACCTGGCGGTCCCCCGCGGGAGTGTCATTCGTCGTTTGCGTGACTTAGAGCAGTATGATGCCTCTCGGTGTGTTGTGCCGAGTGCAGCCGCCGCGCCTCTGTTGATGGCTCATGGTTGGATACTTTTCAATTTGTGATGCCCAATTAAACCGAGGTTTAATTATTGCGTTGTCGTCGTCGTCGTTGTCTGCGTCGTCGTCGGCAGCAGCCAACCAATGCGCAATGCATTATGTCCTTGCTCAAGAAAGAGAGAGATCAGTTGCCGCCGCCGCCGCCGTTGTTCTCTCTCTCCCGTTGTGTCTGGAAAGTGGTTGTTGGTTGTACGATCGTACGCGGGTTATGAGTGTGTTAGCCGCGAGCGCCTTTGCTTTTTTGCCACACACAACTGTCACTCGCTGGCGCTCCTTGGGAACAATCCGTTCCATTGATTCGTTCCGTAGTGCACCGGAGGTGTTCCGCTCTCCGCAAAAGAATCGCACAATGTGTGGACAAACAGCGCTCGGAAATCGAGCGATGATTTGGTCAACACAGCAACACTCTACACAATACTCACACTCTGTGGAGATCCTTGGAAACAATGACGATGAACGATGGAGGAGAACCTTCAAGCTTCGCAAAGCCACTCAAGCGCGCAAGATGATAACGTATCGTGACAAAGGACTACCTTCGATTTATGATTTTTCTTGCTTGAATTTTGAAGGCTTGCAGTAGTTGAAGGTTGCGGAGAGTGGCGGTAGTAGTACACAACAGCTCATTGTGGAATAAGGATTTGAATGTCTGAATCCTGTGGACTTGTAGCTTCTAGTTTCCGGAAGCTGAGGTAGATACTTCTACGAGTTTTATTTCCCCCGTGTCCATTATGAAGAAAGCGAAGTTTCAATCAATTTGTAGATGAAAAGTAAACAGAGTAATTGTGAAATGAACCATCACCAGTCGATTTCGGACCTCGTTTTGTAAATAATAAATCTCAACCCATCATCCCCCGAGGGAAGGAAGGAAGGTAACACTGATGATCGCCGTCGAGCATCTTTTGCAGAACCGCTGACGCCCTTCTTAATTGGCAACTGCTCTAATTGCTCTGTTTGCCACAACAATCGAACAGCAACAAACAACAAACAGTAAGCGAGGCGGCAGTGGCGGCAGCGGCAAGTTGGTTACTTCTTTGTCATGGATAACGGGGGAAGAGAAGAAGATGGAGGACCACCGCTTCGATAGTGGTGTGAGTCACCTGAGAGGAAAATATACCTTCACCAAACCCAAGTGCTGCTGCTGCCATATCGCCATCGCCGTCGCCAATGTTATTTCACCGAAGAAGGCACTCGATAGGCGGCCACCACCACCACCACCCTTTTCCGGTCCTCTAGTGGTGGTGTACAACATTCTCTGATTAGTTTCGGTTAGTTAAGCAAAAGCATTTGCTCCTCTCATTCATTCAGATGCTGGAAAACACACTTTTTGTCATAATTAGTCTACGCCCCAGTTGCGTTCGCTTCTTCTGGTGCCCATGGAGTGGTGAAGGTGAGATGTGCAAAGCGCTGCTGCTGTTGCTGTTGTCATAAACTAGGATGTTTTGATCTTGTAGATCATTAAACACTGATCATTCACATTCAAATGTAGATCATAAACATAAACTCTTTGATAATTTGGATTTAGGGCTAGGTATGTCACCTTAAACATTTGTATGCTACCTGTAACATAATGCTACATTTGCAGCTGATGCTGCAGCCTGCTATCTGTAGTTAAGTAATGGAATCAATGATGACAGTTAATGTCAACTGTCGCAGCAGTCACGACGGGGGTTAATTAGTCAACTAATAGCTTTTTATGAAAACGCTTTACCACAAAATGATTTTTCGTAATCCAAAACACAGTTCCACGTGGCCGTGGCGCCCGCTTCTGAAAGGGGAAGTCTCTAGATCATAATTGCCGTCGAAATCGAACGATGACGACGAGGGCGACGATTGAATTCGTGCTTTGGAGTGTGCTTCACCACCTCACCGCCACGACGAATGAACCATAATGTAATCGCTGCTGCTGCTGCTGCTGCTGCACCATTCGTCGTCAGTTGAGGCAGAAGAAATTAATTGCCAACCGTGACGCGGCACTTTATGCTGAGTAGCACCAGGAACCAGGAACGGAACGATGGAATGGTCTTTGTTCGAGCAGTAGCAGCAGCAGCAGCAGTAGCAGCAGTGCAGAAGGAAGGTGGCCGTCTAATGTCTAATTAGGTAAATACTACAGCCTGGCGCCGTGGCCCGGAGAAGCCGTCTCCCCTTCCGCCGGTAAACGTGCGTCGCAGCAACATCATCAATCCGTTGATCGACGTCCGATAGAGCGCTTGGGAGAGGAACAACCCGCGGTGACGCCACCAGGTGTGTATGTGTGTGCGTGCGCGTCAATTGAGCAAAACACAGACAAATTGATTATCCGTGCGAGATACTAGACGTTGCAAGAGACACCCCGAAGCAACATCATCGCCGTTCGCCGTCTGTTCGATGAGAAGAAGATGCTGGGTGGTGGTGCACCTTAATCCTTAATTAGCCTGGCCTGGCCAATCTGTCTTCGAGATGCATCCCCAATTAGCGCTAGCGTCATCTTCGTTAAACACTCAAGATGATGCCATCGTCAGCCAGTCAGTCAGTGTAATCCTGCTAGCAGAAGGTTGCTTCCGGCTTTTGCTGGCCTGGCCGACCGTTATGGCCGGCCGAACTATGAAACCAAACGTGTTACCAAGCGAAGCACTTAAACCGGTGACAACATCCTCACAACGTAAACGAAGCCCAAAACCGCACAGCAGGCACACACACGCGCGCGTATGGTGGTGCATGCATGCGCCGTCCTGCTTCTGGTGCATTCCAAGCACGCGCGCTCGCTCGCTCGCTGCACCCATCACTGTAATGGCAGAGGTTGTTTTTATGAGGTACTTTGGGTGCTAGCTTTTTAAAGGATATTCTTGTTTATGCTCGCGCTCGCGTGTTTTTGATGATCGCGACGCGTCACTCCGTGGGTCCCATTAGTTTTATGGCGCTTCGTCGTTCGGCCGCAATAAACGGTACATTGGAGTGACACACGCTGCGTTCTTTATTTGTCATTGCTTCGAAGAATGTGTGTGTTTGTGTGTTTGATGGCATATTTGCATACCTGTGTGTTGGCCTTTTGGTTGCAAAAACCTTCAATTTTATTAAACTCAAGTGTAATCGCAATTCGTAGCGACATTAATACCGGCCACCGGTAACGACGGACGACGGAGCAGCAGCAGCAGCATGATTGGATATCTCCGTTACAGTAGTCCCCCGTTTAGTGAGGGAGAGATCCATTATCTTTTTCATAAGATACACCGAGGATGATGTCTAGGAGTAATCACAATGATACACAAAAGCCCCCTCGACCTGGACCATCGAATTCCCCATTCAGGTCTGGTCTGGTTCTGATCTTGGCGTGTCCATCAACTGACAACCAGTCAATAGCTCCGCTATCCCCATCGCTGTCGCGCAAGATAGAGGCCAAGTTGGAGGGCGATCGAATTTCCTTCTGTTGCTTCTCTTTCGATTCACAATTTCTGGCAACATATCTCGGTGTTCCTTAAGGTGTATATGTGTGTATATACCTTCCTTCGAAGGAGAAGAAGAAGAAGAAGTAGCACGATATCGATGTTGCACCCCCTATGCTGCTCGTCCTCGTCATCGTCGGTACGCCCGACAGCTGGTTGGCGACGTACGAGAAGTGGTGATGTGCACTCTACAGCAGATCCAGTCTTGCCAGAGGTTGTGTTGCCATTTCTTCGAAACTTCCGCCACCGCCACCACCACCGACCCGGCGACAACCGACGGGTGGTATAACCGGACGGAAGATCTTGTTGTACCACAACGGCGGCGGTTGTTTCGGATGGGATTTGATGAGTGCGCTGCAGACATTGTTGCAAAAGCAGAGGAGAAGAGCGTGCGGTCGCTCGATACGACGTGACCCATTCCAGCACTTCCTCACTTATCTTCCTCCGCCGTCGTCGTTCGTCGTCATCGTCTGGTGGCAGGTTTGTCTCAGCTCGTTTGCTCGCAGAAAATCATAAAATAGACGCTCGCTCGGGATTGATTTGCTTTGCTGCTTCTGCCGACTTGTTGTTGGCGCTTCGATTTGTGCGCAGGAAGTGAGATTTGCTACGTTCGATAATATTTTGTAATCGTTTATGCGCTAACAAGCAGTAGCAGCACCAGCAGCAGGAACAGCCGGTTCCTCGAACAATGTTCGTCCAACAGACATTCTATTCTTCCAGTTTTGGGAAGAACTTTCTTTACAAGAAACTACAACTCCTCGTGCTCGCTCGGTCTGTGTGATACGATAGCCTGGTCTATAACCGTTCCATGAAGGTAGACATAATCTGTAATGCCTTGCCGCCTCTTGGCAAGCAGCACACACGAGCAAAGCTTTTTGCGAAAATGCCTCTTTTCACTTATCCGTTTGCGGGTGTCCCATTACACAAGCATTTGCTCTATCGTCTGTCGGGGTTTGCTGCACACGTGTCGTTGTTATCGTCGTCGCCGGGTGGTACGTTATTTGGATGGAGACACGTAGGCAAATGCGTCTTCTGTGCGTGAGCTTTCGTCAGTATGATTGCGGTTAGTGTACGGACGGTGATGGGGGCCCCACTAGTAAACCTCATCAAACCGGGTGTGGAAGGCGCACGATAAGTCAGGTTTTATGACACTACTCTTCACACACTTGAACGCCGAGCTACCCTTAGCTACCGTGATTGTAGTTGGATCAGTTGAAATGCAAATCTCTTGGTATGTTGCATAGTGATGGCGTCTTGCAGATTGCAGTAATATGGGTTTCATTTCGGTTTGTTTTGGAGCAATTATTCGTTCTTTTTGCTAGGATTATCATGTTTTGTACCAGGTGTATTCGTATGTTGTTAGACAAGTTTTTTTTTAACATGTAATATTGATTTTCTATAGTATTTTTATTTATTTGTTTATTTCCATTCCATCTTTTAACTTCTTTATTAATTTGTCAGTTAGATAAACTATTTTCGATTTCTTTTATGTACGAGCAAGTTCAATGCAGGTCTGTGTGTGAATGCAACCAGATTTACAGAATATATTCCTAGGGTCTCCTAGTTAAGCATATTTAAGGCATTTTTTGCGGCTTTAGCAGTCTTTTATCCATCGGTATATCGTTCAGATTCATTATTTCAACCGGCGGCATGCTCATGAATTTTAATATCCTTTTTGTTTTGTTTGCATAAGAAAGGTAATGCGCGTGTAGGCATCTAAACTTGTGCCGTGACGATAATTGAAATGCGAAACATTTTGGTTTTTTGCATTTTGGTATAACTCATCTTGTGTTCATTTCAAGATAAATGCTGAACAAGCATAATGGTATCTGTTTCAAATTAATCTCCTATATACAACTGTTACTTGGATTCATTACTTAATCTAATCGATTGAAATCTTATCATAGCTCTTCGGACGGTAAAATGGGTAACATTTGGTTATGTTATGATAAGGGAGATAGAACGGTAAATGCATTTTTCAAAACTTCAATAATAACCGTCGCGCGACGACGATCATCATCCTCTATCGCTGCGATAGACAACGGAGCCGGAGATGATAACCGTTGTTGGGGCGGGCTCTGTTTCTGTTTTAATATGACCATGTGACACGCGATATGAATAAGTATGGTTGTCGTCGAGCGCCCGCTCCCTCCCTTCACCCAACGCCGATTGCATCCCAAATCTTGTGTCGGCCGCCCCCGATTGAAAGCAGAGCAGGATGCGGGGTTTTCCCACCTTTTTTCCCGCGTGCTATCGGGGGTGCATCAACAACATGCATGCAGACCGCGCACTGCTCGCTCCGATCTCCATCGCATCTTAAATCGATTCAATCTGGGTGGGTGGGTGGGTGGGTGGTGGTGGTTGTGTGGTTTTTCATTTTTTCCCTTTTTTCTTTTTGCGAATTTGTTCACATTATTTGCTGCTGCTGCTACTGCGGCCGAAGGAAGAACTGCATACAAATCGCACTAAACAACATAAATTATACGCTGCCTGCCTGCCTGCCTGCCGTGAGGGTGTGTGAGGGGCTAGATCATGTTGTGAATTAATTTTTTTTGTCCATTCCTATTCCTAGCCAGACACACACAACACTTACTAACAATCCCGCAAGCCACCAGCGAGCGCGATGGTGATGGTACCAGCTGTTGTTGTTACCTCTCTTCACCGCTGCCTTCCAAAGCACGGGAAAAGGGGAACGGTGAGAGGAGGCGGCGCAATATGTTAATGCTGCGCTGCTGCTGCTGCTGCTGCTGCTGCTGTTGCTGCTGAGCAGAGAGCAATAATTAATGTGTGTGCAGGAGGAGAAAGATTGAGCCAAAGCTCCCGTTAGTTTGTATGTACGGTTGGAGTAGCATCATCACCGAGGAGAAGAATGCCGGTGGCGCCTGCCTCGCCTGCGCATATTTGCCAGACAGACGGGTCGAGATCCGGAGGAGAGGAGATGCCTTCGCAGCACAAATTGATAATGCCAGAGTGTAATGCCAGCAAGCAAGAGCAGTGCGAGCATTATCGTACCTTTGTTCTAGCACCAGCACATGAGCACAAGTGTGTGCATGCATCCATGTGCTCCCTATGCTCTCGGTGGCCGTGTTCTCCAGACTATCTGTTGGATGGAATGTTTCTGGATTCGGAAACAGCGCCCCTTCGACCCTCCCGATTGTTGCTTATGCGCTGGCTGCGATCGTTACTTCCTAATAAACTCATGCAACAAAAGCATTGCTTCATCGGAAGCGCAATCGCCTGGTCGTGGCCTGGCCAGACACCAATCGATCCGATAGGGTTGGCGTTCCACATTTTCCTTGTCCCAACCTACGACAACGAATTGGAAAAGCTCTCTAGACAGAGAGAGAGGGAGAGAGAAAGAAAGCCTTTGGTCTCTTTCTTCTCCCTTTTCTCTGGATCATTCTTTCTCCATTTTCCCAACGGCACCAGCAGACTTTCCCGAGTGTGTGTGTGGTGTGCTATGAGATGATATGATGTACAAGCGGAGAAGATTGGTTTATCCCCGTCACCGTGCAGTTCCTCTAGTCTCTCTCTCTCGCTCTCTCTCGCTCTCGTTGCCACCAACCGGCATAATAATGCGCATACATTAAAACCAATTAATTAAAGGGAAGCGTGCAAAGGGGGGGAATGGAAAATCTGTGTGCAGCAGCTGCAACACAGCACCTCGACCTGCGTGTGAGATGGATGAGAGGAAACGATGCGCTCTAGTGAAGGTGGTGGTGTGTTGGATACCGTTTGACGAAAGACCTTTCGCTTGTGTGGTGGCATATACGAGAGGCAGGTGCACTATGCACGATGGGTGGCTGGGAATCACACGAGATGTAGAGAGGCCAGACGGGGGGAAGCACGACCATGGCCGTCATTGTGTCGTTATGGTTCATGGTAAAGTGTTCCTCTAGGTTCGCCGCTTGAGCTGCTTGATTGATGAATCCATTTTCAACAACTTGTGTTCTTGGCCAACAGGAGGAGGAAGGTCACGATGGTGAGGAGGAGGAGGAGGAGGAGGAGGAGAGAGAGGCGTGATTGTTCTAGGTAATTTCATGTCAGTCACTTCGAATACCAGTTCTCATCAGACTCGAGATCGAGTTCCATATTCCCCGTGCATCTATTAACTTCTAAGGGATTTCCCTTTAGATTCCGGTAGTAGAGGTCCGGTAGCTCCCTTTAGACTCCGGCAGTATGCCCAGAACACAGCCACAGTATGCCATACAAAGCGTAACACAGTAGCGCACATAAAAGATATTTTGAAGAGCCAGAAAATGACATTCCCGGGTGCACTTCTTCAGGCACGCGACGTGCAAGTGGAGCCGACAATTGCCGACAAAACCCCTTAAGGCGGAACCACCACCTACCCCTTCTCCAGAAGAAGACGAAAAGAGTGTTTGGAAGACGAGAGCAGCCATCCTCCCATTACCATTATCACTGTTGTGATCTTCATTATCATTAGCAGCGGCAGCGACGCGGCGGGTGCCACATGTTTGCTGCGTTCGGCGGCGCATATTCGTGATGTGGTGTCGTGGTCGTCGTCGTCGTGGCCATCGCTCATCTCTCTCTTCCACTGTCGTTGTGGTCGGTGCGCTCGTCGTGCTGCAGCAATGTCCATCCTCGCAGATGCGTCAAACACCACAAGCCACAAACCAGTTCCCGTTCCCGTTCCACCACACCCAGAACCCGAGTTTCGTGTTTCTCGATTTTCTTCTCAACCCCAGAATGATGCGCTGGCATCATGCTGATGATGATGATGATGATGGTGGTGGGGCGATCGGTTTGAGCTGTTTGAGAAGAAATGGCTCGGCATGGCCTGGCAACAACCACGGACGGAACACGGCAGTAGGTTTCCACCATTGCACCACGAGAGATTGGAGCTCATGCTCCGAGGAATCGTCGCATCTTTCTCCACTCTTTGGAAGGTATCTCACGTGCGCGCGCCCTCTCTCTCTCTGTGCTGCAACCCATCCGACGACGACGACGACGACTACGACGAATGATGCAATTTTCGTACGCACGACCAACGATGGAGGCGCCACTCAGCGCACTCTCGGGTGTTATAAGCGCGCGGCGGGGCGATGTCCAAGGCGATCGCGCGGTGGTTAATCTCGTTACGATCGAATGAAAATTAATTCTGCTCAGTTATCACGTAGAGAGTGACCTTTATTGCCGCCATCGTCGTATCATTGGCTGGTTGTGTAGCGATTAGGCAGGCATGCAATGCCGGTGCTGGTGCTGGTGCTGCGCTTCGGCGAAACCATCATATGATGCATGCATGCGGCTTCGAAGGGGGCGCCAGCAGATTGTTTCGCGTAAATGGCGCATCCGCGCCCGATCGTCGTCGTCGCCGCTACCCACTGAATGCCAATTGTGGTCCCGGCTGGTGGCTGGTTTAACATCAATTAAAGTAATGTTTGATATTAGCATTTCATTATATATCTGCCCATTAATGGGAATTGTTCCACCTGCAGCCGTTTGAGTAAATGTTGTTGCTATCGGGTAGGTTTTATTTGTTTTATTGTTTTCTGATTACCAGTTAACGTATTGTTTGGTTCGAAAATTGAATGCTTTATTTCAAAGATCCTCAACGACGTCAATTATGTTTTCGGAACGGATCCTGTCGGGTATTCTAAGTCAAACGTTTGGCTCAAAACTGTAAAGATGTTTTCCCAATAGTCATGTTATCAAATTTTTGTGAAGGTCATCATAATATCGAAACTCTGTTGCTCACATTGCCGATTTTTTTTTAATGTTCTGAAAATTATTGTTATACACCATTGACGGATTAATTTGTGGGAGTGTATTTATTACATTCGTTGGTGGCTTTTGTTGGTGTGTTTTGCTTTCAAATTCATTGATATTTTGATTATTAATTTATGCTATATTTCTTTTTTTTAATAGCTTGGATTTCAAGCAAATATGCAAAAAAAACCCTTTCCGTTTAAAAAAAATCTTCTCGTGTATAGCATTGTCTGAGGGATGGACTTTACATCGCAAAAGCTTGTTTGAACAATGTACATTTTTTTTTTATTTACTATCTTCAAAACTGTACAAACAACTCTTAAAAACGCCGTTTGCGCCCGATTTAAACGTTAAGTCCCCTCGCCTCTGTAAACGATCCGAAATGCAAATAACGCCCAGAAGGAGGGGAGGAGGATCATCATTACATTCGTTGGAAAAAAAAATCCACCACCGTATAGTGTGTGGTGTGCTGCGGGGTTGTGAATTGCTACCTTTATGCGGGGATCGCTCAGGTATTTCAAACTGTCTCAAATAACAGCCATCGACATGTTGCAACCCTCCATCCCACAACACCCTCCATCCCGCTACCGCTGGGGATCTCTACACACACACACACACACATGCCGGTGCTGTTCGCTTATTTGATCGAGTCGATCAGAGTCGAGTCGTGTGCTACGTCAACGTCAGCTACAGCAGCTACACAACAACCTTTCTTTACTGTGCCAGGGTTGCTTAGGTTTTGCCCCCCCCCCCGACTCCATGCTCTCTCAACCAACCAGAGCGCGCACCACTACACCAGTGCGCGCGTTGTGTTACTAAGCGTGTGTACGTCAAAGCAAGCGGTGGTTCGGCACCGGCACAGGTGAACACCACACGGAACGGTGGAGTCGCCTTTTGACGATGGATGATCGGATGCGTCCATCCGAGGAAGAGGCCGCCAGCGCGCACACCACCACCCTTCATCGTCGTGGTCGTGGTCGTGGTCGTGTGCGCGGAGATCGGTATAGAACACAAGCACACCGCGAATTGGGCACAGGGTCACAATGAAAACAATGGTGGCGTTCGAGAGTAACACAACTCTAAACCGAGCGAGCGACCGCGGTTCCGGCCTCGTCGATGCGGCCACACGCACACACACACGCGCGCCCGCGTACCTGTTTTTTTTTTTATTAGTGGGGCTGGTGGTTTGTGGGGTGTAGAGTGTTTGGTTGTGGGCCGACGGTATGTGGGGTAAGGTTAACCCACACTTCTTCTTGACACACGCACTCGCTCACTCACGACAAAGCTCTCTCTCTCTTGTCAGCGCGCCCTCTCGCTCTCTCATTTTGAGCTTTCGGTTGTCATGGACGAAGCTTTGGAAAGGGGAGTTGGGAGGAGGTGGAAATCCGTCCGGTATAGTCGGACGTTCTCTCATCGCTTTTCCTCTTTGTTTCTCGGTTTCTCCGAACCGAAGAGCAGCTCTTCGTGTGGTCGTCGGTCACTCACACAACACGAGGACAAAAGGAAGGGGTTGTTGTTGTCACCCAGCGCTCTCTCTCGCGCTCTCTCTTTCTGGCGCTCTCTCTCTCGGTCGATTGAAGGATGGTACACGAGATGATGCGGTGGCGGGTGTCTTGAGTCTGGGTCGTCGGGTTTGAGTTCGTCATTCGTGAGCAACGGTGCTAAACAACGGATAGTAGCAGCGGCAGCAGCAGCAGCAGCAGTAACAGCAGTAGTAGCAGCAGCAAGAGAGAAGGTAGTACATCATCATCCCCGTACGTGTGTGTACGTCGCAGTATCGCGAACATTCGATCCGGTTATTATTCCGTTAGGTAGTGCCGCGTGTTCCCGTCACAAATTGTGATTCCAGTTTCGAAATGTCCAACTTTCAAAACGCTTGCTCTGTTGGTGTGTGTCGCGGATTTTGTTCTACATAAACCAAAGAAAAACGTTCCGTGCTCTTCGCCATCTTCTTGTGTTGTGTTGTGTGAACCGGCGCAGAACTACGCAGTATTATCTCGTCACTGTCACTGTCACTGTGTGTGCTGCTGTGTCGTGATCATCGTGCAGCTTTACCGTGCGCGTGTGTGTGTGTGCGAACACCATCGGTTCTGACGCGTGACACGATCTTCATCGAGCCGCCAAACCCCAAAAAAAAATATTGAGCCAAAAGCAGGAAAGAATGATGCTATCCGGCGAAATAATGTCCGGTTCCTTGGATTGCATAATTGGTGTCCCACCGTGTATCGCGTATAGTAGTAGTGTGTAATCGCGGTGAGATGATGCATGATCATCATCCTTATATACCCCGTGGTGGAGACGGTGGTGATGATGAGGGCGGGGGAAGACAAAGATATACCCCCACCACCGGTGGTCCCGTTGCCCTGGGTTGGTGTGTTTGATAACAACCTCTTCCATTCCACACACAACAATCCAATGCCCAACACAAGTTTCTCTAGAGAGTGTCGCTGTGGTGTGTGTGTGACGATGTGTTTGCATTCTCTGTTGGTATTATTGCGTGCGGTGATAGATAGTCGGAATACACAGAGAGCATAACCGGCTGGCTGGCTGGCTGGCGATGCACAGAGCTGCTGAAGACTTCGACTTCGACTTCCGAAATCTCAATCCTCCCTGACCTGACCAGAGAAACAAGTTCTTGCGGGGGGTTGGCCACTGCCTGCCAGCCAGCCTGCCTGCCTGCCTGTCGATCGATTTGTTTGCGCTGTTGGTTGGTGATGCCAGCAACGGGACGGAACGGTCCGGGAGTGAAGTTATGAACGACGAAAAGTGATGATGATGATGGTGGTGGTCGTGCCTTGCAGTTATGCGAAGAGCGATAAGAGAAAGCCAAAGGCCGACATAGAAATCCACAATCCACGGTGCTGTGTGCGTGTCCGCTTAATGTGGTGTTTGTAGCAAGAGAGAGAGAGAGCTAGCATACGAACGAACGAACGCGACGAGTGTGTTATGCTGCTGACGGGGGGAGGGTTGGTGTTGCTGGACTGCTGCTGCTGCTGCCACCGCCCAGCTGGAACCGGTCGGCGAGCGAACCTTTTGAGGGGCTGGCTCTATGTGCGTTGCGTTGTGTGTTGTGTTCGCTTCTGGCCGCTTCTTATCCGCAGCGTTCGTCCACCCAATAGTAGTGTGTGCCTTCTAGGAGGTGGTGGTGAAGTGCCTTCAACATTCCCGTTTTTGGCCAACGCAGCCAGCACCAAGCACACCTCGTAGTCGATGATGATGATGATGACTATGATGATGGCTTGCTCTGGTGCCATCGGACGTGCCTTCTCCAGTGTTGGGCCACCAAGAAATAGAAGCTTATCATCAAGAGTAGCACACGAACCCTGTTTACATACTACTCTGAGCCGATAGTTGCAATTCGTTTTCGGGATCGCCTTTTTTGTTGTTTGGATTCCGTTCCGTTATTAAATGAAAACGATGAGTGAGGCGCGTACGACAACAACAAACGCGGCGAGCAGCAACGACTACCAGGGGCGATAAGTCACACATTTGCGCGATATGATGACACTTCTTCCTTCCCTCTTGCTGCTGGTGCTGCTGACCACCACCGACGATAAAGTAGTGCTTTATTATCACCCCGAACGTGTGTTGTGCTGGCCACGACGCATACGCCTCCCTCTCTCTGCGGTGCTGCATCGTAAATGGCGAAAGAAATAGAACGATATTTTCTCCTTTTTGCTCGATCGCGTAGTATGCCCCCTAGTGAAGATTGGGATCGAATGATGCAAAGCTATGCTAAAAAAAAAGAGGCTCGATGCGCAACCTGCACCAGTAAACAATAAGATGATATGATGTCTGGCCTGAGGTGTGGTTCCTTGCCAACGAGAACGCACAAATCACTCGAAGCAAACGTCCCTGATCGTGTGTGTATGTGTGTGTGTGTGATTCGCAGCGATTAAATCTATGCCATGGCAAAAAGAGAGCAGAACTCTGCATCAAGTATAAAGTGGTGGCATGCCAGGCGAAGAAGAAGCAGCAGGAATTTGCCAACAGAACACAGAACGAACACAGAACCCACGGTTCGTTGTGTGCAGTTATAAGAAACGCGTTGCTTACGGATGAAGATAACGCGAGAGCGAAGTGTGTGAGGAAGAGAAACGAGAATGGAACGAAAATTTTATGCTGACACACACATCGAGCTGCGATGCGGTGCATCGCGTACCACCGCACCCCGCGCACGATTGCAATCCGATCTCGCGCCGAGATGCATGCACCACCGCCACATGATGATGATGTGTTGTGTGTGTGTGGCTGCTATATGTGTATGCTACCATCATCATAACACTCTGCACATTCTCGTGTGCGTGCGTGCGTTAGTGTTCTCGTGGTTTTCCCTTTTTCTCTTCTTCTTTTCTGTTTGTCCCTCGCTCCTGTTATTATTTGTGATTATCCTTCCATGGCGCGATCGTTCCTTGGCATCGCCACGCCAAGGGCGCGTCATCAATACACGATGGTGGTGATGGTGTTGTTGTGTGCTGTTGGTGATGATGATAATGTCCTGCCCCGTCGACGTCGACGACGATCTCTCTCCCCGATTATCCTCTTTATTATTATGGTTTTTAGGTGCTTTTCTCCCTGCGAGGATCACAAGATCATTCTGCGTATGAAATCGCGTCGTTAGCACCACCATTATCATCTGCGATCTTCTAAGTCGTTCTTGTGGCGCTAATTTGGTTTCTTCCTTTTTTTTTATTCCCCACCCGTTGTTTGTCGCTCGACAGCGCTTCACAGGTTCTCCGCGTTCTAATGTTGTTCTTGTGTGTGATGTGTTGTGCGTGGTAAGCGAAAGGTAAATAAGTCAGCCAGTGGGTGGTGGTGGTGTGTTAATGGTGTGTAGTGTGAGGGCGATAACGAATGCAATGCTCTCGGTTGTGTCGCTGCAACAACCACGCCTGTGTCCTCTCGTGCGCGTGTGTGTGTGTGTGTGTAGGTTGATCGCCGGGTGATCGAGAGCGCGCATCCTTGAATTGTGTGGATCGGAACCGTCGAACGGAAACAGAGGGAAAATCGCAACTTAAATGTGTGCGAAGTGATTGTGCGCGACGCGATCTCGTGTGCGTTGGTGTGTATGTTGTGTGTGGGAAGGAGTGGTGCATGTGGTCTCTGTGCGCTCTCGACCCTTCCCGATACATATTCCACAATCATCATCATCATCGTTTTCATCATTATCATGCTCTCATCTACGTCATCACAACACCGCCTTCATTTCGTTCCATTGCGATCATCGCGATCAGTGTATGAGGCAAATTCGCGCACGTTTCCGAGCATGTGTGTGTGTGTGCATGTCTCTGTTGAGTGGTAGTGTGTGCGCACGCGCTGCGATTCCGTTCTATTTCTAGCAAAGTGCAGTGCAGCCGCGAAGCAAAGAGGAAGCGAAAAGAGAGAAGAGAGAGAGAGAGAGAGGAAGCAACAGTGGAGTGATTAAATAATTTTCCGACCATTTTCCATTTCTGCCTCGACAACTATTGGAAAGTTGCGCGGTGATCGTTACAAACGGAGCCACTAAGGCTCTCTTGAATGCGTTTCGGGTTTTTTCTTTTCCTGTATTTATTTATTTTCCTATATCGTTTTCGTGGAAAACAAAAGTTTAGAGATCGCGGCTAGTAAAACACAACAACAGCAACAACAACCGAGAGAAGGGATCGTTGCATGATCGCCAAACAACGCGAGAGTGCGGCCGCGCTTCCGTGACATCCTGTGATCGTGCGTGCGTGCGTGCGTGCGTGCGCGATCACATCCGCGATCGGTTCGCCGTGTTGCGTGCGTGTGCGTGTGTACGTGTGTGTGTGTATCGTGTTTTGCGTCGCGTCCTCGGAGCATCTTCTTTCGTTTGTGGATTGTTTACTTTAGTGCCTCAAAATTTGGGATTATTCGTTAGACCTGGTTGGTATCTCTGTTCTTCTAAATATCTACTTTTCTCAACTCTTTCTCTTCTTCTTGGTCGTCGTCTCTTCCTTGCCCTTGATCCTTTTTCCGCCCTTTTTTTCCTGTTCCTCCTGCAGCAGCTTCTATTGCCCATAGGTATTGCTAGCGTTTAGCTTTCGTTTTCATTTTCCATCTCTCGCATCGCTTGTTGAAGACGATCGGCGCGGTACCGCGTGTGGTAAGGATCATCAGATCAGGCGCGCTGTGCGCGTCGTTTTTGTTTGCTTTTCCGTTCTCTTCTGCTTTTCCCTTTCGTCCAGAGGGATAAACCTTGTAGTGGAGGGAGAGACGAGACGGTCGCTTTCGGGATCGCTATCTGCTAACCGATCGTTTGTTTACCTCGAAGATTGTGTTTACCATCGGAGAAAATGGAGGCATCGTGTTGGCGGCGCGGCGCGAGTTGTTTAAGTTTGATATAAAGCCCAGTCCCAAAAACAGCAACGAACAGTCGAAGGACGAAGGTGGCGAGTAAGCCTATGATTTGGTTTTGATGCCTTGCCTTGCGCTGCGTTGTGGTTGTTTGAGTTGCGCATCATCAGATAGGAGGAGCTCGAGGAGAGTCCTCCAGTCTTCTGACTACTCTCCCCTGTTCTTTCCTGTCCTATGCCCTTGTGCCCTAAAGGCGTACGAAAGTAGAAGCGAAGGAATTCTTTCTCAATTCCTCCTCCAATGGCGTGCATCCTTCTGTTTCCGATCTTCGCGAACGTCCGTTTCTTCCCTTGTGTTCCGATGATGCGCCGCCGCCGTCGATGATGAAATGGTCGAGGGTTCTTTCTTGGTAGAAGATGCCGATGGTGCAGGCGGCGGAATTTGATTGAAACCACCAGGCGGCAGCACCGGGGTTGGTTGGAATTTGTTCTGCGTAATGTCTTGAAATGAAGCACCAGCTCT
>NC_064874.1:81771152-81831152 GCF_943734745.1 Anopheles darlingi | reverse complement strand
ATCCTTCAAATGAAGTCTGTTTCCGTAACGCTCAACCATTAAACCTCAGATGTTTTTAGTGCATCCAGGCTAATACTGGAGAACCACATCCACATTGTCTCGAACACTGCCGAGTATCTCGCAACTATTTTCAAACCAATCCTCATTACTTAACACTTTCCGATTGAAGCCATATCTTAATGCCTTTTATTGCACTCTTAAACGTGCTGCTTGCTGCTGCTGCTGCTGCTGCGTATCTTAATTGACGTCATGTTTTATTTTTTATGTTCTCTCGATGGTGGGTGAGTGGTCGAAAAGCCTCGGACAAGCGCGCACGGTCCACCGGAGTGTTGATCGGAAACGCAAGAAGAACACAATTCCCAATTAAGCCACAAGCGCACAGGAGGGGCACAGTCAGCACAACCGCCAGGTTTCGCTATACGCCTGCGTGTCTCACTCACAGCCAAGAGGTTAACGGTACAACCACAACCCCCTTCACCCACCACCTTCAGAGGTTCCTCTGGTCTTCCTACTTCACACGACGGCGATGGTACATTATCCGCTCGCTCGCATAGCTAGCTAGCTAGCTGGCAAAAGCTGTCGAACGTGCCGTGGCCATCAGTTCTGCTACTTCTTCTGCGTGTTCCGTTTTATCATGTTCCGGTCTCTCTGTGTGTAAGTGTGTCTTTGCGCTATCTTCAGGCGTGTTTCAGCGGGACTCCTATAGTCTCTACCGGAAATGGCATGGGTTATGGATATACGTCTTTATATCGCGGTACGCTATCGCGATCAAACTCAAGGCGCGCGCTGTGCACGCCGCCACGGATGCTACGGATGGATCCCCGACGATGGTGTCTTTTACAATCGTATTTTAAACCTCGCTCGTCTTTTTCTCTTCGAATTCCCTGTCCGCTAATCTATGCTAAGCTTCGTGCGATTAGCCCCAGCATGGACTGACTTTCTGGAGAGGGGGTTCTCTCTGTGGTATTTCCCACAACGGGCCAGCCGGAACAATCCGAACCGACGAAGGGACGAATGTGCTCTGTCTGCGTCGTCACATCTGATCGGGAAGACACATTGCTTGGCGCTACTTAAGTTACATCTTTATCGAGGATCGCCGCCGAATCGAATGGGGGGGAATCAGTAAATTAGTTGAAACGCGCGCGCTTTCAATCCAATGCCCGTGCGCTAGAACCAGTTTTGTATCGAATTTGTGTTCCAGCGGAAATGAGCACTACTCTACTCTAGGGTGTGGAACCTGTCAAGTCCTCAAGACTCAAGACCTCCGCGGTCTAGCCTAGCTATCGAGGAGGAGAGGGTCAACTTTTTTTTTATGGAATTTGAATGTCTTGAATCTGAAACCCAAAAAAGATGAACAGATCAGTGATGGAGTTTTTGTGTACTACATTCCTTCAAGTCCATACCGTGTGCTTGGGACACAAACACACACACACTCATACCGTTCGTTCCGGTTCGTTGAGATCGCACAGCAGCGCGATCGTTGGACTGGTCCATGCGACTCCATGCGAAGTTAATGTTTAATTACACGCAATCATGTCGCATGTGTCGATGGTTGTGGTGGTGGTGGTGATGGTGTTGTGCGCTACAAGTACCTCCCCCCGGTGGTGTGGTACCTTCATCATCATGTTGATGATGATGATGATGTTAGCCGTTGTTGGTGCTGCGGCTGCCGTTGTTACTTTACCTTTTCGTCAGCTTTCAGCTCGGCTCGGCGTCGAGTACCACCGGCCCCGTACGTATCTCGTATCCTCAAGATGTGATGCGACGATGTGATCTGTGGAAGCAGCGGAGCAGAATTGCGGGGTCGGTCGGTCGGTCGGTACAGGTTTCGTTGGACCATTTTTATGGCCACAAAATGTAATGCATCTCTTTGTGTGTTTGTGTGAGTGTGCGAAAGGATTTTTATCGCTTAGCTTGTTCTAGGCTAAAGTGTTGTGAAGCGACCGAGAACCGACTGCTTCGAGGATGGTTGTTGGTGGTGGTAGAGGGCAAGTGAAGTAATTATTCTGTCATTGGTTTTGATTAAACCACCGGAGACAGCAGGAGCACAGCTCAAGCCAGGCCAGACCAGGCAGAGTGGCAAGGTTCATCGCGATTAACGACACACGGACACGACCACGCGCGGGCGAGCGCGCGCGCGCCCGCTGCACTTGATGGTGATGATGTCTGGCACTCGCGAGCGTGTACGAGAACAGTGTATCCGCCATCCATCCGTTTTGTTTTTTTTTGTTGCTCGCTGACGGATTTTATGTTTTCGAGTAAATCTTATTTGATTTCACAATAAAGCGAGAGAAGCTTCCTTTTAATTCGTTGTTAACGTTTGCGAAGCAAAGCTTAATTATCTGTTTGCTTGAGAGAAGATCATTTCGATGGATTGTTACCGCGAAAGTCAAATGATCGTTACCTTCAAGGAAGAGTTTCTCAGTAGCAACAGTAGCAGTAAACAATTGACTCACGACAAATTGTTTTCCCCAGGAAAGCTGTGCTGTGTTATGATAGAGTCAGGGTTATCAACGAATGCGCTTTAGCTGTCGTGGCATTAGTTGTCAGTCGTCAGCACACTACTCGCGGCCAGTAGAACGCTTTCAGGAACAAAACCAAATCGTTTCGTTTTCATAAACTTCCTTTCTCCGCGAACCACTTTGCGCGTTCTTGATGACGACACCATCACCGGTTGGTTGTTGTTTGATGATGATGATGAGTACGCGTGATTTCGCAAAGCTCTTCCGTGTGTGCTGCTGCTGCTTGCCTGTCTCTGTGGGTCTATTTGCTGACAAGAAGAAAGTGAGAAAGTTTCAAATCGGACCGACAAAACGACGGCTACACTACACCAGGAACAGCAGCTCTGAGCACTTTCTCCTACCACCCTTAGCCTGGCCAGCAGCTGGTGTTTATTTGAAGAACGTTTTCGGCGCGTTTGCTTTTGCTTTTGCCGTGCTCCTCTCGAGTATAGCGGTACTGTGGATGTGGGAAAGTTGACGAAAGATTAAACAAACACAAAACCGTTCAGAATAATGTGTGTTGACAGCATCATCATCGCTTTTTTTTGTCAGTTTCCTTGTTTTTGTTGCACACGCACACGAATTCGCCAGCCAGCTGCGCTGCTGCAACCGTGGCCCCTAATTTTATACTCGGTTTCATTATGAAATTGTGTGCGATAAAAAAGTACGGATAAAATTGTGGTGTGGCTGACCATGCATTACCGTGCTTTTGTAGTCCTAGGTCAGGCCATTTGCAATATTATGCTGCTTCGCACGACGACGACGACGACGTCGACGTCGACGTCCCCCCCCCCCCCCCCCAAACACCAGACCAGCCAGTTGAAAATTGCTATCGATTTTGTCTCGGGCAACGGGGCGCCGCACCCAGGCTTTTGCACAGTTTTCAATTTTCACCCTGGCCGGTGGAGTGAGCGACGAGGAGCGACGAGGTGAGTTTGCGTCCGGCTGGCTGGCTGGCTGGCTGGCTGGTTTCGGACGTCGTGTGCAAAGGATGATGAAGAGGGAGGACGCGAGCACTTGCTGCACAAATCGATCGGTGCACAATTTCAACAATTTTCGACGTTGCTGTTGCGCGCGCTGCTTCGACAGTTTATTAACAATCGGGGTTCGTTTATTGATTTTGGGTGAGTGGCAAGCAGCAGCAGCAGTAGCAGTAGCAGTAGTAGTAGCAGGGTGTCGATGTCGATGGTTGTTTTAATGTTGTGCATTCCAGGGCGCAAAAGCATTTGAACGTCAAGTAGTAGTACGTTGATTTTTTTTGTTCAAAAGAGAGGTTCCACTCTCCTTGAAGTAAATTTATCACCGTTCGTTTCTAGCACAACACACACACACATAACCTAGTGAAACCATGTTCTGATAATGCTCTTGTAATAACTTGCATAAATCATTAATTCCAATAAATCTTTCCTCGGCGTTCAAATGTTGTGTGAAGCCAAACTAACTAGCTGTTTCGATACCGCTCGCCAGCATCAAATCAATAGTGCAAATGCTATCCACATAGAGAGAAAGAAAGAGAGAGAGACGCGACTGCTGAAACACGATGGAAATCTCTGGCAAAGAAAATAAGCGAACGCGCGCTACCACCGTTAAAGCAGCAGCCACAACGAAACCACTTTACGCTCCAGAGCCCCACTTCACAGGGTCTGCCGTTACGGAAGTGTTTCTTCACGGCCAACGGCAGCAGCTCTCTGGCTCTAGCTTAATAGATGTTGTAACACATTGCTCCTTAGCAGCAGTAACAGTAGCAGCAGCAGCAGTAACAGTAGCAGCAGCAGCAGCAGCAGCAACGGTGCGCCATTCAGGGGCCATTCAAGTGGGGATTTCCATCACGTGTCGTTGTCGCTGTCGGTTGTAGCGCACCGGTTATGAAAATCAATCGAACGCCAGGTTCTATTCTGATCCATTAAATTGCCATTATATTTGCTCAAGCTGTAATGGAATCGTTCGCACAGTACATTACCGAATAGAATAATCTGTATTTTGCTTCTATCTGGATTGGTTTAATGTTGGATTAAATATATTTGATAAACCTGCTTGACATCATTTGCAATACTAATGATATTGTATCATTCAATTTGCTCCAACGTGTTGAACGTCCCCTGCTTGACACACACACGAACTCTTATCCGATACTTTAAAAAGCTGTCCGCTCTAATCCATATTTTGACATGGACTGGAAGGCCGAAACACAACTCCATCTACTAATCCCACTTCCGCATAAATGCATGAGAGCTTCTCAAACGGCAGAGTAAATGGACGAAGCAAAAAATGAAGGGAGGTGGGTGGTCTACGATCGGTGGAGCGAGATCTGATGGAACGCGCGAACTTGCAGGAACCAACCAACAATAACAACAACAACAAAGAGCACGGTAGCCCCGAAATGTTGCCAACTAATCACTCCGTTCCAATCGAGATCTGAAGTGCGTGCCCTCTGTGTGTGTGCTGTGTGCGCCTTCTGGTAATGCCTCTCGAGATCACCTCGTCCACGAATAGCGCACCACCAAAACCCCAAAATGGAAAGAAACTAAAATATCAAAATATAATAATATACACATCCCCCCGAAACATGAAATGGATTGTGTGATGCGGATAATGATGGGGTGTGTGTGGAGGAGCGACGGTGGCCGCCGATGGTGATGTTAGTTTCGTTTGCTATTTCGAAATCATTCGAAATGCCTCCTCATGTGTGTGGTGCCTGCGCGCTGCTCTCGTCGATCCCAAATCTTCTGCGAGTTATGCTGCCTGCCGTTTGGTGGCTCTCTGTGTTCTCCACCATTCCACCACCAACGAGTCTGTGGCCGTGGCAGTGTCCGGTTTTGGAACGTGATTCGTCGTGATGCCTGCCTCGGTCGGAGCTGGCCTAGCTGGATTGCGCTGGAAGCCATCACGGGCGTCAAATCGAATCATGTATGCACATATTTAGTCCGGCGATCGTTTTGGTCAGTCCATGCGTGTGCGAGCGTGTGTGTGTGTGTGTGTGTGTGCAGAGGGAATTTCGGAAGTCAAATCGCTCATTAGTTAGGTAGAAGAGAGGCCGCGGTCGTCGGTTGTTGCCGTTCGGTTACTGGTCCGGTTAGGAGCCCACCGATCGTTTGCAGCTGGAACGATTGGTTCCAAGTGATGCGATAACATCTGAAATGATGGGGGAGAGGGTGTAGAGGATCCTATGTTTATATGTTAATCCGCTTTGTCCTATCCAAAGCCCTGATTGAAATCTCATCCAGAGCACGCATATCTGCCAGGGAGAGAGAGAGCGAGATGGTGCCGTAGTAGTGATATTTTAGCATCAATCCTCATACAAGCAGATTGATTTCATTTTTGCTGGAATTTGCGGCGATTTGCTTCTTTCTTTTCATTCTTTTTGATGCTTTAAATCATCATGTTTCATTATCTTACGTTTATCTTTTACACATGCGATTGTTTAATGTTCTTTCTGCTTCGTTTTCAAATGCTTACCTATATCTTATAGCATTAGCATTAGTTTTATTTTTGTTGTTGCAACCGCTTCATCGTTTCGCTACTGTGTGGTTAAATTAGCGTTTACACATGCGATTATTTAATGCTGATTGTTCGGAAGCGTATTTCATTCCATTTATCATTCGTTTCTTTTTTTTCCCCGTGTCATTTTCTTCAAATGCTTACCTATTTCTTTATCTTGTGGGATTAGTTTTGCTGTTGTAGCAGCAATAATTCTTCGTTAGCTGCTCGATGGCACCGTTACCTCCTGTGTCTGTGTTGGCTCTTTTCTTGCTTCCTCTCGCTGCGCAGATTCGGTCGATTGTTTCGTTTCACAGATTTTGCTGCTATTTGTGTGTTTACCATCGTGGCATCATCTTCATCATCATCATCACCACCATTGGCGCACTAATTGACCGCTGCGCTCTGGTGGTGGCGTGCGTTCCCCACCACCACTTGCCTGCCTGCCTGCTAGCCGCCAACCACCTACCTGTCAGTGTTAAGTTTGGCGCGCATGAGAAGCAACCAAGCAAAATGTATGGTTGGTATCCACGAGATCCGTGAGTGCGGAGCGTTGTTGTGCGCTGTGTGTGCACGGTTGGAAGAACGCTTTAAGTGAAATCCATCTCCTCTCCACACACAGACAGATACCATCGATATACCTGATGCGCCGCCAATCTGTTGGTTTTCTCAAGCGCACTAGAGGCCTCTCGCCGCAGCATTGTGAAGATGGTGTGTTGGCTGAAGATCGAAGAGGAGGATCGCATCGGCTGTTGTTAGCGGGTGAAGATAGATGCATTGCAAGCGGCGTGCTACACGTTTTGCTTACTTTTTTTTGAGTCATTTGCTAATTAACGAATTACTGTTAGAGCTTTTTAATCGTGCGCTCGCTCGCTTGCCCGCTCCCCCTTTTTCCGTGCGACCATTACCACCCCCCCCCCCCACCGTCAGAGCTTTCAAAGTGTGTGGTTTTTGCTTTTTGTGGAGAATGGTGGAAATTACTTTCGATATTTAGCCACCAACAGCGCTGCGCACGGTTCAATATTTGCCTTTTAGGCTTTATTTTGTGGTGAGCGCACCAGCAGCAGCAGCAGCAGCAGCAGTACTTACTGTTAAAGCAATTGCGATGTACTGCGAGGATGGGGGAGTTTGTCCCTTTTTTGGTTTATGAAACTTTCCTCCTTGAGGTGTAGGTTGCCTCCCCCCAAAAACCATTCATCAGCTTCTTCGTATCACAATATGTTGTGCGAAAGCTTTACTAACTAACATACGGAGTCACACGGACCATAATCCGCGTAATGCGAAGTGTCAATTACTACTAATTACAATTTATGGTAGGCCGCTTGTGTGTGTCCCTATTATCAGCGGAAGGACCACCATGGTGCTGCTGTTAGTTGCCTAGTTCTGTAATGTTGGGAGCCATTCCAAGGTGTTCCGCGTCGTAAAGCTATGCTACGGGGAGCTAACACACTAAAAAGCAATTTCATTTCATCATTTTGGCTTTTAATAATGATCTGTTTAGTAGCAATAACAGTTTGAATATTATTTGTGTTCTCCTGTTTTCGTTAATGAATTACCAGCAGCACATTTCAACCAAAACTTCGTGAGTGAAGGAATGAAATATGAAAAAAGAAAAAAAAGAAAATATGAAAAAATAACACGATCTATCAGCTCAATTCTGAAAGGTCTCGCTTCTCTGCATGAGGCTGCAAATTGATTTCGGGCTTTTCTATTCAATTTCCCATCCGCACACGTGTGTGCGGTGTAGTGGTGGTGACGTTGTTGCTGAAAGCAATTTTTGTATTTAATGAGATTTTTCTCACGTTATATGTCCCTCTTGAGGAGAGGGAGGAGGGAGGGGGTGGTACTGTGCCAGCGAGGAGCACCAGGAGTTCAGCATGCATGCGTGCTCTCCTTTCAGCTGCTCGTGCCAGCAATAATATGGCATTGTGGTTAGCAGTATGTTCAGGAAAGGCGTCTTTCCACAAGAGCAGCAAGTGAAGGGCAACAATTAGCACACATTGCTGCCTTCCAGACTTCTCCAGAACAAGGTAAGGAGCTGCTGGAGCGGCCGGAGTATTGTTGTTTCCACCAAAAACTGACCTTTCGCCGTCCAGTAATAAAGACTTTACCATTTAAATATGCTTGACAGGCTTGGGTGACGTGTGAATAAAGCAACCAATTAGCAGAATGATGATGGGTTACGCATCAAACAATGCATACGATGGTGATCGGATTTGGAGCGAGCATGAAGAGCATTATATGCTGCAAATCATGCACTGCTCGCGACCTCTTCACGCCCATAACTGTCAAACCCAAAGCCATTTCAAGACAATAAACTGGAACGGGCGAGGAACCGACCGAACACACAACACCGCACGCCGCTCCGGGTAACACATCACATCAAATCATCAACCTCATAAAGAAGAGGCGGCGGCGGGCACTTCTAACCCCCCGAACCACCATCATATATCCTTTGAGAGACCCCGGAACGTCCCGCGGAACGTCGTCTCGTCGTGTGTTTCGGTGACGTTGATAAGCATGACGAGAAGGATGAGTAGGAGAAGGAGGAGGAGGAGGCGTGAAACATGAAACGAAAATTGAAACGAATGGTTGACTTTAACTAATTATAATTGTGTTTTATGATGTGGTATGCTGACATTTTTATGCGCTTTTAAACGTTCCGTGGCGCGCGATGGTCTCTCTCTCTCGGTGATGGTGGTGGTCTTCGAGCGCCATCTTCTGGAGAGAGAGACAAAGAAGAAGGAGGAGAGAAGCGCCATGTCCATGTTTTGTTTCTTATTTCGCTTTCGGCCGCCGGTTCGCGATGTTTATGCGCTGTGCTCATCTTCTTGTGGGGCGCCTCCAGCAGCAGCAGCAGCAGCATATGCTCTGGCGTGTGTTGTACCCGGTTCTTCTCTTCTGTTCTGCTGCACCATTCTCTCTCACTTCACTTCGCGCGCGCTCTCTCTCTCTCTTTCTGGAGTCTTGAACAGAATCAACTGTTCTTGGCGTGGCGTTCTGGAAGTTCGTCAGTGGCCGGCTTTTTTTTTGGTCGTCGTCACCCAAGCGCGCGGTCGGTCGGTCTGTGCATGACCGATTCTCCCTTCCAGTTTCCGGCTTCTGGCTATGCTTATCTTGTCTAACGAGATGTTAGACATAAAATTTGACGTTTTTTATTCGGTTGTTTGTTGTGTTGCTCTGTTGCGGCGCAGCTTAGGACCGTCCGGTCCGATCAACCAACCAACACACGTAACGCGCCCTAATGCGCTGTGCGTTGGTGTTACATGACGCCCCCCTGCGTTGCGGGGGTGAGGACCGCGAGAGAGAGAAAGAGAACGGACAACAATTTCATTAAAACGGAAAATTATAAATGATTGACTTTGGGAGAGAAGCAAAAAAAGTCCCTTGGCCTGACGCCGACACGCTGGCTTAGTGCGGTTTGTACCAGGAACCGAAATACCGGAACATTGCTCCTTAGCGGTAGCGGAAACAAAAGGCCTTCCATTACGGTCTTTCGTGGTCGGTCGGCTTCGTCTCGGTTTCCTGTGAAGTGTGAAATGGCGACTTTAAGGTGACAGTAAGTTATGAGGGAAAGCCTCTAAAGCGTAGCTTTTCATTTTCCAACACAAAATGGAACTAATGCGTGCGCGTGACTCGTCATAAGTTACTCAATTTATTGCCGTCCATCTCTGTCTCTCTCTCTCTCTCTCTTAGCTGGTGGCGCGACTGATTTTGGCCTTTCCCAAAAACCGGTAATGGGTAAACGGTGCGTGCTGCTGCAGCTCCTGGAAGTCTCATTTCATAACAGAGACAGAGAGAGAGAGTGACCATACGAACCACAAAAACCTCCCTGTCTTGGGGAGCGGCAGTTACACGCCGCAGATAAGCCTGGTACCCCGTGCGCTGCTAAGCTAGCGGGCTATCGCATTCCGCGGAAGCGCAACGCAGCCTGAAAGTGATAAGAAGAAGCCCGGGGTCAATCAATCGGTAATCTTCAATTCGGTGGCGGATGGATGGCGATTCGTCGCCATTTTTCATCCCTCCACCGAAGCATGGTGTCAGTAGCAGAGCAGCACCAGCATCATTATCGAACGTTATAAATTATGTTTCAATATGCGATTATAAAAGAAAAGTGTTTTAATTAATCAAAAAATCCAGAATCTCGTAAATCTCCACCAAGTTAACCACGAGGCGACGATTTCGAACACGGAATCCAATCGTAAAGCCTTGAGTGCTCGTTCTAACAAGTAGAGTAGATCACGTGAGCCCCAAGCCAAGCGCCAAACCAAGCCAAGAAAGCCGGTTGTTTGCACATACACACACACACTCGCGCAGCCTCCGGAGTGAGTTTAGCCTCGACAGAGAACTGTGCTGTGTGTCGACTACAGTGTCTTAGGAGCCGCTATCTATCATGTAAAGAAGGAAGGGGTCTGTGCACAGCAATCAATCCGCTGATCTTCGTGGCTCTCTCTCTCTCTCTTGTGCGTGCTCTCTCTGGTGGTCGGGTACACGAGAAGGGGCTACGGAACCGCGAACACGGTTCATTCTGAGCGAGCGAATAATTGCGCTGATGATGCTGATGATCACGGCGCGAGATGGTGGCGTGTCTGGCGTGTGTTTTACAGAGAGATCGCGTCGTTGGTTGGTGTTAGTGTTTCCCCCTCGCCAGTTCGTTTGGCGGGGACTGTCTCTAAAGTGGCCAAAGCAGATTGATAAGTTCATAGAAGTGAGAAGGTAGCTTCAGAGGTGGTTCGTTCGAGCTACTACAGCATACTATCCACAGCATATTATAGTGAGCATTCCATAAACCTTTCCACCATGAGAGAGAGAGAGAGAGAGAGAGAGAGAGAGAGAGAGAGAGAGAGAGACCCTGTACCACTACCCTCCACCCGACCCGGTGGCTGGCACGCTCTTGGCCCCGTTACGCTGCGTCGCTGCTGCTTCTCTTTTGTGTGAGTAGCAGCAGCGCTGCGTTGTCTATACTGTTGTGTGGCCCACCGCCATCATCATCATTACCGCCGTCATGATCATCATCATCATCATCGTGAGGCGCTCTACAGAGCCATGGATCCGATTCGAGTGATTGGTTAATCAGGTCAATGCTGTAACATTGAACGAAAACGAAATTTATGTGCGACGGTCATACCGCCGCCACTCTCCTCTCACGCTCATGACGCTCGATCGGTTCGTGCGCACACACACACACACACACACACACGCATAGGCAGGCACACACACCCGGCTAGTGGGTTGCACGCGCCAGGGCGAGTAGGAACCGCCAGCATCCATCAGCATCATCATCATCATCATCATGCTTCTTTCACTCACTTCACTTTACGACCTGCGCGTGCGTGCGTGCGCCAAGTTCCTTTCCTGTCGGTTGCACTCTTTTAAGCCCGGGTGTGTCCCGTTCCGTGTCGTGTCGAGGCGGATGAAGGTTGCACGGGGGCTGATCTTGGCTGATCATTTAGCGGGCGAGCAGCGATCTCCACACAGGGTTTGAAATAGATTTTGTTTCGAGATTGAGAGAGAGAGAGAGAGTGCACACGCTGGCAACATTGTTGCGCTATTGCTTCTTTTCCTACCATTCCCGAGCACATCTTATTTTTAATCAAACGCCACGGAAGTGATTGTTATTTATTTTGCTAAAATACGACATTTCACAAACAACAAAAGGCGCTTCTTTTGAAAACAATCCATCTTTAGTGATCGATCGAGACCGGGCCTTTCGATTATCGATTCGGCTCAATAAAAGATGTGATGCATGATCTACAGTATGTTGATTAATGTATGTTGTTTTCCGTAAACCGTACCCCAAACCACGGTATCGATGAAGACAAAAGCGGTGCCCACCCCCCAAAACAACATCAATATAGCATGTAAAACATTGACATGAGTGGGGGGCCATTCACAGAGTGTAAGAGCTTCGAGAACAAGTCCAGGTGACCATTAATTACTTCCACGGGCCCACACTATTTGATTTATGGCCCGTTGTGCCGCGGTGTTTTGTTTTATGCTGCTGGCCATTACTGACAACATGCATCGAGCATTATTGCTGCTGCTGCTGCACTCTCAACTAACTGTCCTCCATCTAAAATGCACACACACACGAACATGGATGCACGCCACTGTTTATCATGCTGCTGGGATCGCATCACTTCGCTCTTTATCGATGACCCAGGATGAGGATGCTGTGCATGATGTTTCAAACGCACTAACGGTTGCTCTTTTGTGTCCTGCAACAACATCCGCTTCCAATTTCCTATCGCTCTCTTGCTGTCACGGTTTGGCGGAGGTGATGGTGCTGTTGTCATCACATTCTGTGTTGATGGTGCCGACCGATTGTTGGGCGATTTATGGTGTTTAGGTGGAAAATTTAAATTGACTTGCGGTGTCCTCCCCACCCCTCGAGTGGACCGAACGAGCGAGTTGACTCCTGATTTACGGTTCTTATCGCGTGCCCGCCCGGGGTGCACTGTTTTTTTTGATGATGTGCAATAAACACAGCAGCAGAACAGCAGCAGCAGGAGGGACGTTAATTTTTCGTCCGTTACATGATTAAAAACAGCGAAGGTCCTGCCCACTAAACAGTAATTAGAAACGAAGTGACGGTGTCAGCGTGAGCTGTCGCACGCGCGCGCCCGCGCGATGGTAATGGTCATAAAAGATAAATAATTGTGTTTTGCTTGGCTCTGGTACGAGGTCGTTAGTTGGAGACGGATCCACTAATCGGAAACTGGCTCGTCCTTTCCGGTCGTTTTTGGGAATCGGCGGAACGGATTTTTGTTTCTCTAATGTTCACTGGACACTGATATATTATGTTTCTGTTGGAACAGTATTTATGAGTACGGCGGGGATACTTCTGTGAAGCATAATAAGTAAAATCGACGTTTGTTTCTCAGTCTCAGCTCCTTTATTGTGTTTGCTTGAAGATGTTTGAAGACGCTTTGTCTTTGTAATGATTGTTCAGGCAACAGGTGCGTGACCAGAACTCCGCTTTGTATTTGTGTCTTCATACGGATCATTTCAATTTACTCTGGAGCCCATGGAGTAGTTCTATCTTGCTGCTCAGATCTGGCGGACGCAAGATTCTATCTCCTCGCACACTCACACACAAAAACTATCGTACTCTCAGCGGCATTGTTGTTGATCACATTCAAAAATCGAATATTTCGTGTCGACCGAAGTTCACGCGAGGGCTCCATCCAACGCTCCCCACGGGTACAACACAGCCGGTCGGACTTGGCGCAGCCTCACGATCGATAAGCAAGAAGCTTCCCTCCCCTTTCTGAGCATCAGCTTCTCGATGGTTGCCTGCTGCCAAATGGCCCATTCTCCATTCTGAAAACAGAGAGAACTTAGAGAGAAAGAGAGAGAGAGAGAGAAAGAGGAGCGGGCCACATTATGCTGGAAGCTTCCTTCCTTCTTCCAGCAAGCAGATCTAATTGCTGCGAATGATTTGCACTTTTTCGTTTCCAGTCTTACCACCACAGCAGCAGCAGTAGCAGCAGCAGTGTTGTATAGCGTGTTGTGGCGGCGTTTAGCTCTGTGTTCTAGGCTCGAAAATTATGAGTATTTGTCCTGTGTTGGATGTGTTTGTGAAGTAGGAAGATCGCTCGTTCGAATCGATGCTAGAGTTTGTCCCGATACGCTGACGCCACCAGCAACAATTTGGACCTAACTTCTGTAGTTCGCGTCACTCTGTCGCCTTACCGTCAAATAGTTGAAGTCAAAGCTTTCGTAGTATAGTCTTTTCCAGCTCGTTTGTCTGGATTATCTGCATACAAGTTCAATTTAAACAAATGCCATGGAAAATTTGTGGCGAGATTTACAGGTGCGCTTCGTTCTGGTCAAGGTTAAAGTCAATCTTTTCTAGCTTCTCCAGACCAGGTGTGTTACTACCGCGCCCTTGTATCTATGCCACGAACTACTTCAAACTCTAGTGCCTGTCTGGTAGCCAAAAGGAGAAAAACATACTTCACCGAGTTCCACGAATAAACCGAGACTCCAAAGTGCTTCCAACGATTAAGCAATCCCGGTGGACGACGGTCCAAAGAAGGAAAAAGGGCGACAGAACGGGGAAATAGTTTTTCGGCGATGACGACACACCAGCAACGACGACGACGACGACAACGAAATAATAAAAAAATCCAAAAACCTGCTAGGGAACCAGTAGTCTGGCTCGGTGCAAAGAGTCAGGCGAGTGGTAGGGTGTGCCACCAGACACACAGGATGGGAGTAGGGTGCGGGCCCCCAAGTACACTTTCCCATCGGGTGTGAAAATGTTCACAAAATTGGCGGACCTTGGCGGTCGCCAGCTTGGGTGTGGTGTAGGGTAGAGGAGGAATCAAAAATCGATAAGGAAACTCCCGGGGACTGCTGCTGCCGCTGCTGCTGATGGTGTAGTTGATGGTGCTGATGGTGTAGCCTGTCGATGCTGAATTTTATGTGCATTATGTACTACGCGCATGTCGTTGTATTTCCGTCAAAATTTATGTAGTTTAACTCCAAAAGTTATATAAACCCCAGAGAATCTCTACCTGTTGACTGGAAATTAGCTGGCAGACAGAAATGAGTGACTTTTCACTCACATCACTGGCCGTTTGCTGGTGGTTCTTTGTTTATAGCAGCCACAACATGTGCTTTTGATACGACTTCGTACCGCTTCGTCCGCTGGAAAATGACGGTAAAAAGGAAGATTACAACATACACACACAGGTCCTGGTTCTCCGCGGAAGCCACGAACTGGCAGGCACCGTCCCGTCGCGCACACCGGCAATGTCTGCGTGTGGAGCAAAACGGATCTGCCCGAACGTACTCTGAAACAAACGGTGGGTAAGGTCATGTTTCAACGCTGTGTTGTCGTGGTCGTCGTCGTCGTCGTCACCGTGGAACCAACGCCGCCGCCGACGGTTTGTTGGTGGTGGGTTTGGTCTGCTGTTTCCAGACTGGTTTTATGTAGAACATGGAGCAGTCGCGTTTGGAGTTTGCGTTTGCTTTGCTCACTCTCGGATCGATGGCGGGGCTGGACTGTCTGCGGCGTTTGTATTGACAATGATGCCGACATGAGCGCCGCCCCTATGTTGTGCCGCGCGCTTAGGCCAACAGTAGTAATCTCACGAAACAATCGGAATTAGAAATCATCGCATGTAGTGTAGTGCGCCTCGTTCGTTTTTGGCCTTGTTAGAAAGCAACGATGCGCATGTTGCTGGAGCATAAATCTTAGTTTTCGTTGTCACATCTTAAGCTCTAGGCATCGATGATTGGGGGGTCCTTCACTGGAACGTGTTTGAGGCTCAGCATGAAAGATGAATTTTCGGTATGGCCTGAATCAAACCATCATCATTACGCCCTTGTTAGTGATAGTTAGTTGCGATGCGCGCGTTCATCATCATCATCATCATCGCCGTCATTATCAGCGTGAGTAGAGCAGGGAACGTGTTGGTGGCGCCTTTTGGCTTTCAATTTTTGAAGGCCTCCTCCCAAACTAGACGGTTTGAGCAACGCTTAAAGTGACGTCACTGGAGCTTCGCTGGTACAAGGGAATTGAAAAAAAAACTCAATTTTTAATGTTACCCTCGTCTGTGTGTGTGTGTGTGAGATGCTTTGAAAATTGGATTGTTAAGCATCGTTAGGTGATGCTATATTATGCTCACGTGCTGTCACCACTGATTGTTGAATGTCTGCGGCGACCAAAACGTCGATCCACAGCAGCAACTTATTGATTGAGACGTGCATTGGTCGTGACATTGGTTGCAGCTGCAGAAATGTTAAAAAAAAATAAATGAAATGTCACGTCATGGAATTGTTGAAATGTCGTGAAATGGTTTTTAATTTTAGAATGTGGTTTAAGTGTATTTCAATCAATTATTAATTTTTTTTTATCTCTTCTCTTCCATAGGTATGTATTAAAGATGGTTCTTTGACTAAACTACAGCCAAATCGATTTGATCTATCATCTTCATCAAGTGAGTGAGTTGAAAACAATATGTTCATGCATCGAACCACATTATCGATACAACCAATTTGCTGTGGCTGTGTTCTGTAAAGTCTTATAAAAAAAACCTGCCAGCATTAATTACCGCAAACCACACACACACACACACACACACACACACACACACACACACACACACACACACACACACACACACACACACACACACACACACACACACACACACACACACACACACACACACACACACACACACACACACACACACACACACACACACACACACACACACACACACACACACACACACACACACACACACACACACACACACACACACACACACACACACACACACACACACACACACACACACACACACACACACACACACACACACACACACACACACACACACACACACACACACACACACACACACACACACACACACACACACACACACACACACACACACACACACACACACACACACACACACACACACACACACACACACACACACACACACACACACACACACACACACACACACACACACACACACACACACACACACACACACACACACACACACACACACACACACACACACACACACACACACACACACACACACACACACACACACACACACACACACACACACACACACACACACACACACACACACACACACACACACACACACACACACACACACACACACACACACACACACACACACACACACACACACACACACACACACACACACACACACACACACACACACACACACACACACACACACACACACACACACACACACACACACACACACACACACACACACACACACACACACACACACACACACACACACACACACACACACACACACACACACACACACACACACACACACACACTAATACATACAGGTAGGAGGTATCGAACAACACACGAAGTGGCGCATCGATTGTTCGCCTACCAACCGTTTGAACCAGTCGCCAGCCAAACCCTACACACATCCATGCCCATTTGGCTGGCGTCAATCTGGATCGATAAATGTCACTGACCATGATGCTGATGATGCTAGTGACACGCCGCCGCTAGTGGCGAGAGGTACATGGTTATTGCGGTCCTGCGAGAGTGATGCTGCACCACACGGCTACGGGCATGTCCGGGTCTCTATAGCAGTTTTGCATCGAATGCATGCAACAGGATAAACCAGGGGACGGAGGACGGTGCTTGGATGGAGTGCGGATGGATGCTGATGTAATGGCTTCCGCAGCAACAACGTTTGCAAATCATTATGCAAATGAAAAGTTACAAAAAGCTTCGATCGCTCGCAGGAGAGTGGCAGAGGCAGAGGCAGAGGAAGAAGATGTTTTGCTTTCTTTCGTCCTGTTCTCGTGGTTTTCCCTCTTACTTTCGGCCAACCACACACACACACACACTCACACACACTCTCAATGCTCCGGTTCCGGTTATTGTGTTTTCTGCTGTTGTATGCATATCGTTCTACCTCGTCTGGTGCTATGGCCTCGTTAAACGGTGATTGAAGGGCAATGGGATGCTTTAAAGTGAAGAAATGTAATCTCCCTCGACTGCCTCTCCGCCGGAGACAACAGCAGTGAAGGGCATAAAACGTTAATGTTACAAAGCGAAGATCACATAAAACCGACGACAACGACAACGACGACGACGTCGTCGTGTCACAAAGCCGTCGTCGTCGTCGTCGCACAATATCGGGATGGTGGCGCGGTCGCACGCGCTACCGACGTTGACCTAGGTCACGACGTTGTGGTGGACCACCACCAGCACCAGCAGTAGCAGCAGCCACATCAACACGAGATCAATAAACGACAAGCAAGCGAGAAAGAGAGAGAGCAAGAAATGGAGTGCAGCAAAGAAAAGCAAGAAGTAAAAACCGGGAGCGGCGCACCCCACCGTCAACTCACAACAACAGCACACACACACAGACACACGAACGCACGCACATTCGAGGAGTTAAAAGCGAAACTCCAAATGGGGAACGACGATGCGAGAGGCACACACTCTCGTCGCCGGTCACCAAAGATAACAACAACGAGTGAGTGCAACATCACATACATAACACCTCGCAGAAGAGAAAGCGAAGTGGTAGAACTGCTGCTGCCAGCTTTTTGGGACGCAGGAGCAGAGAGACAGAGACAGAGAGAGAGAGAGAGAGAGCGTGAAGCGAGCGCACAGTTTGAGATACTGGTTGTGTGGTTGTATTGTTGTTGTGTGTGCACAGGACATACCAACTGCTGCACACAAACACAACCGAAGAAGTTGAGTAAAACACAGGAATATTTAAATCTTTAAATTTATCCCCCAATACCTGCTCCAAACTGTAGGAGAAGGGTGGGAACGACACACACTCACACCCACCGAGTAGTAGCCGGGAGCGGAAATGGAGGCGCCTGGTTTGTGTCTTCCTTTCGGGCCCGTGACACCGGGGTTAGTGAGTGTGGCAACCCGAATGTTCTAGAGATTGGAAATGAAGCGCAGGGACGCACACACACCACACACACACCGCTCTATTGATCGTGTGATGATGGGGCACAAATGTTTGGCACAAAGCAAGAGAGAGGGAGAGAGAGAGAGAGAGAGCGCGCTCTGTGTTGTTCCCGGCAAATGTCCCCGCCGGTGATGGCGTGTATATCGGTGTATAGACCATCCATCAGCAGCAGCAATAGAAGCAGCAGCTTATGAGTTTTGCGTTTTTGTGGGCGACAAATAATCTCTTTTCGGTTTCTGCTGACACTCCCCCGCTGCGCACACGACGCTGCTGGCAAGGATGGTGATGAACCGCCTACATGCGGGCTACATGCGCCCAGGGTTATTGAACTTCCTTCCGTTCCGAGTTTTATGGTTGGCGTTATGCCGAAGACGACCGAGAGAGAGAGAGAGAGAGCGAGTGATGAAATGCGGCGTGCGAAGGATAGCAGCACCCAGCAAAAGGATGATTTTCCCAGCGAATCATTATGAGTGCCACCAAAAAGGAGAAGCCCTCGTTGGGGTGTATGATACGCGGGGTATGACATAAACGCCAATGGCTCCAGAGTAGAGCATATGATGGTTTCGTTTCTTAGTTCGATTAAGTCATTCGTCGTTTGTCGCTTTATTGAAAGAGCGATCGAATGCAACGATAGCAATGGCCAGTTTGATCCTGGGATTTAACGTTCGACGAATTCTCGAACCTAGAAGTGACAGAAGCGAAGGACCACGCGCACTGATATGACGTAAGAAGCATCGGTAACGACGGACTTCAAACAAAACATTTCCACAATTTTTCCATTATCCTTCTTACTCCCTTTTACCGTACACACTCTCCCATAACGGATCGATACCCGGAAACCTAGAATATGGGTAATGCACTTGCCCCGTTTGGGCAGCAGTAGCAGCTTGCAGATTGTTTTCCCATCGATTGCCAACCTGCATCCGGACCGGGTGCCGAGTTGCCACAACCACCCCTAAATGGTCCCTCGACAGGACCGGCCATACCGCGGGGGGACATAAGAGAAGAGGAGTAAAAGGAGCATGATGGAAGTTCAATGAATCTCGTCCATCCGGCCGCCGTTCAGAGTCGGTTGACCGGATGTCATTCGGATGGATGGACGATGATGCAGTCGTCCCCATGCCCCCACCCCTCTTTCTGTTCTTTGCTGACCACGCGCGCTGTCGGGGTCAGTGGTATTGTCGATGAAATAATGAGGCAAAGTTTTGGTTTTGATGTGCCCATCGTCTCTCCTGGGCCACGTCATCGTATGGTGATGGTGGTGCAACATTATCGATCGTGTGGCGCCTTCTGCCCTTGTTGCACTGCATTGATGAGAGGTCGGTCCGCCACCCATCGATCGATGCCTGAATTCTTATGCATGGCTGCGTCCGCCTTTTCTGTTTTATTATTTATTAAAAACTGAGAGCATAACATGTGGCTTATATGAGGTTTTTTTTTTCGGAGATGGTTGAAGCCCCGTTACTCAGAGGTGATGACAGTGCTTCATTCATTACAAGCATTGGATCGTTGTCGAGGTGTTCAGAACAGTCACACTATAGGTCCCCAATAATGAAGGAAAAGTAGAACATATAGCGGATTAACAACATGAGCACCAGAGAGGCGTCGTCCGTGATAGGGTAATCAATAGCGCGCGGTCCATTAAGGAAGGAAGAGCGCGAACGAGCAATCTACATAAGATTATCGAGGCAGAGGGGATTCACACACACACCAATTGTGACGTTAAATGCTACCTATTGTCTTTTTCCAGAGTGTTAATTCGAAACACGGACTCTCGGAACATGTGCCTCTAGTAGTGCCTTCAATGAGCAGCAGAACTAACGAGGCTCATCCCTCACTGAGGCTTATACCAGTGCTGCTTCTCCCTGTCTCTTTCTCTCTCTCTGGCTTTCTGATCACTAAAGCCTAATAAATTGGTCTTCAGTGAGCACAGTGAGGCTGAGGTAGAACAGGAGGATTTTTATGACCTGCAGAGCATCGCATCGTCTCCGCGCGCGCGATGTGTTATCATCGGCATCAGCTCACCGACCGAGACTTTGGGCCTCTTTTCCTGGGCATTCGGTAATGATGATGTCGTCGTCGCCGTCGCCGTCGTCGTCAGCGGTTTTTATCTTTTTTTGTTAATTTTTATTTTCATTTTTATTGCCATCTTTTAACCGGTCTCGCTGCGCTGGCCTGGCCGTGCTGCTGTGCCGGCCGGGGCCTATTATAGCGGAGGCGACCGCTGATGATGTGCGCGCTATAAACTGTATTCGAACGGTATTTCCCGCCCCAATACAGCAACTCAACTCTCCCCATTCCACCACCATTCGGATTGCTTATGATGATTTATGATGAGCCAGCAGCAATGTTGTGTGTTGTGTGAAACATTCTGTGATTCCATCTGTTGAACACAAGAGTGGCGGCTTTAAAACAATTGCAATCACAGAACGCGCAATGCTTTTTAATATCTTTCCGTTAATAAGGCTACTCGATTAATCTCGATTGAATTTGTTTTAATTTATTTTATTGTTATTAATACATTCACGATAGTCAGCACTCTTCGAATCGCTTATCAAGTTCGTAAAGAATGGGTTCCAAGTTCTCTCAAGTAGTGCATTAAATATGACCTTCCGCCCCGTTAGCGGCGTGCCACACTGCAGCAGAACCTGATTGCGAAGACATAACCCAACGACCAAACCAGTCAGAAGAAAGTAGAGAAACAGGGGGGAGGGGAACCCCACGTAGAAGAGGGTTGGGGGGTTATAGTAGTATTGTCGACTTATGAAACGATAGAATTGTCTCGCAGGGATGAGCAGCAGCAGCAGCGAGGCTTATCTCTCTCTGTCCGTCTGCTTTTGCAGCACTCGCGGGGCTGTCGGTGGTGCAGTGCCAAGAGTAGGGGAAGAAATAAAAAGCTGGAATTAATTAACGTGCGGAAATTGAGCAATAATCAGGCGAGAAGGGAATGGATTGAAGCTTGAGCTGCTGCTTTTGAGCGCAGGCTGCGGGGGGCAGTGCGGATGTCTCCTCTTCTCGGTCGTATCCTCGCACCTTCTCACTCTCTCCTCGCTTTTGGTCGGCTTTTATTAGCGGTTGATTCTCGCTTCTTTTCGTTTTGTATTTTTTTTGGTTTTTGTTCCAACGTTCTCCATGTTCTCTCTCTTTTATTCCTATTTTTATGTTTTTTTTTCGGGCTGTATTGTTCTTCGCTAGATTCCCGCTAGTGTGTATTGAAGAGAATTCGATTCCTCTCCTCTTCCTTTTCGTTTTCTTAATGCCTCTCCTGCTGTTGTCAAGAAGACGACCAACGCCAGCGCCCCAGCGCCAGCACGTTTCGTTGCATCCGTGGCGAATCCTCCGCGATGCTTAAGCCCCCCGCTTCGTTTCGATGTTCCCAAGTTCGTCTATTCGGGAGAAGGCACCGTTGAACACGGGTTTGCGTTCTAGCACACACACATACATCGAGGCACACAACAATGAACGTGTCGATAAGAGATCGTTTTCCAAGATGCTCTTCGTGTTCGCGAGCGCTCCAGGTTCCACACAACGTTGTTCGCGCGGCCTCGGAAGCGGTTTTTATGGCCTACGAACGGTGTGATGTTGTAAATAATGTACATTTGGCGTGTGCCATAAACTCTTCGGTGCGAGCGGCGAAGACACGGAGGAGAACACCTTCCTCTTTTTGGCCAAAGCGATTCGCGATTCTAATGCCCTTTTTTTTGGTTTCTGCTTCTTTCAAACCGGGGGGGACTAGTGTTCAATTAAATGAAAAATTGTGTCTCTTGATTTTGCAGAGCAACAATGTTTCCTTCGCGGAGGAATGGTCGCTGGGTCGCACTAAGGCATTAAGCATGATAAGCATCGCGGTTCCTGCGCCGTCAATTAAGATGCCAGATTGAGAGACACAACACTATGATGGCCATCGGAAAAATGCTCGATAATATCGTGCTTTTATGGTACTCTCCTCGTTACAGTTTAAGATTGTACCGCGCCTCGTGGCCTTCGTAAGGCTAAGGAGTAAGCTTGAAACTTGTGAACCATAAAGTTAATTCCGATTCCGGTTTTAATGATGGTTTTTTTTTTATTTAATTCGTTGATCGATTTGCTCAATTGGCAATCTTTTTGGCGTGCTTTATCGCTCGCTAGTGGGACACTAAATGCTCGCCAAATGCGATTGTTTCGAAACGCGATTGGTGCTATGACGTCACCGGATAACAAAATTCATTTTTACTGTCGAAACCTTATGCTGAGCTCGCAACGTATAATCTATTTTATCAAATTTCAATCTACACTGCCATCTTTTCAGCTCCCATATCTACTTATCCGATCTTTGCTAACGCGCAACGATAACGAATGCTATAATCTTGTGTACGATCAGTTCTTGGTGTGGGGACTGGCATGCATTTCGTCGGATCGCATGTGAACCGGCAGAGGCAGCAGCAGCATCAGCAAGCGGTACAAAAACACCGCAGCACCCTTCTTTTCCTCCCTCCCTCCAAACCACGCCATAAGATAACAAAAGAATACCGCGATGAGCGAGAACCGATTAGAGAAGCGGGGCGAGAGCAGCCTCCAAAGTGCCGTTAGATTTGATGTTCAGTCTTTCAGCCTGGGGCCAAAGCTGGAATGGTTGGAAGCTGCTGCTGCTGCTGATCCTACACTGATCTCTCGCATCTCGCCAAAGCTCCCTCTCTCTCTCTCTCTCTCTTAACTCTAGTGCGCTGTGAATGCGATGCGGCCAATGCATTCCAGAAATTAAAAAAAAAGTATTGAAAGATGAATGGCGCTCGTATTTTTCAGGAGTCTGCATTTTTGTCCACATTTTGCGTTTTGCGTCCCCCATCAGGGACGATTCTTCCGCGGAACTGTTTTTGCTTCAATATATCTTTGTGGTATCGTATCGTTCCGTTCTGTTTCATTCGTTTGTTTTTTTGTTTTGAAAAAATCTCCGAATTTCAGCCACAGTTAGCCACGTTTCACTAAACTTTTGGTGGCCATATACTGCAGCCTGAAAAAGAAGTTAGCAAACTCTATCGTCTCGTGCCTCCCTCATCAGTATACAAATTGCGGAAAGTTTTAAATCGAAAAACGAAACTCAAACTAACGAATGAACCAAGCGAATTCTATATGCTACTGGTGCTGCTGTTGCTGCTGCTGGTGCTGCTTCTTCGTTTCGCTAATGTTTTGGAAAGTGAACCGCGGGGGCCTGGCCACCACCACCAAGACCAAGAGAAGAGGGTGGGTTCACCTTCATGCATACTGATCGGTACAACTCGTGCGGTTGTACCTCCTCCCGTGCGCAAAATGCCTTACGGCTGAGTGAAGGAAGGAAGCGCGTTTCTTCCTTCTGTTTCTCTCCTTTTCCCAGAGCCAAGTCATCGCCCCAAAAATCTCTGCCCGATCTGGAACAAAAATCTATCATCCAGTACTCGCGGCGGCGGCGGCGACGGCGGCGGCGGCGGAGGCAAAGACAGTTCTCTGGATGTCGCGGCACTTTTTGGTGACCGGGACCGGTTTGGGGCTATAAATTATAAAAATCCGATTCGAATAAATAAACATGAGAATCTCCGGCGACAGCCGACGCCATTTATGAGGCGAGCACAGAGCTCGAGGATCGTCCGTTTTTTTTGCGTCTTGTGTGATGGGATTATGTTATGTGTGAGTGTGTGTCGTATCGTCCATTGTATGTGTTCGCATTAGAAGCAACTTTAAGCAACATTAAATGATGTTACGGACAGGAGGGTTCATTACCCGCGCAAACAAAAATCCCCCAGGCGGGGGGTGCATGCAGGTGCGCCACCACCGACACATCATTACTTGATGTACAATGCAAGTTGTACGATTTGTTGTTACAAACGCCAGTTAAACAATTCTCCATTTCCTTATCAACATCCGCGATACGCTACTGTTGATTGATCGATTGCATGATTGAACGGAAGCTCCCAGATGACATAGATGTTGAAGCTAAATCCATCGTCATTTGACGCTTCGCCTCAGCACAGAAGCGCGTGTGTAGTTTTCGATTTAATTTCTTCGTTTCGCATAAATTGTGTGACGATTTGTGTGTGTGTGTGATCGCGCATAGAAGATCACCCCGCGATCGTCATCGCGTTCACTGTCACCATTAGACGGCGCACTCCATTCAAAGCAAGTTAGAAGCGAGGTCGCGTCTCGGTCCTAAGCTCTATTCTATTTGCATGTTTTGCGCCACACTAAAGACTGAACTGAGGGGATCCAGTTTATCAGAGAAACGGCTTCGAACTCCTCGATTCTTACGATGGAGCCCCGGAAGCGCAGATTCTGTTCTGATGTTGTGATCCCCCTTCACCAGTTAGTCGGTTCACGGTTTGGTTTCAGCACCACGGAGAGCATAAAAGGCCCTCGTCGGCCCCGAAATCCTTGAACTCCCGATGCCCCGTCCAATGCCCTGTTGTGTATCCGCTCTGCTGCTGCTGCTGTTGCTGTTGCTGCCGTCGCCTTGTAGCTAACGACGACGACGACGACGGGCGACGACGCATCCATAATCGATAGCACAGCTCTCTGTCACCTCACTACCTCCTGTCCCTGTTGGCCTGCCTGCCTGCCTGCCTGCTCGGTGCTACAGTGGTTGTGAACCAAACTGGGCTAAACGCACCGCACGACGACGAGTCCATTGACCTAGCGCGCGGCAGAGGCATACGACAACCGACGGCGGCGGTGGTGACAAGGAAACCGATTTTTTTTTATTTCATTTTGCAGTTCCTCCAATTTGTGGATAATTCGGGGACGACGACGACGACTGCTGCTACCTCAATAGACACCCCGTCGCTTGCTCCTGCTGCTGCTGCTGATGTTGTTGACGAAGTCGTAAAGCACATTCGGATGATTGGCGCATTTCGGTTTCGCTTGGTATTTGGAGAAGAGATCTCCATTTTCACAGATCCTCCGTTCTCCGGTTGGTGACGGCGGAGGCGGCGGCGGGCGTTACTATGACTCTCTCTCTCTCTGGGCCCTCGGAGTGGCCTCGCGATGTAACATTGTTCAATGACCCTTCTTCTCTAGGGATGGCCGCCGCCGCGGTGAGGAAGAAAGGTGAGGGAGAACCGCTTGCGAATGTGCCGCGCGTATGCCCCGTCACGATGAAGTGCTTGTTTGCTGAACACAAGCTTCCTGCGCCTCCCCCAGTCAAGATAAGATATGGCTCTCTCCATGGTGGGTCATGGGTATGTCACAACAATAACTCCTATCCCTTCGGCTCCAATCAGGTGTGGCTGATGGTGACTTGGTGTGCGGTGGAGGTGGGGTAGATATGATAGCGGGGAGTACTGCGCTCTGATAAGACGCCGCTTCCAAGGCCCACCGATACTCTTGACTCCTGAGAGCGCGTGCGAAGGAATCCGATTGGATTGTGCAAATCTATCCGTTGGTCCGTGAGTCTGAAAGAACGCTTTGGCAATTGGCACTCTTCATTGTCTATTCTACTCCAGAAGGACATCATTGGCGGTTGTGATTACGCGAGCACACGGTTATGATATGACCACCCCCCCCCCCCCCCCCCGCGCGCGCTTTATGTTAACATTCCCCGCGGTTTTACTAACTGTTTTATTGGTGTCCGTCCATTTTTACGAACTTTGCGGAAGCAACCAGCAACGACGATGGCGACTCCCCCGTAGGGCGGCGCACACAGTCCGATGGCCACCGGTCCTAATGTTCTGTTCTGTTAGTGACCTGCGCTCTAGTGGTCGTAACGTGCCACTTGGAAGCGAAGGTTGATGTTCGCGTCGTAAAACAGTCTGACAAGAAGGATCCAGAAGTCGCAAATGTGTAAGTCCACAAATGAGTGAAAATGGCGCATTTTGTCTGGAAAATGACCAGCGGGAAAAATGATGCAATTAACATTTATTGGTGTAAGCGAATCAAGTCAAAATGTAATGCGAGTTGTACTAAAAGGTGGGGATCGATGGCCATCTCTATAGACTTGCAATTGTGTGGAAAACGTCCCGGACTTTATGGAACTAACTCGCGAACTATCTGGAAGTTTTGAATTCAGAAGCTTTCCATCTTCGAAACAAGGAATCCTTGTGTTGTTTCCAACCTTCATCAACCTTTTCTGCCATCATGTGGCGGTCAGCTGTTAGTCAGCACACAGTAATGCTGCAGTCCTTTCTTGAGGGGGGCAGCAGCCTACGCAACCGTTCCGTTTGGTCACGTTCCTTCGGGGGAGGATTAACCTTGCATCCCTGCTGCTGCTGCAGTTGACAAGAAGACGGTGCAGCAACAATGTAATGCGTTGCTTGTGTTGTATGCTTCCACCACCTTGCAACATCGCGCCCACTCGGTGTCCGGTGTTCATTCTCCCGGTCATTGACGGCAAATCCAACGCAAACAGCAGCTCCCCGGTGCTGCCGTCGTCGTTTCCAATCAAGCGAAAGCATTACAGCATTCAAATCATTCGAGGCAGAGGGAGCTTTGAAACTGCATCAACAACAACAACGCGCGCACGCACTGGTGGTCCTTCGCGCGGAGTAACGAACCCAAAACCATCTCCTCGGCTGCGTGCTGATGGGACGACGACAGTGTCCCTGACCCAGGCCAACATTAAAGGATCCGCAATCTCCGCAGGGGGGGTTGCATCAGGTTGTTGGCTTCTAATGGGTTCTAATCAATGCCGATCATTCGCCGTCTTCAAAAAGGGGGCTAGATGATGATGATGATGAGATGACCACAAACGCACACTCTCTGTTGCGGCCACCGTCATCGAATTGCGTCATCGAAAATGGAGCGTGCTGCTGCTGCTGAGCGAGGATCCAATTTGCTCTTTGGAAATGCAAGAACAAACACTCAAATGCTGATTGATGCTCGAATTGCTTCCGATTGCTTTGAAAAAGGGCGGAAGGAAGGAACGTGGCGTTCATTAGAAATGTTGTTGTTGCGTTGTGCAGCGACCACCGTCGCACTCCCGTGTTACGCAAATCGGCGACACCAACAACGACGAGGACAGAGCATGAGAATGCTGTTACTTGCTTCACGCCGCGAAAGGCGTTAAACTTGTGGTCTTCTCTCTCTCTCTGTTTCGCTCGCTCGCTGTTAGTGGTTGATGCATGTTATTATGTACGTGCCTTCCCGGTGTGGTGTGCTTGATGATGGTGATGGTGGTTGATTGTTGCAAAGCCAGCATCAACGACGGGAGCCAACTGGCTCCGGAACGTGACCGGAATTGGAAATAGGGGATACCCAGTAGCAGTGGCAGCAGCAGCAGCGCCGTGGCCACGGTGTATCAACGTGAGGATTAAACTCCAAACGACGATCGCTCGAAACAGAAGATCAAGAGCAACCACCACCACCACCACCACTAGAACACGGGCTGCTTTACACTTTATGATGAAAAGCGGCAGCAGCGACGACGATGCCTCTCGTTTTACATAACAAATCGTCGGTCGTCGGTTTCGTTGTCGAATCGAATGCATATGATGATGGTGATCGAACCTCCCTCCCCCTGCTTCCGTGCGTATTGTTGTGACACATTGCGGCGTTTGGTGCTTCGTGGTGTAGGTAGCAGCCACCGACCGACCGGCGGCCTGGAATGCTAAATTCCCATAATCGGATTGCTCCTACTGTGCTGTGTGGTGGTGGTGAGCGCGAACGGAAGGAAGCTGAGATTTGGTACTAATGTTGAACACGAGCAGCACCAGCGCCCAGCGTGTGTGCTCATTATGCTGTGTAAAAGCTCACTTAACATCGAGCACCACAGAGTCTAATGCTACTAACTCTACTCTAATGCACTGATCGACGTCGGCACCAGCAGCAGCAGCATCGGTAGCCCAGGGAGCTTAGAAATGGCTTCTCCTTCCTTCGAGGAGCCAAATCCGCGGACCCGTTTGAAGGTTACGGAAGCATCGCATTTTAAGTTATGTCAAGTTGTGTGGCGCTTCGTGAGCCTTCTGTTGAAGGGAGAAACCGATCGATCAACCACCCTTTAAAAGGGGTTGTAGACTCCACAGTTACAGCAACTGTTTCTGTGTTGATTACTACATTAAAAATCGGAATCGTGTTGATGCAGCAGCTTAATAATGCATTTAAGCTCTGTACACATTCTGTTCAAACTAACATTTGGTTAAACAAAAGCATATTGATGATCATCATTGCACTCTCTCGTTCTTCCCCTTCTGCTAAGCATATACTCGACCAGTTCTTCTATCGGCTCCCCCCTACCCCGGCGTGGCTATGACGAGGTCAAGATATTATGAATTTCAATCTAACTTCCGCCGATTCACGGCGAACGCAAAGAGGACGACGACGATCGAGCAAACGTGCGGCGCGCAATAATATCCCCCCAATGCGATCGCTCGATCGCCGATTGCGATCGGGAGGAGGCTTCTCTGCTGGCTTCTGCTTTTCGTGTTTTTGCTCCCACATTTTAGGCTTTCAATTTCGACAGGAAATTGAAGATACGCTAGCGCGCTCCACATCACCTTCTTCTTCAGCAGAGCCGGGCCAGCCCAGCAGCGGTGGGTGGGGCCAGGGGGGCCTCGTTCTGAGCGATTCTCCTTCCCGTTTTTTTTTTGTTGCCCCTTAGTGCACTTCTTCCTCCTCTCCGCTCTCGTTGGTGGTGGTTGGTGGAACGTTCGTTTGCGCTGAGCTAGATCGATCTAAAACGGATGTGAGCTAATGATTTTCCAACCGCCTTTTTAACCGACTCAAACGGCGGTTAGAGGTTTCAAGTGAGTCCCTTTAGTGGTGTGGCAGAGAAGGTAAGTGGTGGTGGTGGTGGTGCGCCAACCAATCGACGAGCGATCTTACATCCTGTGTGCAGTTGTAACAGATGGAAAATGTGTTAAATAGAATTTTTGCTACAGAATTAGAATTATTGTGAGTGAGATCAGAGTAAGCTATGATTGTACAAACAACAAAAGTGCTTTTCGTTGCGTTTTTAGACAGATCAGCACATATACTTTAATGCGATCACCTTTCGCGAAGGAAAAAGAAGAACACCTTCTGGCCGCGCGCAATGTTTCGCTGCACGCCGCTCCTGGCCTCGAGCAGCAGTTGTGTTGACATTCGCTGCACATCACATTACGGCATCGGTCCGCAAAAATCCGATGTACACGAAGGAACCGGGCGCGCGCTCTCTCTCTCTCTCTCTCTCTCTCTCTCTCTCCATTCGCACCCCTTTTATCAACCTCCCGTTGTTGTTGTTGTTGCTGCTACTGATGTTTGAGTTTGTGTGCGTCCGGTATTTTTCAAGCACAGACCCCCTTAACACATACGCGCGCAAACACGATTCTCGAAGAATAATAATTGCACAACGCCGCGCGAATCCAGCATCGTGGAAAAGACGGAAGGAAGAAGGATCTAGGGGATGCAAAAGGAGGCGAAGAACAAACCGCTGCCGCCTCCCCTTTTTGGGACTCACGAATGGTCACTCAACGCCGGGGGAGATGGTTCTGTGTGTGTTCCTGTGGGATCCACGACGACGACGACAAGAACTCACACAATTCTTGGAAACCGGCCGGCGACGGGATCTCGCGCGAATTGGCACGAATGCAAATGACACACAGAAGGGGGCAAAGAGGGTCCCCCGGAACATATTTTGGAACCGTTTCTAAGGATTTCTTTTTTTTGTCCTTTGACCAAAAACGCGAGTGTCCGCCAAAATTCTCTCTCCGTCGCTCATGATGCCGTAAGGGGTTGAACGTGGTTCTCAGAACTTAGAACATCGCATAGTGTATGAAAAGGGGGTGGGGGGTGGCCACTTCTGTCCCGGTATGTGTGCTGCTGCTTGCAGTTCTGTTTGGTGTGGAAGCGTTGCGCTCTCTTCTCACGCGCGCGCCCTATCTCTATCTCTCGGTGTATCTCTCCGTTGCTACCGAGTTTGCAATTCTGCATGACGCAGTTTCGCGGTTCGATGCTACCTCTCCCCCTACAACACGCTTTACCCCTTCTTCCCCTTCTGCTTCTAAATAGATTCCCCTGTTCTTGATGGCATTCTTATGCACACGGCGATCACCCCGCTTTGGCGTATCGAACACCACAAACACGAACACGAACACGATAATGCGCGCAACGCAAAAACGGAAAGAAGCGAAGGAAAAGGAAAACGGAGCAAAACAAAAGGAAAATGCGGGGAAGAAAATATGTGTGACGGTCAATCAACTTTAACCTTACTCAAGTGTACGCGAGCGAGCGAGGTGCGAGCGCGCGAGTTCCTCCTTTCGATCGCTGAGCTGCGTTCTCCTTCGATTCGCTTTCGCATCGACCGCTTCTCTCTCTCTCTGGCTCTGGCTGGTTGTTTTTTTGCGGTTTGAAGAACGCAACGGGGAGAGCATTCTGCACCACCAACAACATTAACAACACCCCCCTTTTTGGCACTTGTCACCCTCCTCTCTCTCCCCATTTCCGTTCGGTTAATCGCGAAATGTTATTGTTGTTCTACTTCCGATGACGCGCGCTGCTGCTGGCGACTCCTGTGCGCTTATCCGGCTGTGGTAGGTTGTGTTTTGTTGATTGTGCAATAGGAAATAGAATGATAAACAAGCATTCTTGGACCGAAGGCGTGCCTGCAAGCGACAGAGAGATAAAGCAAGAGAGAGAGCGAGGGCGAGTGCAGTATCTAGTAGCGTTAATACTACGTGCATTAATCTATAACATAACCGCACAAGACGCGCAAGGCGACAATGCAAGCAGCACTGTTTATTAACGCTAGTTTGTGGCACAAAAAAAGGAAACGGATCGGATTGTTTGTTGTTTCTCCGCGGTTTCCGCTAATGGTCTAGCGGTTTTACGCGTTTTTGTTATCTTGCCACATTTTTTGCTGGTTTGTTTGGTTTGCCGATTATGTACCACACCACCCCCCCTCCCCTCCATCTTGTTGCGGTAATGAGCGCTTTCACAAATGATCGCCACTAACGGTTTATAATTTTCCGTTTTATCCGTTTTTTAATTTTATTTTACATTAATGCTCCTCGCTATATGTGGCGAGTGATCGCCGTATGGAACATATCGTGGTCACAGCCCAGCCAAGCCAGCAGCGTGCATGTTGCTAGCTAGCTGAAAAGGTTCATGAATTGTGTAAATGGATGATAAACGAACGAATCCAAGGTTTACAGCGCGGAACAATCTCGCTATCTTTCTCTTTCGCTATCGCTATCGCTCTTTAGTGCCGTGCGCCCTTGTGGTCGATAATTGTTTTGTTTTATATACGGATTTGCGCGTTCAGCGGCTGCGATATCAATGTTACGCCAAGGTCCTCCCCTAAATTGGTTTGCGAGTACTACGTAGTGAGAGAGAGAGGTTACTGCAGCATGACACACAGAAGGAGGGGGGGGGGAGTCCACCGATTCTGAATCCGAATCCGCGGCTTATCCGATTAGTATTCCCATTGCTCACGCGTGCGTTCTTCGCTACTTTCGCGTTTTGTGCGATGCGCCCTCCTCGACGCTGCGTTGCGCTGCTACACACCGCTATTCAATTTGCGGTGGATATAAATCATGTAACTGTTGGTGGGTGGTTGGTGCTCTGGTGCTACGTACGCGCGGCGGATTAGTGTCTTCGTGGAACGCGAAAATTCGATTTCATCCCCCACAACACACCGCAGCACAGAGGGGGAGATATGTGCATTAAGATGTGGCTTTTCTGAAGAGATATACCCTTCCGTCCCTTTTTCTGTGCCACCAAACCTTCAGAGAAACAGACGCGCAGTGAAGAGACAAAAAAGATTAGATCTACTTAGTACCACCTCCTCGCCCCGTGAGGTATAAAGTGATCCATCATCTTCTGTAATACGATGTAAAGAGGGAAAGCGGTGCTCGCGGTTCGAGAATATGATGGTGTGTGTTACACCAATTCCAGTTGACACTAACGAAGACCAAGCAGATCAACGAAAGGAAGACAGCAGAAGGAGAACGGTATTACACATGTTGTGTGTGAGTATCCTTGACCTCTGGTGATGCTGCTGATCCAGAAATGGGACAATATTCTTCTTATTTCATTTAATACCTACCTCCCGGTTTGCCTTGACACTCTTGAATTGGGAATTGTGTGGTGGTGATGGTGGTCGTGATGAATTGAATTGTGTTGATGCTCTGCTGTGTCTGTCTGCCAAGACGTGCGCGATCCACGACAGCAATCGAGCAGCAGTAGCATCATCTGCACTGGCAGGGGAGTGATCATCCAGAGGGAACACCAAAAAAAAAAAAAGCCAAGAGACAGCATCTGCAAAGCGGTGTGCCCTCAGACCCTCAGACTATGTTTCTTCCTCTCTAAAGGAAGGGAAAGGGCCGGCGCACGACGACGACGACGACCCAGATGGTTTTAGTTTGGATTTCCATCACCAGTCTCTCTCCAGATCGCCGACGGTCGAGAGCGAAAGTTAGCGAATCAGACAGGAGGGAGGTGAAGGTGAAGGTGTGTTGATGCCACGATTTTTCCTCCCTGTCCCTCCTCATCGTCTGCTGCTGTCCAAGAGCTCCGCAGATCCAGTTTAAGTTGTGCTGGAAATCGAGGAAGAGAAGGATGAACAACAACACTTAGAACGAACCTGCTTCTGCTGACACACAGAAACGGACGTGGGGTCGAGAGAATCGCGAGTTCTTTTCCCTCCCCCTTGAGAATAAGATGAGTGCAACGTTTAGCGGACGTTCCACAGACACACACACACACACACACACACACACACACACACACACACTCGTGCATGTTTTCCACTCTTCAAGCTCTCTCTCTCTCTCGGGCTCAACATCTGTAAAGTTGCTTCTTCGCATCATCTCTCTGCTGTGCGCCGCCTTCCTGGTTCGAGAACGAGAACCGACAGCGACACTGATGGTGGACGGTGGAATCGTTTGGTATCGCCATTCGAAGGTGAAGGGACGGATCAACCGGAGGGTGGTGGTAAGGTGGTGGGCGAGAGTTCCTCCTGAAAACCACATGGTTGTCTCAGAACCGTGCGCACACGCTCCTTGATGTGTGTCTGTGTTTGCTGGCGATGTTGTTGTTGTTTTTGTTGTTGTTGCGGGTTGTGGTTCGCGTGTGTTGGTGAGGATTGCGCGGCGAGCATCCCAGAGCAGCAGCCGGTCGCCCCATCGAGGGGGAAGAGCAATGAACCCGTTCACTTTGAACGTCATCGGGTAGCGCATCCGCCGGTTGGTCGGTCGGTTGGTCGATCGGTCGGTCGGTAGGTCGATTGGATTGGTTTTGCGCAACAGAGTGCGATGGTCCCGGAGATGGATGCGGACGATGTTTTGGTTCGCTCTTCCCTGGACGCCAATCTGTTTGAACGTTTTTTTTTTTAATAGTGTAATGTGCATTATCCGATTGGGGAGCAAATTTCATTGACGAATGTCATCAATAGAAATTTAAGGGGGGACTTTCGTTATTTCGGGTCAAAAAAGGCTTATTTTTGACGGTTTTCAGTTAAGAAACCGTTTAACTTTAGTTTTTCGAGTGAATGTCATATTAAACTACAGCTTTTCAAGAATATTTGGTTCTATTTTGAGGAAGATTTGATCAAAACTGCATTCATGGCATCCAATCTAGAGAGGCGAGGATGGAAAAATGTACTTTTTGCGGTGCCCATTGTAGCCATCGTGCCCCGGGTCATCTGAAATATACCATTGAATATTCTTTTGTTAGATTACGAGTTTATCCAGGTAGCCCTGTCGAGTTTTTGTTAAATTTCCCGATTTCGGCATTTTTGGTAGATTTTTGAAGTTGAAAAAAGGGGGCTGCTTTTCGATATTGCCTCAAAAAATGACACTTTGCATGAGTAAAAAAATTATTTAACAAAAAGTATCAAATTTATTTTTAAAATCTCGACGGAGTTACCTGACAAAAAGTGTACAGATTATATGTTAAAAATTTCAAATCGATCGGTCCAGTAGTTTTGCATGCTACGATGGGCACCGACTTTGAAAACGTTGGTTTTTGGGAATCGCGATTCAAAGTCGCGGGATATCTTTGTCAGTTTTGCTTCGATTGATCCCAAAATTTTACACAGTGCTCTTGAAAGGATAAGCACTCATAAAAAATTCCGAAGCCCCCCCCCCCCTCCTCCCCCCCTTTAATAGAGTTTTGGGCATTTAGTAATTTTCTCTCATTTTTCGAATATAATTTTCAACATATAACTTCACTTCACTTCAACATATAAATTTTAATACAATTTGCATTGCTTGCATCTCATTTGCTTTATGTAAAATATGGAATTAAAATTGGACAAAAAAAAACAACATCCACCACCAGCGGCCTTTCAATACCAGTGAAAATGAATAAAATAAATCAACACATTCGTGCACAGGAGCGCCTTTTTATGTAGTGCGAAGTCAAGGACGCGATGTGGAGCACCACATCGCACCGCCGCCGTTTTATGATGCCTATCATTAATTATTGCTCAAGTGGGTAATTGCAAATCGTCGTGTCGCGGTCGACTGTGCGCAATCGGAAGCGATAGCGGACGAGAGTGTGTAATCCGTGCGTGTCGTGTCGTGTGGTGTGGTGGTGTGTGATGCTGCGATGGCGGGGTAGCACATAATAAGTGTGTGCAATTTTAACTTTTATAACCCTCCTTAAATTAATCATCAAAGATCCTTCAGGAAATGGAAGCCGAGAGACAGGAAAGAATAAATGGAATCGGAATTCTCTTTCACACGCTCGCGAAGGCTCTGCTTACGCTTCAGGAGGGGGCCTCATTTCTTCAAGTGCTTGCTGGTGGCTCTTGTAGCTATCGCGAGCACACTCCCCTCGAGGCAGGCGCAAGTAATTAATGGAACGACTTTCCATTTCTTGTGGTTTAAAGAGCGCCAAGAATGATGCTAATTCAATTAATGTGCCCCCTCTCGTATTATTAACCGGTGTCTGGCTGTGTGTTTAATCATTTTCCGTTTTCTCTCTTCTTTTTCTCTTCGCTACTTCTAGGTGAGCATCATCACTGATACAATTACTCATACTGACGGACACACTACTGCGCAGGATACACACGGGGGCCGTTGTATACTGAAAAGCGTTGCGTTTTCTCTAGTAGTTCCCCTCGCCACGGCACACCAATCGAGAGGCGTCTTCCTCGATGAGGAGCACTTGCTTCGCACCCTTGGGTTTGTAAGTAATTTCTTCAAGTTATTAGTCATCATCGGGGACGACGTGCAGAGGGATAGGTAGCGAAGAAGTTTGACTTGATTTGACGGCGTGAAGACGCGGGGGGGGGGGGATTCGTTTTATAGGAGGGAGAATTAATTCTAGCATTGATCTACTTTGACTAAATCGTCCCTTTCCAACCGTCAAAGGTCCAAAACTTGAAGCGCCATAACTTCGTGTTTAGCGCTTCGGTTTTCTATTCCGTTTTCGTGCGGGTGGTGCGTGCGTGACGCTTTGCTTGCTACTGGAGGGCCGTCGAATTATTTCTGGCCCCAGGGCCAGGGTCCCGGAAAGAGAGAGAAAAAAAACGCGTCCAACCAGCGCCACCACCAGCGCAGAAGTCGGACATGGCGCAACTACCTAATAAAATTGATATTTATCAGCTTTATAGCCACTTGACTATGACTTATTTTGTGGCCTCTCGGTCTGCCCCTCACCCCAAAGCACAACACCAGCACAACGGGAATGTTTTCTTTTTTGGCTTTTTAGTCGCCGCTGCTCGTCGACAGCAGTAGTGATCGTGACAATTCATTCGTTTGCGTTTCGAGCCCTTCAGTGTTTCAACGATACAGACACACGCACTAGTACTAGGGCTATCGATTTATGAGCCAGCCCCCCTCCCCTGTTGTACGCACTCTAGAACGCATTCCTCTATCGACTGTTTGGCGTCAGCGATGAATGAGAAAATAAATACTCAATCGACGACCCACTTCTGGTTCTGGTTCGCGCGGCTGTTCTCAGCATACCGCGCCCCGAAGTATTACTTTCTGATAGGTAGGTGGCCTAGTGTATGGCCACCTGGGGGCTCATCATTTAAGGTTTACTTGTCGAGGACCAGCGGCGGCCCCCTTGCCTAAAATCGAACGGCCTAAAATGGGCGAAAGAATGAGGGCATCCCACCGTCATTCAATTAATGAAGTAATTTGTGTAACAGTTCCTTGTAGTGGAGTGGCATTCGAAGGGGAAATCCTTGTACTATCCTTTGAAAGGATAATAGTGTCCGGACAATAAAAAGGCACCACGAGACTCTGGAAATGGTTTTCGTGTCTTTAAAAGGATACGACGTAATAGAACTATTTGAGGGGAGAAACTAATTCAAGATGTCGCTCTACCTTTAACAGAGAACTCGGATTCGGTTCGGATATTTTGTAGCTTTGGCTACAGAAGCAACCTCTAGAGAAACGTCACTTCCAGGCCGTACTATCCGAAGAGGCAGATTGTCACTCCAACGGGGCATGTTGATTTGTCAAGCACCTCCCGGACCGTCCAGCGCTCCAGAACATTGTAGCAGAAGAAATGAAAGACTCGACGGCATCATGCTTGTGTCTCCGCGAAGCTGTAGGAACCAGGACCTCCCCTCCCCCTCTTCCTCGTCCTCCTCCCGGATCAGTGTGTGGTGGCATCCTTTTGACAGGATGATTGTATTTGTGGTTCTTCGCTTGATTGATTGCTGCAAGACCCTTCGGCGCGCACGTGCACTGATCTCATCGCTTTCGCCTCTGCTGCTGCTGCTGCTGCTGCTGCTGCTGCTGCTATGGTACCCTGGTCTATTTGTCGGCCCCGTTCCAAGGAAGACGGGCGGAATACCACAGGAGAAGCCACGCCACAGCGAAGGCACAATATTTTTTGTCATCTTTTCCTGCTGCTCAATATTTCAACCTCGACACTCTTCGTCTCACTCCAGTCCAGTGTCTCGTCTCGGCTGTGTCTGTTTGGGCTCGTGGCAAAGATTGCAGAGGAATTTGAAACGCACCACCGAGCATGTGGCGAGCGAAATAATGGTGTTCTAGATGGCAGCAATTGCCTCCATGGCCGTCAGTAACGTTCCTTGTGGTGCAGTAGAGATATAACGTAATATTTTGGTGAATTTTTCTTAAGTATTTGATAAAATTCTCCACTTCTACGATTCCTTTCTTTCTGATGTTTCTGTTTCTCCTCTTTCTCGAAACCATTTGGCTTCGAGCCACCGCTGGGACCCCACACAGCTTTTCCGGTAACCTTCAAACGCGCGCGTGTGTGTGTGTATCTGTTCCTCGCAAGTGCTACTGAGCCAATGATTAGCAACAACACAATCTTGATCTGGCTTCTTGATTTTGGACCACGGGCCTCGACCCTTTCTTTTCTTTTTGATTTTTTGCACCACAATAAACCAGCGAACGGCGGTCGTCTACTACATCCACTAGTTTTCTAGAGCGATTATAGTGCACTTCATTTCCGCGGACTCTTCTTCTTATCCAGCACTACTACTGCAATACTGTTTCCTCTCCCTCCCGAATTGTCCAATAGCCTTGTGCCTTGTGGCCGGCTCTCCCGTCTAATGGTTGTGTTTGGGAAGCATATTTGGATTTGATTTGGCAAATGCGCGAATGCTTTCGGTCCGGCCGTCGCGCCATCATTATAATGTGATTTTTCCTCCATCATTAGCACCGAACTGGCGCGGGGCGGGGCGGGGCTGTTGTATTTTTGCTGGAGCTGCTCTCCTCTCCAGCCGAAGCCAAGTGTTGTAGACCAATAAATTTTATTGTTTCTTGTGTGTGTGTTTTCGTCATCTTTTCTGTTCCCTCTAGTTCCGGCTCTAGTGCTCTAGGCCCAGCACTGCCTGCATATGCCTTTTTGGTGGAAGTTCGAATTTCATAATGTGTGTGTCTGTGTGTTGTATAGCAGCACAACTACTCAATGGCTGGTTGGTGGGCTGCCTGCTTCTATGCAATCTATTCTGGAGGAGTTTATTTCCTTTTACGAGAGGATGGTTGCTCTAGGAGATTCCATAAAATTTATCACACACTATGGCCGGCCTGGCCACCACCACCACTAACCATACTGGAGGCGAAGCCAAAGCGTGCAGAAAGCTGCCCAAGAAAAATCGGAAGAATGCAGGCAGCAGAGATGCTCGCTGGCCATCACATGACAGCGAGTGACACAATGATGCCGCGTGGTCGGTTTGTTCTTCTGGGGTAACCAACGGGCAGGAAACCGGATCCTCTTTCAGCGCGCGACCCCAGCGAGGTTTGTTGTTTTGCTGTGGATCAAGTTCTAGCTAATGGTAGTCGTCGTCGTCGTGGTGCTGTTGTTGCTGCGTTGACAAAGACACACCGACCATCGAACGCCGCTACCGGTGCTGCTGCTGCTGCTGCTGCTTCTAGTGCTGGTGCTGGTTTCCTTGACAGAAAACCGACGCCTTTCTCGGCAAAGAGGGAACAATCGGTCGGTGATGATGTCGGTCTGTCGGGGCAACTTAATTCTTTTGTAAAACTCCATCAACAGCGCAACAATGGCGATTTTATGCCATTCGATACACCCGCGCGGCGCGTCCCGGCAGCGAACGTGCTGCGCGACGAGCCAGCAAGGACCTTGTCCTTGGCGCGGCGGTTCCTTCGGTGTGCTTTTCGGTTCGTCAGCTATTGAGGCGAAGGATCAGTTCCGTGCGCTCGCTGAATGGCGCGCGTTCGTGATGAACAAATAGTTACGAGCGCTTAGCGTGCGAAGGACACGCGATTGGTGTGCACACCCCGGAACATTCTTGCCGGAGATTACGAAGCAATCAGCAATGTTCAATCATCAGCGCTCGGTCCATTCTTCCATCAGCAAGCCAGCACATCCGGCGGGGGTCGTGTGATGTATCCTGGAAAAGGCAAAGTTTGCTCGCAGTACGCGAACAACTTTAATTTGATTTTCAACAACCGCGCCAAGTCCAGCACAGCTTGGCCGATCTCGGCGACCTGTTGTTGTTGTTGATGCGATTCTGGTCCAAAGGGGAGGGCCACACAACCGATTGACACCGATTTGCTGTTTGCCAATTACTCGCTATCGTCGTTTCCTAGAGCGCGCGCCCCCCGCCCGCACAAGATCGACAAGAGATGGTTCCGAGCTGCTGTCCCTAGGTCTAGTGCTGCTGCTCTTTCGCCATGGACCCTGGGACTTAATTTATTGCCAATGTTTTTAAGTTCCAATAAATCTTGGAAATAAATCTCTGGCTCCGCTCTCTAGGTCCCCGTGTGCGTGTGTGTGTGTGTGTCCTTTTCTTTGTGTGGTATATGTGCACGCGATCGCGCGGTGTGAAGAACACGATGAAGAAGAAGCCCCGGGGGGTATACGTTTCTTGCGTGGACTCTCCGAGGTAAAGGACACAATTTCGTCCTCGTCCGGAGCGTTCCGTTTTAGTTGTGGATGTCATCTTGGCTTCTTTCTTATCCACCCCATGCGAGAACCACTCGCACACATACACACGGACACACACACACGGACGCAGACTAGTTAGTTCGTATGCGATGCGTCGTGGCGATACCATTCATCTTGTGGTGGAAGTTTAGTAACCTTGCTGCTGCCGATGGCGGCAATGCTTTCGCCTAGCGCTTTCTCGGCAAAACCTTTTGCGCTGATGCCGAACTTTGTGCATTTAATTTACTGATGATCACATTCGTCAACCGAGCGACCGAGCGACCAACTTTGTCGTGGCGTGTGGGTTGCTGCTGCTGCTTGGTATGCGGTTTGCTTCTATTTGTGGAGTTATCTTCTACTTCTGCTCATGAGAGGATGATGCTCCGCAATTGTGCTTCTCTTCGCTTCCTTCCCCGTGCTTCGCCGTCTCATTTAAGCTTCTTTCAATCGCCGCTCGCAATTCGCTTTTTATGTGTTATTGGATTTTGGTTACTCCGGTAGCAGCGCAACGGCGCTTCATTATGTCACTCGTTGGCACATTTAGAGCAACGACATCCTCGGCTGCCTTTCGCTTTGTATGTGTGTGTGTTGCATGTTCGTATGCTTGTGATAAGAAATGGTTCTACCAGCTGCTGCTGCTGCTGCCATTGGCCATAGGACAATCTGTTATAAAAAAAATATTAAGGTTGTATATTCTATGCTCGCGGTGCCATTTTGCAAGACTGTATGTGTCTGCTACTGTATTACATGGAGGTTTGTGATGCTGATATGCTGCAGGAGCTGGATTGTTCAATGATATAAGTGTAGAGCCAGTAGCCTGATTTAGGAAAAAAAAGGCTGAAATCCTCTTTCTGACCACCGGAATGGATGGCGTAACACCGAATGGCGGAGGATGTTCTAAGCGAAGAGGCGAGTGGTAGAGGGAATGATAAGTAGCTTCCTCCGAACCATGATCTGGGTTACAGCATCTCTTAGTGAGCACCATCTCCACCTACACCAGACACACGCCAAAAGGGAAAACTGGGGGAGGGAGGTGTATGTTTGGATCGAACAATGGAACCTGGAGAAACATTCTTTTCTTCCCCCTGCACTCTACCCCATTCCACTACTGCCACTCGGTTATATGCTCTATGCTTTGCATTGTGCGGCCAACATTCCGTTATGCGAGACCGTTGCATGAGCTCATCTGCTTCTACTGCTACTGCTGCTACTTCTGCCACCGGCGCCGGTGTGCCTTGTAGCTGTGTGTGTGTGTGTGTGTGTGTGTGTGTGTGTGTGTGTGTCGGTAGCAAAGAGAAAATTCCTCAAAATCAACCACCACCACGTCTATGGGGCGCAGTTAGCGAAAGGAAGTAGACAAAAAAGGATATGCTTCTGCTCCAATGAAGCCAGAGGCATAGGGAGCTCTATTCGCTAACCCAGAAGCTGTAAAAGCAGAGCAGCATGGTGAGAGCGTAGCGAGGCGAGGGGACTACTAGTGCTTTCCGCGACAACCGAACAGCAGCAGCAGTAGCAGCAGCAAGAGCTTGTTTAATGGCAATAATACTCTGATAACAATCTGAAACTACATGTTTTATGTTCGCTCCGTTGCAAACTCCGGGTCGCCGTTGTCGTCGGTTGTACAGCGCAGCAACAGCAACAGCAACAGCAACAGCTATGTAGTCGCTATGGCGCAACGGTTTCCCAGAGGACAAAGTGCTCTAAGTGGAGCACACAGAAGGGCGCTATTTGGAGGAATTTGGAACAGTGCAGACGCAAAACAAAAAGGCTCATTTCGCTAGTAGTGTTTGCTGCTGCTTGCGCTTGTTAGCAACAAATCGATAGAAGATGGATGGTGTCCCGGTCGCTAGAGAGATGATGGTATCGAGGACCGAGGATCTCTCAAAAACCTCTCCTTGATCTCTGACGGTAATGATATTAATTGGCTGACCTCGGCTCTCTTTCGATGTGACTTTTATGTCCTTGCTGATTTAGCTGTAACTGATAAAAGGCCAGCTTAAGAGTGGCAAAAATGGTAAACAACACACACACACGACAATGCAATGTATGTCAGTGAGTTGATTGGTTGCTTCTATTCGGGATTGTGAGGCACCCGAATGCAGGAATGCTTCTTATATCTGTTACGTCTTCTGCATAATCCCCTCACACACATTCTGGAGATTGTTACGCAAATGTGGATAACCCGCAAAGAAACGCACTTTTTTTGGTGAGTTTATTTCACTTTCTCATCTGTCTTTTTGTGCTTTTCAACTGCCACACCAGAAGGAAGCGCCACACAAAGAGCGCTATCCATCCATTCGCTGCTAGGTCGTGAGCAGCAGCATGAGCGCGACCTACGCCAAGGTTTTTTGGGTTCTTCCGATGTCCTTTAGCTAACCCCTACGCTTGCTTGCTCACGCTGTCGGCGCCGCCACCACCATCATCAACATCATTGTCCCAGTCCGGAGCGGAGACAGTAACGTGCAGGAAGCAAACGAGAAAACAGTTGTCATCACACAGCACCATCCAGCGCCGGCAGCAGCAGTGCTATCCGGTCCGTAATCCGTGTGTAACCTCGTCTCTAATCAAACGCCGCATCGGGGGAGTGCAACGAGAGTCCTATTCCAGCGAAGAGGAAACCGAAAAAAAAAATGATAACGTATTCAATCGGGTGCGAATTATGCGTTCATTTGTGAGAAGAGAGAGCTTCGCCGACGACGCCTCATACTATTAGTGGATGAAAGTTAGAATTTGCTGCATCCACGAGCAGCACGAGACGCGTAACTTCTTCATTCCGTTCTGTATCCATTCCTTTTTACGTCCGGCTTTGTCTCGACTCTTTTGGCTAGAAAATTGTGGCGCTCGAAGAAAGCTCCGCTCCATACGCGACGCTTTGTCGAAGTGCATTCCATTCCAAAGCATCCATTATGTTTTTGTTGGTTTTTTTTGCTTGCTTATCTCTCTTGTTCCTCACCCCGTGTGCCAGTGTTCGAGCTCTAGTGCGACGACAACGACGACGACTGGTGCGTCGATGAGTCAGACCGGCGGCACCGTGTGGCGTGCGTGCCAAGGAAGAAGACGTGTGTCGTCGTGTCGCGTGCGTTTGGCGGCGCTCTGCAGTCCCCGGAATTAAGTGCGGAACGGAAACGGAAGTTAGATAATGTAGAACTCGCTGGCAGCAATGCTCCGTCACCGAGAAATATGCCTTGTCGTTACGGCGGCTTAATGGAGAACACATTGGCCACCAGCCGTCGCCGAGAGCCGAGCCGTCGACATTATGGACGGGTTCCACGCGTTAAACGATGTTTAATAGCTAGTTATAATATTCAAGTTGACTGGTTTTAATATTCAGTATTCATCTTTTGTCGAAACATACTTCAATTGGATCCAAAGACCCATACCGGGAGTATTACTTTGTAAACGAAATACAACAGAGTATGTAACTGTTTGAATAACCAGCAAAGCATTCGAAGTGATTCACGTCTAATTCCCACGTTTCAACCTTGCGAACTGCGTAGAAGCATAATTATTAGAGTGCGCCACCTCCGCAACGGTGCGCCGATATATTCTCTACGCCCCGTGTCGAGCAACCCCGGAGTTTGTAACTACACACTTTGGCAAAAGAGATGTCCCCGGGCACACAATCGCTATTCATTACGATTACGCGCACACACACCCACCCACTCTGCTGCTGCCTCTATACGACACAAACAGATAGTTTGGGCAGAGAAGTTGTTCAAGTGACTCATCGTGGAGGTAGCATTAGAGGCATTCCCTTTTTCGAAACTATTTGTTTTGGGAGGAGTGGGATTCGATGGATTTTTGTGTTTTCGATGTGTTTCGAGAAGTGTACCAGCATGAGATTGTCACTTCGAGGTATTCTCTGTCGGTGGAACATGTTTCTGAATAATTGAACCGTGTGTTCTTGTCAACAGCTCTTGATGGACAAAGTGTATGTTTGAACTTGGTCCCACCTGTAATGTATTCATTACACAAAACAAATTTACTTTTGCGCTGTCGCGACCAGAAGAGTATTACAAGTAAATGCGATTTAAGCGTCGAAGAGAATGCAGCATTCTCTCTTTATGCAATCTAATGCAAAAGTTGATCTACTGTAATAATCAACAAAAATTCAGCTACATAGTACGATAATTCAACTGTACTTACTCTCAAAAGCAACAAGCAGCATACTTGAAAAATATGCGTTAACCTGCCGTTTGGGGCCATCAACTTCGGTCGCGCAGCTGCTGCTACTCATTTCTATTCCACGCCCATCCGCCGCTCACATCGGACCGCCGCGCCCTTGGACACAGAAGGCGGGAATGTGGTGTGTTCCGGCGGCCAGCTTTTACGACCCCCTCTCGCCTCCTGTAGCAACGTAACGTTGAAGTCGAGCTTCAACTCTCCAGGTGACATTCAACTAAAAAGTCCCACTTTCTGCTCGAGCATTTATTTACACAACCCGGCAGGCAGGAGGGGTAGTGTGTTTTGCTGGACAATTATTCTTTACGACCGAAGCCGCGCAACCTAGTCACCAGGCCACTACTGACTACCCTCCTCTACTTGGTTGGTCGGTATGTGGACGGGGAACGAAGCGAACACAAACCGCATTAACGATCCCCAGAAGAAGGAAGAAGGCGGTGCGGTGTGTGGTAGTGGGCTTCGATCCTCGGATGCGCGCATAAAAAGAAACGGTTGTTTCTGGTCCTCCCACTCCCCCCACACCCGGGTACTAGCTCTCTCCCTCCTCCTACTAGTGCTGTCAGGAATTCTAATATGTGTTTAGTCGGTGGTGGTGGGGGTGTGTACAGTGAGCGTAAAGTTGCGATTGGAAATTGTTGTCGTGATCCAGGCGTGTGTATTTGATTTCACTCAAAACATGATTAGCCGCAGGAGCCAGGAGTAACGAACAAGAAGGGAGACAGAGAGAAAGAGAGAGCACCCTTACAGGAATTCGAAAATGAATCCTAAAAGTGGCTTCTGGGTAAAAATAGATTTTATTGATTTTCTTTCCCTCGGCTTACTTTCCTTAGTCTCGCCTTGGCCCTCGCGGGGGACACACTAATACACTGCGAACAACATCATCCCCCATCGCGAGGAAGAGTGCATTATTGGTATTGCCCCGTTACTTTTGGGCGAACGAGAGTGGGCTCTCAATCCGTTTGAGAAAATTAACATTCCCCATCATGCGCGCTGCGTGGTGGTTTCGTGCTTGAAGGTTGCGGATAAATAGACGGTAAAATCATAAAACCACTTGTAGAGCCACAGTTCAACTCGTTTCCAATTGAGTCGCTTCACTTTTGGGGCATGATTGCGTTGTAGTACGTCAGAGCGATTGAAGCCCTTTTGGCGGTGGTGTTTCTATGGAATATTTTTAATGAATACATTTGAATTTTCCATTTTCTTCTAAAGAACATCGATGATTCTGATAAAGCACGATACTGCACTGTTGCTCTCACTTTGTACTAATTGCACGGTGACGACTGACGTGCTAAATGGTGCGTAGAAGTGGCCCAGTTCTCTGTTTGTTTAGGCTGTTTGTCTGAATACTAAATCTGACGTCAAAGTATCATTTTAACGTCTTTTCTTTTCTTTCTTTTCTTTTGGGGAAATGTATTCGTTACATCTTCATCTTATCAAACATCGAACGATGCCTTCCATGTTACAAGAGACACTTATCGGCTTGCGTCAGTAAAAACACCCTTTTTCCGACGTGGACGACGCTTTCCTAGATCGTTACCACCAGCACCACCAGCACCACCTCGTCCCAAAACGCAACCTGTTGCCGGTTAATTTTCTGTTTGTGGAATGTTGTTGATAGCGATTTGTCTCTCCCGCATCGCTGGAAGAAGTTGGGCTGCCATCCAAAGTTTAATGCTTTGATGTTCACCATCTTCTTGTCGTTAATTTAATTACCAACGAGCTGTGGGATGGACACGACGAAGCAGAAACCGCGCTCCTTCATCAACTTTTGCCATCAAGACCGAATTGAGCTACTAGAGTTTCAAAACGTGTACATTTGAAAAGGATAAATCGTAAAGGAGAATTTGTGCGAAATCTTTCTTTAATGAGATCGTTTTTAAGTTCACTTTTAATTAAAATCTTGGGCTGTTTCCGTTTTAAGTTCAAATATTATCCAATATTTCCAATGTTTTAAACTTCATTTCGTAGCAAACTGAGGAAACTGCAGCATTCAAAGCGGATGTTGTAATATGTAATCCCTATTACTAGTCTATTGTTAATACAGTCTTTTGTTTTATATACTCTGAATGCCGAATAATAGAGCTTAAATCTGCTCTCCTTGTCCAAATTCGAAGTAAAAACATGGAAGATTGTACAGGCACCTTACTCATCAGTAAATGGGCTAGGACTTCAGCTTTTTCTATCAGAAACCCGATGAAAGCCTCTACAACGCACCGAGACACCGGGAAACCCGGATTTAATACTTCCTACTTTCTGAGAACCGAGAGTAGCAAGTCCTCTTCTCGGATGAAACGACGACGTCGGAATCATTTTGAAATGGTAAGGAAAAAATGCCACGAATTTTCGCGTTTCTCCCGTGTCCTGTGTACCAAGAGAGCGGGAGAGAGAGAGCTTTCGTTCGCTGGCTATTGTGGAGTCCTCCGCACGCTGACTGTCCTGTCCAGCACCATTTCTTCCCCTTGCACTCCTGTAACACGCGAGATGTGCGGCCTGGGGTATCATACTCCAATTTGCTTAATTGGTTCCGCGCCTCCAGTCAACAATCATAGATATGATGTATAGCAGCAGAAGCAGAAGTAGGGACACCACCGAATGCGCAAATGACAAGCTTCTGTTCTGGAATTCTTGCGTCTCTTCTGTGAAGCAGACGCGCAAAGAGGAGGAGAGCCTTGCCGCCTGTCCGGGGTGCCAAGTTGGTGTTTTAATTTCCTGGAATTAATTCCTCGTTGCTGTTGTGTTGCCCTTTTTGCAATATCGGATCGGAGCGGGGGGGCGAGCAAAGCAAGAAGCAAAGAAACAAAGTCTGTGTCTCTCCTGTAAATCGCGTGCCATTCTCCCCGAAAAAAAAAGAATCCCATGAGCGAGTCGCTATTAAATGGCAAAGAGTAATGCCGCCTTCGAGTCTCTTTGGCCGTGTTCTCTTCGGTGTCGGTTCGGTCTCTCTTTTGGTCAGCAAATTTGACGTTTATTCTTCGTCTTGAAAGATTTAAAATTGAATGCCGCCATCGCATTAGGCGTTTCAATTTTAATTCGTTCCAGCTGGTTCCAGGGCATGCTTTAATGTTTAGCATTTTGACTACACAGTAGAGAACGTAGAAATGTATGTAGATGCTTTCTAATGTTCAATCTATAAGCTTTTCTTTCACTTGGCGCTTGGCAGCATGTTTGCGAGTGTAATTTATGATTCAAAAAGGTCATTTAACATTCGCATCTTGAGCACATAACCTAAACTAAAAGCTCCTGAACGATGCGCACGGAAGTCGTAAAGTTTGTCCCGGTTGTTATAAAATATGCAATTCGCATGCATACAGACCTGCCCTGACATACGCACGCACGCACACGCACGCGGTGGTTCCCTTTGGCATGCTTTTGTGAGGCCCTCAAAGCGAATGCAATTTTCCAGCCACTGGCTAACCTTCACTCAGTCCTCAGTCCAGCAGCAGCACCGTTGCTCGAGTTGCAGAGAGCTAGCAGGCTCGTCGGTATTCACGGGCACACATAGTGCACTTGTGGCTGGCTATAATGGCTGCTATATTCCCGTTTGCCCTTCCGGCGCAGGAAACAACAGAAGTAAACTCACTCAACCGGCGCGTCGTGCTCCCGTAATCTTCCATAATCGTTGCTTGTGCTGCTGCTGCTGCTGCTGCTGCTGTCAAAATGTTGCTGACGAGACGACGTCGATGACGGCGCAGGCCCTATGCAACGATGCCCGGAATACTCTTCAGCTTTCTAGGCCGCCGTCGCCGCCGCCGAGGTGTGCATAATCATTCCGCAGCTTCTTCTCATTTGTTATTCTATTAATTTGGAGACTCGTTGTCGTCCGTCGAGTTGCCGTCAAGACACACGCCAAGGAGATTACAACAGGGGCACAATTTGCGTGCAACCCCCGTGTGTGTGTGTGTGTGCCTGGCTTCCCTTTCCACTGTGATGTAAGTGTGTGACTGCTGCCGCCACACCACTGCAGTAAGTGGTGTCATTTGCATGCGGAATAATGAATGTTTGAAAGGGCCGACAGTGTATTGGAAGCGATGCTCAGTGTGCAATTTACAGAAAACGCTTTAAGCGGAGGAGGGGTGGGTAAGGTATTTGATTTTTTCATGAATGCTAAACCTTTCAAGTGGAGCGCGTATTGTTTTGTAATGTGTAATGCGAAGTGAAAATAATTGACATCGGTTTAGGAATCTTTGCGACGTTGCGATTATTTTTGGTTTGGCTACTTTGACTACCCAAAATTGGAAAATATTTTTTTTTTTAATCTCAAACCTTCATCCTTCTTAATTTAACCAAAGATTGATGGATCAAAGCTACCAATTTGTATATCTCAGATAATTCGGGGGTACACCCAAAAAAAGGTGCATTATTAAAGATGCGCTTCGATAAAATTATTTCCATAATTGTATTTTTTTTAGCAAATACTCCTCAAATTCACACCAAATATTCTTGACAAGTTGCAGTTTAATATGCGATTCTGACGAGAAAATGAAGTCACAAAAAAACCTCAAAAATGACCCCAAAAATTCATTGATTGGTAATCCTCCGGAACGATTCAATACAATCCTCTATCAACCCTTATAGCAGCTTCTTATAAAGGTTCTAGAATGTAATCCAAACCGCTCTACCCCTCCCTTGAATACCCCCTCCCAAACAACTCACCTTCGCTGAGGCTTATTTAACATTCCAATTCCAACCACACCGGCGTGTGCTGTCTACAATTCTCATAGCCCATTGCGCTGTTGTTGTAGCGGTGGTTGTTAGGGACTGTGTAAAAAAAAACAAGCAAAGCAAGCAAATTTATGATGGCACGATGCCAATGAAATGATTCATAACTCCCGGTGTCCAGTTCACCAGAACGGCCACCACGACGTCCGTGAGGCTCGCAAGGTCCCAGTCCCAGTGCTTCACGGTGTATCCACACGGTAACGGGTGTGGGAACCGTATCGCTGGTTCAGCTACCGGCCTATGCCCTGTGTGTGTGTGTGTGTGTGTAATGCGGTAGTCCCGGCCGCCGCCAACAGTGCCGCGATTCCAGCGCTTGGTCGCACTTTGCGTGCTGGTGTAATCTGTAAAATGGATGGATTTTGGAGTTTGCTTTTCAATTTTCCACCAGCACCGGGCGAGTGGTCCCGTGGCCCAACGAAGCGTGAGGTCCCCCGCGAGCGCGACACACACAACACACACACAAACACCACCAGAGAGTGGACGGAGAGATGCGCATAAATCATACACGCTTGTTAGGTATGTCACAAAGGCGAAACGACGTGTACGGGCCTAAACTTGAGGCGCCGGTGGCGGTGGCGACTAGTGGGAATTAGTTTGGGAGTTTGGCAGTCACGCCGCGGGGTTGGCTGGCGGCCTCTCCACTGCTTCACCTGCGGCTAATTTCGAATTTGTTTTCCCGTGATGAGTGGCGCACGACGGGGGGGGGGGGGGGGGGTGGAGCGGAGCCGTAGACACACACACACACACACACACACAGGAACTGGCACTTTGGCGTCGCGACCGAAACGATAACGATCTGCTGCTGTTGCTGCTGCTGCTCAAACGTGTAGTCACCACCCTGTATAGAGAACCGTACAGAACAACATACATATTCAGACAGAGGCTAGGCATTTGTCCCGCACAAAGTTAAAAAGAAGGGGAAGAAGAGGAGGATATGTTCGACTAGATTTAACAACTTAATTAGCGATCAGTTAAATGCTTTTGCCATATCATCGTGTATGAGAATGAGTGGTAGCACCGCGCCGCGAGCACCGTTCGCAATTGGCGTGGTTCCGGCGGGCACCTATTGCTGCTGCCACGGGAGCTTGATTCTCCGACACGAGGAGGGGTGTTAAGTGATTTCCATTTTTGATCTCTAAACGAAACGCAGAGATGCGCACTTTTATAGTGTCCCTGAGTAGTAAACCCCCTTCCCTTTGTGGACAGTTTCGCCATTTAGTTATTTCGAACACGAAAATGGTAGCCAAATGCCAGTTCTCTACGGTGCATTCTTTGTATTTTACGAATTGAATTCCCCATACATCAAGACCTAGTGGAGGACACCTCCTACTGGGTACTGGGTTGTTCCGGTCCGGGGCAACAATCGCTTCAATAATAGCTTCCAACCGACCGACCGACCGACCGACCGAAGATAAATTAATCATAAAACCACCGGAATCTGTCATCCATTTTTGGGGGTATCAGAGGCAGTGTGAGAGAGAGAGAAGGAGAGAGGGAAAAAAGTGGCGACCTTGACAGTACTGTATAGGTGGCCGCAACGCGCGCTCTGGACGAGGCTTGTTGTTGTGTTCCCTTGAGGTTTGCGTTTTTTTTTCTGTTCGAAAGGGCTCATTCTCGCGCGGTTCCGTTGCCTTGTTTCTGCTTCCCCTCTTTGCGCGTCACTTCGCGCTGATTATGAGCTGAAGAAGAGGGAGAGGGACGGAGCACCCACCGATTATGGTAAACCCTCTCTTGGCTGTGGTGGTGGTGGTGGTTTTCGAGTCATTCTCGAAACAATCATCATCGCGTTCGACATTGTGTCCAATCATCATCCGTCGTTGTCGTTGTCGTCGTGGTGCGTGCCACAAACACCTCACACCTCCTCCCCCCTTCCGCTATGCTTCTCGTTTGGTCCGATTTGTGTAAATCGTTGTCAGCAGCAGCAGCAGTAGCAGCAACAGCAAATGCGAGAAGGGAAGCCAGCAAAGCTAGTTTTGCCACCAAACAGCACAAATTGGCTTGGTGCCTCCGTTCACCCCATCTCCGCTCTACCTGTTTAGCGCTCATAAATACTGTTTGAATGGTGAAAAACGGCGGGCCCGTGTCTGGTATGTGTTTTTTGGGGGTCGTTTGTCGATTTTTTAAATTGGCTCACTATGGAGTTCCCCAGGCCATGGTCTGGTTAGTATAGGGCTCTAGGGTGTTGTGTGTGTGTGTGTGTGTGTGTGGTTATTGCGCAACGTGTGTTAACTAAGGTTCGATTAGCTAGCCCAAAGAAAAGCACCTTATGGTCTCGAAAATGTATTTCGATTCGAATAATTATTACATTCCACATTTATTAAATACATACTCCCCGCGAGGCATAATAGCAAAATTGAAAATGGCCTCCATTGCCATTTTCGATTACCTTTGTCCCTTTAAAGTGATACCTGGTAAGTGTGCTGCTGGTTGGCGAAGGCTGTCAGGGAGGTGTTCCACTGACGCTGCTATCGCTTTTCAGACCCGCTGTTGTGTGTGAAGGTGGAATCGTTAATAGATTAGCAGCGTGCTTATTGTGTTGCCTTGACGGCACCGCTCACCGGAGCTCCCAAACCCAAAACTAAAACAAAAAAGAAAAATGCTAATTTCACTCCCTCAACCCCGCCGCTCCATGTTTGGCGAAAGTGGTTAATGTATGTATCGTGCAAGGAGGAGGAGGAGGAGAAGGAGATGTACGCCGAGGTGTTTGGTTTCCAAACTTCCACTTACCGTCATCGACGGAGCTGCTGATGAGAGAGCATGGAAGGAAGACGACGTCCCCTCAAATTCCCATCTGCCTGGCCCCAAAGCGCTGGGTGAGCAGCCAGTCCCCAGGCCCGAAAAACACGCACCACGCACGCAACAGAGCAGCAGCAGCAGCAGCATGATCGGAAAACGGGGCCCTGTGGCAGTAAAACATGCAAATCCACATACTCCTGCTGTGCTTGTTGCTGTGTAAAAGAGTGTTTTTTTTTGTTTTTTCTTCTACGCCATTTCGGTTAAGTACATCTTTACAACACCAATGAGAGAGAGAGAGAGCCGGCCGGTGGTCGGTTTTATTATGGTACGCAACATCGTTTGGTGGTGTGTTCGCCTCCTCGTCGTCCAAATTCACATCCTTCCAAACAACGCTCTTTAATGCTCGTCCAAGACACCTGTGAGTGAGCATTAGAAATACGGCCCGGTGGTGGCACGACGCATAACATTGAAAGCAACAGTTTTCTGCTCAAACACCACATGCGCGCACACATCTAGTGTGCCTGTGTGTGCTGTGTACATGGTGAAGGTGAAGGTGAAATCATTTCACTGTGAAGAAAGAAACCACCGGCACGACGACGGCAGTGGGTTGTAGTGGCTTTTTTTTCACCCTTCTTTTTATGAGGCACCATTGTAGGTAAGACACCGCGGGAATCGTGTGCCTACGTGCTAATAAGCCACACAGCGCAGCGAGCCACAGCGAAGGCAGTAACAACAACAAAAAAAGCCTACTTACTCTCTTGTCATCGCAACGCGGTTGACCACAAGAAGAGATACGAGACGACGACGGCAAGTTGTTTAGAGTCGCCAATAATGCGAGGAGAATTGGCGGGTTTTTTTTCTTTCGTGGTTTTCATCAGGAATACGGACACTATTTCATCGCCGCCACCATTTGGGTACTATACTCTTCTACCGGGCGGACACTATAAATAGAAGCGTCAGTAGTATGCGTGCGAATGCGTGATTTGCTTGCTCTGTTGCTGTTTCTGTTGTGATGTCATTTTGACACAAACGTGCTGCGTTACTAGCTAGCTTCGCCTGTTGTTGTTGCTGCTGCTGCTGAGTTTTGCATTATCGTTCGATCTATCGAGAGAGCAATTAGATGTCCGGTTTCAGTGACGAGGATTTACACAGCTCCCCCCCCCCCCCCCCCCCCCCCCCCCCCCCGATGTGGACATAAAAAAGAGACTCAAGTTGTGTTCTCTGTACACCAGGCAGCCGTTTTCCCTCCGAACTGAGCTCTTCAACTACACTTTTTAAGATAAGGAACAGACACGGATCCGTTTGTTTTGTGAAGCAAATTGTTTTCGCATTTGCGGTTTACTACTTTGTACGGCGACTTGCTGTTCCACGTTTGGTTTGAATTCCGCGTCAGTTGATAAGTGAATCGCTTCGCGTGATCGCGTTCAGTGTGCTTTTGTGTTCCTACCAGGCGCCTCCATCGACAAAAAAAAAAGAAAAGGGAAAACGCAATTTTCCCTTACGCGCGCCCTTGTATTGGTGGGGGGCCACACATGAGAGTGTATGCCTACCATGGACTCGGACAACAGTGACACAGCGGGAACTCAATACCACCTTGCACCTTGAGCCGGTCAGTCAGTCAGTCAGTCAGTCATATGTTGCGTGAGCACAACGCTCCACCACCACCACCCCTCAATCGACCGAACGACGGAACGACTTGACACAATATCTCTCCCTCGTAGTCCGGTTCTTTCACTTCCCAGCAGCAACTCTCACTAATGCGGCTGCCGGTGAGCTCAGACGAAGCAAAAGAGAAAAAAGGGAGAGAGAGCTGTCGCTTGTACCTCACCTTCACGCACACGACGCATCCCAATCCGAACCGATACGCAATGCGGGGTTCGACCTTATATACCCGCGTGAAAGTAATATTAACCACCAAAAAACACACACTAGCGAGAGAGAAAGAGAGAGAACGTTTCGAGGTCCCAACGAGACTCACGCACACACTTACGGCGATGAGGGAGGGGGGATGAAAAAAGTACCACAGAAAGGGGGTGAAACTGGCGACGACGACGACGACGAACCACCAACTGTTGTAATATAAATCGGGTCAATGGTGGAAGGTGTGCGCCATAAGTGGGTCATCACGACGACGACGACGATCATCAACACAACCGTGCATCTCTCCGTGCTGCTGCTGCCGATGTGTGTGTGCTCTCTGTCAAGGCACAGACCGGGCACAGTGACAACACATTGTCTGAGGTTCAGGAAGAAATTTTGGAAGGGTTGGTAAGGAACACGATGATCACGGATCTCGGGTCACTCGGCGGCGGCGGCAGAGCTGCTGCTGCTGTCTGTCTGTCACCCAAACTGTCAAACTCGCTCCTATGGCGCACTCTCTCGGTTCCCGATGAGACACGCAGCCATCAGAGAGATCAGTCATCGAGCTCCCCACTTTCATTTTCACTTGGCAGCAGCAGCAGCATCACTATGCGGCTCTCTCCCCTGGCGAGAACGATCCTATTTATCTGTAGCGCAAAATCTACTGATCCGTGTGATGATCACAGCTGCTACGATCACACACACACACCCCGCTACATTAGCACACGAGCGGTGACGTCACAGGCGTGCTGCGATGACAGGATGAAAATGATCAACCCACAATTTGGCGGTTCAAACGCGAGCGAAAGTGGTCGATGGATTCGAAGGTAAAAGTTGTGCTGCGAGAAGGGAGAAGAAGCAGAAGAAGGGGGAAGGGGGGTTTAGCCAAACGTGAAACCGCTTGGGTCAGTTCGGTTGGGTGGGTGGCTGGTGATCTTGAAGCCGTAACAATGGCAATGAGCCAGTTACCATCAGTTACCGGAGCAACATCAACAGCTACTAACACACGCGCGACCGCGCACAGCTGATGTTTGCGACCGTGTCCCGGGGTGTGTGTGTGTGTGTGTGTGTGTCACATCAGAAACAACCTTCCTCAGTTCCCCCCACCACCCAGTTCTCATCTCACTGGGTGATGATGAAAATGGAAAGCGAAAATATGGTGACACCGCGCGCCATGTTTATCCAATTGTCAACTGGAGCTTTCGTTGTTCGCGGATAGGAAGAGAGAGAGAGAGAGAGAGAGAGGCTGCCTTCATCATCATCATCATCATCATCATGATCCGCATCACCATCATCTTTGTTTTAGGTTTCCCTTTCCATAAATGGTTCCGCTTTTAACTTGCCAAAAATGCCCGCGCGTGCGTGTGTGTGTGTGCTTGCTGTGGAAGTGAAAACGTCCGCAAAGTTCCGGGTCTTACACAACCAGCAGCCGACCGACCGACCGACCGAATCTGAGGATGCGAATGGTGGCGGTGTGTTATGTTGTAAATGCTCTAACCGGGCTTCCAAAACTTGTTGCGCCCGGGCTTCTCTACATCCCGAGCGACCCCTTTTCGTCAGCTGACAGCTGGGCGGGTGTTACAGCATCTTGCCGTGCTCCGAGTCGGCCACGCGACGCCTTCTTCCCCCCTTCCCCCCTTTCCATTACCTTAAAAGACATCAGTTTTCGATGTTGATAACAAAATGGAAAAATGGTGGAATTGATGGTGAATGCATCTGCCTATGTCTCTATGGCGGGGTTGTCGATGAATCAACCCGATGGTTCACGGAGTCTGATGGAATCTTTTGGGTTTTTTATTCGACCTTGTCGAACCGGCCGAGTGTTCGTCCAAGACCATCCTTACAATGCAGAGATCTGAGAAGAGATCTCATCCTTAGTAGTCACTGCTGCGATTCTTTTCAACTGTTTCTGATGCAGAGTCTGGTCCCGCTAAAGCCTCGAATCACGCGGCCATTTATGACCTAAAACGCAATTTATACCATTAGCAGCTGCTCCTCCCGGTGCCTGAGAAACGACCGTTTTTATTGGGTTGATGTCGGTGATACGTTTGTGTTGTGTAAACTCACGGAATTCGGCGCACTTACTACGCACTTTATAGTCACTTTAGCCTAAGCTACTACTAGTACTGCAGCGCTGTTACTGTTTAAGTTGTTTCCGTTGGGCCACTTGTCTCTCTCCCTTCCCTTCGGAGAGGTTTGATCCGCTGCTGCTTCTTGTGGTTTATGATAGGTCCAAAAATGATTGCCGATGCATTGTCCGGCGATTGCGCGAGAGACATCCGTTACGAAACATCTTCTAGCTTCTGCTAGTGCTATATCCCGCGCGCGCGCGCGTTACCCATTTAGTGGATGATTGTTTTACGGCCGGCCGACCGGCCAGCTCATTGTCTGTTTGTCGTCGTTTGTTGATTTTTGCCCCCAGGTGCCTCGGTTTTTCTGACCTTCAGCCATATTTGGAAACGCGTTCAGAGGTGGTGTACCGCAGCTCTCTGAGAACTCTCTGAGCTGTACGTCTCCGGAAGGTATTAATTACTATGAGGTACACAGCTTCATTAGGTATGCTGGCAAATCCAATGAACATCGTTTTTGGAGCCTTTTACGAAATATCTTCTAAAAAGGTGCTTGAAGCGTTGGAAGTACAATCCCTCGGTTTGATTTACCAGCAGTTCCTCGAAATCCTCAAGGTCAAAAGACACTTAAATAGGGCTAGAAGGTAGAACCATCAATCTATGGTCTAATCCTCGAACAGCTTGACGATCATTAATGTCATTATTATCATCATCGCTACTCACTTGCTGCGCGGACCTGTGTAGAGGACCCAGTATCTTGATAGCTTGTTACGCACTCTGACAGTTGACAGAAACAACGCAGAATGTTGTCCCACATTCATGAATTTTCCACTGAACTGAATCGAACAACGCGTGTGTTGTGCCTTTGGGCGACGTTTCTGAACATGTGTCCCATCAATAATGGTGCAATTGTGGAGGCTGATGATATTTTATTTGAGCACTCTGGTGAATAGAGCAGCAAGCGGAGCTTACGAGCACCAGGAGTCGGTGCCGTTTGTTGAATTTTACATAGCGTCAAACTCTGTTCTTGATTGAAGAGTTGATTTTCCTCGAGCAAAGCCCATTTTTTTTGGTGGACCAGACTACTGGTCACATCATTCTTCCTCGTCGCTACCTTCTCGATAATTGGTTTCTCCTCTTGGGTCCGGTAACCGGTCACTAATACTACTACTGCCAACCATTCTGCTTCCGCTCCTTGCAGAGTGTGGTATCCACGAAGTTCACGATGGGGAACGGCAACGGTTTCCAAACAGTTTCCAACAGCCCAGGCACCACCACCGTTGCCATCGTCACCGGATTTGCATAACAAACGGCACCGTGGAGAAGAAGGGGGTCGAAGAGAATCTAGGATGAGAGGAGTACGTTGTTCGGTGGGGCCCCACACGGGGGGGGGGGGGCCGCCACCCACTCAAAGCGATTCTCCTCACATTAATCGATGCCATAATTGTGTGCGTATTTTCGGCTCCTCGCTGGAACCACCGGATACTAGCGGGGGGGAAGTCTCTCGACTTGATTCGAATTCCAGCGCGTCGGCCATGTTGCGCTGTGCAATGCCGACTAGATTTGGGGAACATTTGTGAGAAAATGTTTTTCTTATTTTATACCTTGACGTAAGTTACACAACATTAAATCCATCGTCGTCAATCGGAATCGTCCGAAGTCTCATTTGTATTGTTTACTGTTTATTTTAAACTGACAAGTCGAGGAGTTTGATTCGATAACTTCCTGCTGTGTTCTCTTACTCTCCCAAAAAGAAAAGGAGAAGGCACGTTGAGAAGGCTGAGTCCTTGGTTTCGTCTTGAAACAAAGAAGCTTTTCAAGAGAATCACGGGGAACCCTTTACTGCTATCCTCTCCTTCTTAGGACCTCCACGCTTAGACCCTCTGCATGTACACGCAATGGCCCCGAGTGTGGCGTGCTGTGGCCGGCGCCAACATACGTCACAAGAACGGATACTCGCCCCAAGTACACAGATGCTGTTCGTGAGTGTGTTTGCACAGTGGCGTGTGGTGTTGGCCGGCGCTTTGTTACCACTTTTTCGAAGGAGTTAACCACTCTTCTCTCTCGCTCTTGCTCTCGCTCTCTCTCTCGGCATACAACACGCTCGCTGCGGCCTATGATGACGCCGCGTCTTACGGCGCGCCGAGGGTCACAACAACACAACACGACGACGACGATTTGACTGTGACCCACTGACACCGATTTTCAGCATCTTCCCCACTCTCAACCCTCCCCCAAAATACACACACACACTCACGCAGAGACACGATGGTGAGGTAAGCCGTGCATCGTGCATCATCGTTCGTACGTACGTGGGGCGCCCCAGAGGAACTAAGAACAAAGAGCGAGCGCATCACAACACACTGTCTGCAGTCTGGGCCGTCTGAGTGTAGAAGTTCCTCTCGGATCTAACCGAGTACAACCGGAACAAACAAGGAACCACACAACTGCTGAAGGACGATTTGGTGGAATCCCCAAAAATGGGAACACGGGGTTGTTGTCGTTGTTTGTGACAGAAGATGGGCTTTGGATTCATCTTTTGGGCCGATGATCACCTCACGGCGCAACAGGAGTTGCACTTCGGATTTTCCGGAAGGTATAGGACCTTCCGGAAAGTCCAACGCATTTTTGGTGTCTCATAGTGAAATGATCTAGAACGATCTTACCAAACTTCATCTACTACTACTTCTACTACTAATACTTCGCACCTGCCTTTGGTACGTCCTTCAAGCAATTCCCGATACTCTCTTCCGGAAGCATTTGCCAATTGGCCTCTGGGAAACTCCAGTATTACTCAGCACTACTGCGTCATCATGACGCGCAGGTGCAACTGCCTGTGACTGATTCCTCCTTGTGTCGTGATGCCAGTAAATGCAGCTAAACTGGCGTAGAGGTCACACACAGTGGCGGTTAAAGAGGAAGTAAAGACATTTTTGGTCACGACAATCAATTGTGCATTCGCTCCACAGCAGGGTAGTGGGATGGATGGAGCGTCCTCCATCCAGCAGACCACTCACGTCACTTAACCCTGGTGGAACTGAATTCCTCCAAAAATTGCCGGGTACTACGTGCGCCATGCCCCGCACGAAGCTGCCTCTGTGTATGGGTGGGCGAGTATTTGTGTAGAAAGTGTCGTATCACGTCGTTTTGTGACGTAAACTCCAGCACCACGATCGGAACGATACACCAACACACCAACACGACCGACGACCGTCAGATCAGCAATGGAGCTTGGAATTCGCATCTGAACTTGACCCACTTTACCGCGCCGCGGTCGACGCGGTGACTCGCTTATAGCACTAGGGGGATCCACTGGAAGGGAAGCTTCCAGCTCCAAATGCTTGAATACGATTGCGATTTTGGTGAAGAAATTCATGTTTCATTGCCTCAGGTGTTTGGGCTCTCGATCCCTAGTGTTCGGTTTAGTCGTATCCGCTGGAACTACTTGGAGCTTTTCTATCTGCTTCTGGCACCTGTATAGCCACCTTTTAGTTCCCCAATCAGACATTGGCGACTTTTTCTCCAGTGCTTCTTACCACCCCGATGCACTGAGTCAACCACCATGCGCTGTGTCTGTCTTGCATTTTCCGAATTTCATCATTATGAGCAATAATTGCGCGTTCGTTCGTAGAGCAGGAAGGGTGTTCCGACGTGCGCGAGTATCCGGGCTCTCGGAACGGATGGTATTTGGTTCGCCGGTGAATGGGTTTTTATGCTCAGTAACTCGTTCGGTGGTGATTGGAAAGGAAGCAACGTTTGTGTGTTGATTTTATTAGCCGAGCCGGGCGGACGGACGGACAGGCTGCCTGGCGCACATTGTACTGTCCAAGCTGGAAGTGAATCTGTGAACCAAACCGGATCGTGTAGCTCTTTTGTTGATCGAGTGTTCGCGCTCACGGGGCTCCCATTAGTGTGTATTTTATTGTCGTGCATTTGTTGCTTCGTTTGCTTTGTGTCGCTGGTTCAATATGATGGGGTAGGTGAGAATTAATGGTTTAATTGTGTTTTAATGTGTTACCCTTTGCATGGGTTGATTATCAACTTTTTAAATTCATTATAGTACAGATGGACAATTCGAATGATCTTTTCGTTTTTGAACTTGTTAAGTTGTAACGTTCTTGTTGAATTTTTTGGTGGGAATTTTTTGATACTCCTCCTGTTTTTAATTTTTTGTGTTCTTTAAGCCAATCCATTACATTTTGTTACTTGGTTGTCGATAGTTCGTAGTAGCCCGTTGTTACACATGTTTTACTTTTCTTATCCGTCTGTTCGAGTGTTCAAAAATGAAATTCAGTTAAGCTGCTTATCGTTTTCGTTGTTTTTAGTTTTTAGTTGCTTTTAATGAAAAATCAGAAGATGCATCTTTTGTAGCTAAAACGATTTCTATCTTTGAAGCAACAGTTCATTGGAAGTCCAATAATTTTTGTTTTTATCAAAGATCGCCATGCACTTTTTGATCATGTGTTCTAGTTTCAAAACATGTTGTTGATCATGGTTTCAGCGAGACGACAATGTCTTTGCTTGATTTATTTTATTTAATTTTTTTTGTTCCATCTCCATTACAATGATCAGGCAGAAACACAGAGTCACCGTGCCATGTGTGTATGTGTATATGGTGTGTGTGCCATTGGCTTATTGAGGATCCTGCACGAAAAAGGAAGTCAGCACTCTAATGCGGGCTTGGCCTCACTCTTGGTTGTAATAGATTTCCGTCATGTTGATGAT
>NC_064874.1:81756152-81758652 GCF_943734745.1 Anopheles darlingi | reverse complement strand
AGAAGGTGGAGGACGATCATTTTGTGTTGCTGGATGTGTGTTTAACCCATCTCTCCTCACTCATCCATATGTGCTCACAACAACCACATCAACCATCGAGACTCATTTGTCAACCATTCCCTGCCCATTTTTACCCATCTTCGTATTCGTCTCTACGTGTGCGTGTTTGTGTGTGTGTACTTGTCTCTCTCTCCAGCGCTTTGTTGTACTCTGTTACATCCCACTGTGTCAACCCACCAGTCCTTTCAGCTGCCTCCTGTTCCATCGTCCTACAAGGGTGTTCGGTTCTCGTTCCATTCTCAAAACCCCGTTGTCAACCATTTTTGCGGTCTAGTTGGCGATTTTTCCATCGAAGCTAGAAACGAAACAGTATCTAACCTCCGATGTCTTCTCCAATGTGACTAACTACTTCGGTCTCTCGGGTGTGTCTTTTTATGTCTCGCAATGTTAATAATTGTTTTAGTTGATTTTTTTTCAAATCATCCAATAGTTTTCGTTTTAGTTTTTAATTTTAGTTCCAAATTTCCAAAACAGAAAACAAATTTTCGTTCAATCGTTGTTCAAAATTAAGTTACGTTGTTCTCTCAGATTACTTGATCGATAATTTTTTTTTATCGGCGCCCTTTAGAGAAAAACCGTTCTGATCATAACTAGCACAGCTTTTCACGGCGCTCTGCACAGGGGTACCGAGTGAATATTGTCTCCTGCGTCCGTATTGTTGCGTGTATATAAAGTTGTCCTGTTATCATAATCATCCGAAGTTACACCACCATCACCACTACCGATACCACCACCACTACCACTACGATGAAATGTAAATAGAAAAAGGGAAAATGTGTTTTGTGAACTCGTTTGTAACTCTGGCCCCCCCTACTCCACTCCATCACCCTTTCAATGTATCCCTTTTCTTTTCTCTCCGTCGTCTCTTTTATGAATTGTTTGTACGATGGATCTGTATATTACGCGTTATTTGTATCATTGTTGTGTTGTATTTTTTTATCATCTCTGTTCGTGCGTGTTTTATGTGGTCCCTCTTCATAGGGCGGGGCCATTCCATGGCTTGGGATATCCGGTTTTCTACGTGCACTAATTTGTGTAAAGTGTGTGTTCCCAAAGGGACAAAAATCCCGAATGGCGAATGTGTGTTTTCACGATAAAGCCACGGCACCTTGGCTCCAACAATTGAACAATTGCGGGATGAAGAAATCACGATGGAATCACGCAAATCCTCATCTTTTAAAAGCCAACTCCCAAAACGTTTCGTTCGCAGGTCTCAACGGTGGTATGATCGGTGGTGTAGGAGGTAGTATGGGTAGTGGTGCAGGAGGGCTAAGCAATGGTTCTAGCTCCAACTCCAATGGTATCCAACAGCACCAACAGCACCACCACCAACAGCAACAGCAGCAGCAGCAGCATCAACTGCAGCAACAGCAGCAACATCACCAACAGCTAGGTCTTAATCAATCTGAGCTGATACGGCAAGAGCTGCGTGCCGTTGTAAGTGGGCGAGCGCAAAGGCCTAGCCCACACAGCAGGAGCAGCCCGATGGGCCTGTCGCCTCTCGCTGGAATGCCCTTACATTCCCTGTGTAACGACGGCAGCGGAAGCGTGAGCATTGGCAATAGCAGCAACGGAGGTGGTGGTGTCCACACGATCAACAACACAATGTCGACGAGTATGCTGAGTGGCAATGGTTCATCTAATATTAGCAATAGTAGCGGTGGTAGTAGTGGTGGTGGTGTCGTTAGCAATGGTGGCAGCCTAACCATCAGCAGTAGCCTAATGGGTACGGCTGCTGGTGGTGGTGGTGGAGGTGGTGCTGGTGGCGGCGGTAGTCGAATGAACCACAGCAGCAATCAGCAGCAGAGCAGAGCATCATCGGAGGCTCTCGGTGGTGTTGGTGGTAATAGCAGTAATAACAGCAACGCTGCCAGCTCACCCGAGTACGAAGATCCATCGATGCTGTTCAATTATCATTTTGCACCGAAAGGTTAGTGATCCCCACCTAGAGAGCGAGAGATCTCTTTGTGTGTGGGCGCAGGAGAATTATCATCACCCATCTCCCGTGCGTTCTTCCGCTCAATCATCGGTACCTGATCGATCTCCTCCTTCCTTTGCTTGTGACATCCCCCCTCCACCCCTCTCTCCCCTTCCGAATTGGCCGGTAAACGTTTGTTAACATAATTAAAACTTTCCTTTCCCGTTTGAATCCATCCTCCCTTGGCTACCCGTTCTTTCGTGGAAAATGCTCTTCTCCCCTCGGCTCTTCGCTCCAAACAACAAGAATCGAACGCTCGAGATGACGAACAACATCAGCTACCACCTCACCGGGTAGAGGGAGCAAAGACAACGGAGGAAGAGGAGGAGGAAGAGGATAGAAAAGAAGTGAGCATCGCGGTCGAGAGCCGCCGCGATCGATCGACCGTTCATGTCACTACTGATAAGCTGCTCGCTGAAGATGAACTGACAAATCCGTATCCGCTATTAGCGGTAAGCTGTG
>NC_064874.1:81706152-81751152 GCF_943734745.1 Anopheles darlingi | reverse complement strand
GTCCTTGTAGAGCTGACACAAAACAAGCGAGCGACCGGCGCAAACACAAAAAAAAACCGATACAAACGGAACACGATGACGTACAAACGTGTACCAACCTACACCCAAGGTGTTATAGGGCAGTACACGCCATTCATTCCTTAGCATTCGTTGTACAGAAATCAAACGCACGAGAGCGCAAGATAAAAAACAGTGACAAAAGACGGTTACACCACACTGATAACAAACAAACCCATACCGAACGCATGCTACAAAACCACCACACAAACAAAAAAAAACCCTAAAGTAAAAGAAACATAAAAACAAACTAACAAATTCTAGCTATTTACTCTAGTTACCAATGCAGTCAGTGTACTCTTACCAAGTGTATAATCAATGTTTCTTCTTCAGCATTTGGGTATAGGAATCGCACGATGGAAATAATTGAACAACACGTATTTATCATCCCCAAACGATCGAGCGTTCGTACGAGCGGTGGTGACCTCCACGCTAGGAAAGTTAGGAATGGAACTCTTTGCCACTTTGCGGCATAATAAACGTGCTCGTACCCTTAAAACCGGGCCTTTCTTTAGCATAGGGTCCGCCCAATGCCACCAAAAAATCTCTCAATGGCGACTACGACGTAAAGGAAAAATGAAAATGAAGTTTACTAATCATGCGAACGACAGCACGCATCTAGTAGACTGTCAAAAGACGAGACACCAGTGATAGGCTCCATTCTCGCACTCTGCTTTGAAATTGGAATTCGGAATGCGTTACAGAAATCATGCAAAGCTGAATTTCTGATAGAAAAATGTCGAAAAGTCAAATATAGCTCCCGTTTTTCAAATGCACGATACCTGACCACGCTATCCTCGCCCCGATTATTATTGCTCGATTGTACAAAAAAATGGCACACAGGTGTGCATGTGGTACACGCGGTACAAGGCACGGACGCACACACAAAATCATTTCCTCCTCACTGGAATAAGACCATTCGATGGAAGAAAACAAACGTAGCTAATTGTAACGACGACGAAAAACTGATGATAAAACAAATTACAGGATCGATATAGATAATTGGATTGAAACTTTGGGTTTCGGAATACTTTTTAATATAAACACTCCGGATTTATGGCATTTTTTGTTGCCCCTTCTCACTATCCCCCCGTTTCAGATTCCCTTCCCTGCTGGATTGGCTAGGAGGCTGAAGCAACAAAAGAAGAAAAAGAAAACGCAAAACAAAAGACTCCGGAAAGGGTCGTACGTGACGTTCTTTTGGGCTGGACACCGCGAGGGATCCAAGCAATCCCATTAACTGACTGACTGACTGACTGACTGAGAGAAAGAGAAAGTAAACGAACGGTTAAAAACGAATCAAGTGCAATTCACGAAGGAAGTTAGGGCTAGTAGTTAATATTACTATTCTGCGAACGTCGCGCGTACGCGTTTCATAGAAATAAAATCCATAAAATCCGCCGGAGAGCTCCATGGAGTAGTTCGTTCGATGACGACGACAGCACAGACTGATCGGTTTTGCAAAACCAAACGTGGAGGAACCAAGTAACAAACAGAAATAAAGAAAAGAAACGAAAAACAACGGAACTCTGTGTGACACACATAAAACACGTAGAATGATGAGTATTTTGGAAAATCATATATGTAGTAGCACCTGCACAGCATGCACATTTGAGAGTAGTGGGTATTGTGGCGCAAAGAAGGGGTCCTTGCAGCCCAGTGTGATTGGATCACCGTTGTAAACCGGGAATGTGTCACAGAAGCGCAGTCCCAAATGGTACACTCTTAGCATCGTGAATCCAACGACGATTGTATACGAAATAATTACAACCAAGCGTGTATTACTGGGGGAGGAGGCGTAGCGTTTGCGATGCACCTTTCGCGCTCGAGCGGTTTGCGCCTACTTTGCGCTAGCAGTTTCGGTAGGTTTGTCTTTTTTCTATTATTCCCCACATCTTTGACTCCGTACAAATTCGATGCGAAAGAGAACGCGCAACCAAATTAGTAAATGTAAACCCTCTGTCCCGCTGCTGCTTCCCCAGCAAGCATACAGAATTTCAAAATTACATAGAAAAAGGGGAAAAAATCGAAGAAGGAGAGAAACTGATAAGTACGATGTTAGAAGATAAAATTATATTTAAAACGAAAAAGCAAAACGCAAAGCATTTAAAGCCAGAAGTGTGCATGAATGTGTGCGTATGTGTACAATGTTGCTGGATGGGAGAGAAATGTGGCAAAACGCTGATGGAAAAGAAGTATAAAACGGGCAGGTATGTTGTGTGATAACCAACTCACGGATAAGTAAAACAAAAAATAAACAAACAAACAAACAAACAAACAAACAAAAACCAGAGCGTTAAACAGTTTCGCACGTTTTCGCGTAGCCCAGATCTATTACAAAATGGCGATATAGTGTGTATATTGTACGCGTATTATTGATATATACATAACTTGAGAACATTGATAAAATTGAGCCATTCATTCTAAAACGAACAAACAAACAAAGGTCGATCGTTCGCAAAAGCTAAAATAAACGGAGAAAATGAACAAAGAGTAAAACCACTTAGTTGCAAACTAAAACTCGTTAGTTATGAGCGTCGAGCGATGACTGCCATTGCCAGCAAGTTAGCACGACGCACGAGCAAAACCCAAAAGAAACGTAATACAAGATGAGCGAATCACAAAATCCGCATCCACAGTGATCAGTAGTTGCCCCATGCCCTGCACAATGGGCAGGATAATATAATAGGAGGACGCGAAGTGCGATGAGCAACGTTACTGTCATGGTGATATAAGGTGGGGAAAGGTGGGGTGGGGGGAGCAGGTGTGAACATAAGGAAAGGAACAAATAGGGACGACCTGTATAACTAGCTTTGCCCAGGACAGCAAAACAAAACAAAATGTGTACATAAATTCTACATATACATATATATACATTATATACGTATGTATAAAAGTAAAATATATATATATACATAAAAAATATTTCATTCAAGACTCACCAAATAAAACGTAAAATGAAGTTGATAATGTCAAGTCTGTTGGTAGTTAATTGTTTGATTTTGATTCATGGTAAACATTGCTCGTTTTGGCCTCGTAAAGTGTGTGCGTGTGTGTTTTTATTTTATTCCACGAGACTCTCCAGAAGAATGATAAGACGAAAGACATAGGGCCTGATTCCGTAAGCCCTACACGACTGTACTACGGTCATGGACCATAGTTGGTAGCCAAAATTTTAATAGTGAGAACGTTTGGTTCACTAAGAAGATTTTGGTTACCATAGTTTCCATGACAGTAATAAGTAAGTAAGCGTGTAGGGCTTACGGAATCATAAATAATAATGGAATGGCCCGAAAATGGCAGAAAGTCCAACCGTGCAACTGCGAAAAGCCTAGCAGCTTTGCACTTGGAGAAGATGGCGCGAAATCGTTTTTTTCGGATACACAAATGAGCTGATAACGTTGGATAACCTTTTTTTTGCACTTTTAAAAATGTTCCAAATGGCATTGCTTTATTCAGCGATAATGAGTAATGAGGCGTGAATTTTTCATTTTTTGGATTCTTTCCAACACACACGCACAGCGCTCCATGGTGTGCTGTGTGTTCACATTGCCGACCCGCAATTGGTTGGATGCACCGTAATAGTAATGTTCGAATCTGTGTTTGCTTGTTCACCGTGGTGAACGAGTCATGGTTACTATGCTACGATAAGGAGCTTTTTTGTTGTTGTTCCGATTGAAGGTGAAAGGGCAAGGGCAACATTGCATTCGATACGCGTTAACCAACTTCGATTTCTCTACATCGCCTATCGCGCAACATCGCCTCTGTGATGCTTTACCACTGCCATATTGTTACCGATCGGCATCGACTGCTTTTTTCTTCTACAGATTACAGAAGCAATCGGATCTACGCCAGAATCGGGCATTTCTTAAGCGAGAACTAATAAATTAACGTATATATATGCAACAAAGGTAGGAGAGGTCAGTTCTTTTGAATAGCGAATATATGTATATATATGTTTTTTCATGCTTCAGTAAACTCGACACGGCACAAGCGCCGCTAAGATTACTCAAAATGCGCTCACACAACCATTCCCCATATTGCGCTTCCTCTACAAAGTGTGGTGTGTATCTCCTCATTTCTAAAGGTCAGTACGGTTGAGGGAATTTGTTTTGAAATTTTAAATAAGCTTTCCTCCTAAATTGTATTATCTTGCTGCTTCTGCTGCACAGGAACTTCCGGCGCAGGATATCTAATCAATCTATTCTGCTTTCACTGACCACTGACGGTCTAAATGAATTTATTTTTGGGATTTTTTTTATCGCTTACCAAGTGAAACACGAAAACAAAAACACAACGAACGCCTCCAACGGCGACTGGGATGATATCTAGGTGTGAAGCAAGGAAAATTTGCTCTGAAAATTTATGTTTATTTGGAACCGCCTAAGGAACTGATGAACTAAACTAGAGGGCGTTTCATCGCATGCTATAAGGTACAAGGAGATTTAACACAGTATATTTCTGTGTGTGTGTGTGTTTTTGTGTGTTTTGTGGGCGAGTTCCAAAGCCAGGGACACTCTTCTCTACCCTACTGCTGCCACTGGCTGGATGCCACGCGCGGGCTGCTTAAGATAAAGTGTTTGCAAGGATAGCATTATGTTTCGAGGGTGCTATTTACGACAGGACGAGAAACAAGAGGGATCGAAAAGGGAAGTACGAAAGGAAAAGAGCGCGAACGTGCGCGCGCACGCAAAAGCGATCGTTTAACGTGGCAAACAAAGGAACCCGGGGCTAGAAAGCGATCTGCACCAGGAAAAGCCAGACTAATAACAATTAGAACTATTTACAAAGCATGTGTTCCCCATCCTATGTGTCTATTGTTTGTCAATATGTTCCACCGCACCTTCCTTCAACGATCAAACACGATTCAATTCGAGGTATTTTGGTTTGATTCTACGCGCAGCCAGCGTGGCTCGAGATCGAGAGGCGGCTCGATCGAACAAAATTTGTCGGCAGTTGCTAATCCGCTACGCTACTTTCTCTTCGCTATGTATTCTTGTGTGAGGTAGTGTGTCTTGTATGAGTGTATGCATGTGTGTGAGAGAGTGTTACAGGGTCATTGATTGCCCAACCTTCTCTCTTTCGAGACCTGAGTGTGTGTGTGTATGTATGTGACTTGCTTAGTGTGACGCATTGGTTCAGTTCTGCCGTCAACCCTCATTCCCTCTCTCTCTCTCTCTCTCTCTCTCTCCTTCCTACTCCTGTCCTACATTGTTCACAATCTCTTAAGTCTATACAACGCCTGCGCACAACACGCACACGACCGGATAGGACACTATTTCGATAATTTAATGCTCACGACTCATTCAAGAGTGTGACTGTGTGTGTCCATATAATCTAGTAAATGCAATTGGCACCAGCTGGCACCAGACTGGTGTTCGCAATGCTCCATCTCTCCATTCATCCCAATCCCCCTTTGACTCCCATTGACATCCCGCGAAAGGCCTTCCTTCTTCCCCTTTTCACTGGTTTCCCCGCTAGAGTTTTCTAAATATTAAACAATTTTGCATCGATTTGGAAAATCATCCAGTCTATTCGGTTCCGCACGTTCCATCGTCGCTTCAGGATACATGTTCCCTTCCCCCCCTCTTGACTCACTCTCCTCTTCCCTTTTTCTCTTTCTCTCTATACCAACACACACACACACACTCACACACACACATTACCAGTCGACATTACGCCCTAACTAAGCTGTACACACAAGCTACATGGCTAGTCTTTTCGTCCATTTTATCCTTTTTCTTATTTTGCTCAGAAATGGCCACCGTTTAAAGCGGAGTACACAGTACACAAACACAAAACACACGCACGCAGCAACCTACACACAAGTGCTGCGTGCGATTGTATATATCTTAGGGATTAGGTAGGTATGTATATAACTATATATATATGTATATAGATATATAATTATAGCGTAATGAATGTAAATTTTATCTAACGTCACCTACGAACCCCCTGCCGTCTCCACCACAGTGCACTACTCCCTCCCATTTGCTCTCTCTCTCTCGCTCCCGATGGCTAGGCGTAGTAGGGAGGATGGTGAACTCTCTTCCACGATTAGCAAAACATTTGACAATGATCAACAGTCTTAAACGATTCCATCCTCTCTACTACCACCTTCCGTCTTCGCCTCTTTTCACTCTCTCTCGTTCTCTCTCTCGCTCTCGGTCTCTCACCCTCCCAAACTTCTCTACCACCAGGCTTACCGTGAAACATGCAGCATGCAGTTTCCGCCTCGACAAGGATCGATCGTACGTGATGCAGCAGCTACTTAACTTGCTAGAGGGTTCGCTTGTTTACGAGTAATGAGGTTTCTGGGCTTTTTTTCACTACGAACTACCGGCTGGGACAGTCTTGTTCTTCTACAGTACACCGCGCGATGCTGCACGCACATCGTGCACCGATACCAGTCTGCGAATATGAGCGCGGCGCTCCACTCGTCTAGGATGACTTATTAGCGTACTGGATGACGGAGCTCATGCGTATGACGGACGGCGGCGGTGCTGGTGCTGGTTGTTGCGGTTGTGATACAGCTATTGAGGCCTGTTGTTGCTCAGCGTGATGATGATGATGATAGTGCTGTTGCTCCGGTTGCGCATACAATTGTGATGGTTGCTGCTGCTGCTGCTGCTGCTGGGCGGAATGGGGCGTCTGTTGCTGCTGCTGGTGTGAGATGGCGTACTGTTGCGACGGTGCTACCAGCGATGGGACCTTCGGGGGGACTGCCGTTGCCAGCTGCGTGTCCTTAAAGTAGAGCTTCCGTTTGCGCGGCGGCAATGTGTTGTTGTCCCGCTCGGCCATTAATACTGAATCGGACTCGGGTGATGACGAGCGATCGGGAGATTCCGGTGAGGAGCGGGGCGGTGTCAACAGATTCTCCGTACCGGCAATGGCCGCCTCCACCTGCCGCACGATATCGCTAGATGACCTGAGAGAGGCGGAAAAGGAAAAACCGAAAACCCATTCATGATGATTGTTAGCGATTTTCTTCCCGTCAACAGCAACATTTCGGTTCGGACCACCGACAGAAACACTTACCGGAACTCGGTAACCTGCGAGGCGGGTGCAAAGTATCCGTGATGCTTCATGATAGCCATCGGTTCGTACGTGTACGGTGTAGTACCACCACCGCTGGCACCGTTAATAGTAGAACCCACGAGGAGCGGTTCCGACGGTAGCGACGCGGATGAGGAGGAGGATCCCGACGACGAACCAGAAGACGGTGGTGGTGTGATCCGGTTGATCGAGTGTACTATCGATCGTTGAATCACGGGCGAGATCGATCTCGATTGCTGCAGTTTCAGATCTTCCTCTTGCCCACTCTCTACGGCCGCGGACGCTATCGAGGCCGCTGCCAACAGGGCCGGATCAACACCACCGATCACTCTCGGTGTGATGGTCAGCGAGGACGATCCCGGTGGTGCTGGTGTGGATTGCTGCTGTTCGAGGTGGTAGTGACCAGCACCAGTAGCAGCGGACGCCCCGGCCAATGACGATAGGATGCGTTCGGAAAACTTGCTCTCCACCTGCTCCGTCGCCATCTCCTCGTCTTCCTCATCATCGTCCTCCTCTTCATCATCCTCCTCGATGGCGCTTTGCCGAACAACACCATCCTCGTCTTCATCCTCATCATCGTCATCCTCATCAGCAGCAGCAGCAGCAGCACCTGCTGCAGGATCACGGTTCTTCTTCGTTCGAACTGCCTCATCGCTCGACAGCGCTTTGGCGTCCGTCTCCTCGGTGCTGCTTTGGCTCGAGGAGTACTCGAACGTGCTGCTGCTGCTGCTACTGCTCCCGATGCTCTCCGCTGTGGCTCCTCGCTCATCACTCCCGTTCGAGGCCCCTTCCGTCTTCATCTCGCCACCTTCCTCATCATCCGGCAGCTCATTTGCGTGCCCCTTGATGTGCGCCTCCATCTCCTTCTTGCTCTTGAACGTTTCCTCACAGATCGTGCACTTGTAGCACTTGGCACCGTAGTGCTGAACGCGGTGCAGCTTCAGCACGTGGTTGTAGCCAAAGTCCCGGAAGCAGATATCACAATGGTACGGCTTCTCGCCGGTGTGTGTCCGCGAGTGTACCTTCAGTTGCTTGCTGCAGGTGAAGCCCTTGCCGCAGCCCTGCTCCGGACATTTGTACGGCTTCTCGCCTGAGACAGAAAAAGAGAGAAAGAAAGGGAGATTAACCAAATGATAACGTTAAATAATGGTTCAATCGCAATTCGGGAACACCAGGCGCCTCCATTCTCCATCCAAAGCAACCTGGCGTCTCCATCGCAACCACCGGACAAACACAAAGTCAAGTAAGCTAAATTCAAATCACGCATGCGCCTTACCGGTGTGAGTGCGCATGTGGATGACGAGCTGGCCGGACTGGATGAAGGTTTTACCGCACACGTTGCACTTGTGCGGCCGTTCCCCGGTGTGGATCCGCATATGCCGGTGCAGCTTGCCGCTGTGCTCGAACGCTCGGCCACAGATCTCACACTTGTACGGTCGCTCCTTGGTATGGATTCGCCGGTGTACCTGCAGATTCTCCTTCACGCTAAACATCTTGTGACAAAACTCGCACTCGAATGGCCGCTCCCCGGTGTGGGTGCGATAGTGCCGCACCAAACGGGCCGGCACGGCAAACGTCTTCTTGCACACATCACACTGGTACGGATCCTGACCGGCACCCGTCTGTCCCGGTTGCTGCGACTGAGGTGGTGATCCTGGTTGTAGCATCCCACCACCGTCCAGCTGCTTGATCGTTGCTGCTGCTGCTGCCGCTGCTGCCTGCTTCTCCGATGCAGCCGCCTGCTGTTTGGCGTGAGATTTCATGTGGCTCGTGTGTGCACTCTTGCTGCCAAAGTTGATGTTACACTGTTCGCACCGGAACTTGGAGTGTGTCGTCTGTGGTTGCTGTTGCGCTGGCATTATGCTGTTACCGACCGGTGCTGCGTCCTGCTGGTAGCTGCTGGTCGCCACCGAACTCAGATTGGTGATGCTGGGCTGTGACTGTTGTTGTTGATGATGATGTGTTGCAGCCGATGGTGAACCTGTCGCCACCGGTTGGTTGAGTACGATCGTCAGCTGGCCTTGGTGGAGGTGATGATGCTGATGATTGGCCGGCTGGTGGCCACCACCATTACTGATCGTGAGACCGTTGCTTAAGCTGATCGCGTGCTGTTGGTACGAGGAAGGTGAACCACTGCCAGCACGATGATATACGAGCTGCTGCTGCTCGGTGCTGGTACTACCATTCGAGTCGCTGTAGTTTAGTAGCTGACCACCGGCACCATCATGAGGTCCATTTGATTGCTGTTGTTGCTGCTGCGTCATTAGCAGCGGAAGACCGGAGTAGTAAACCATCTTACATAAGTCTAGCGAAATAAAAGAAGCAATCGCAATGCAAGATGTTACTATCAATGAGTGCTAATTAATGGATTGAAAGCAAATTACGTCGCCCCAAAACAGAACGAAAAACACACCAAACAGATCATCATCCTCATCATGGAGCGTAATGGGTGGTAAATGAGTTGGGCAATTAGAAACAAATTATTCAAAGCAAAACTGCCGGAGTGCCGGAATCGCGCACGGAGAGCGTCGCGTTGCGTTGCGCAGCACCGATAACCCCTCTCGCACCATTGCTGCGCACCCTGACCTAACCCTGGGCAGCGTTCAACGGTTTTTTAGTCGCTCCAGGGAACGAACTGAACCCAAAATAACTTGACCACCGCCACGACCACCAACCCCCATGATCTGCGCATAATCAGCACATAATGAGCGGATGCGATAGCATTATCGCATTCCGATAGGCAAATAACAGGCGCACGCACGAGCGCACTGCTTGATGAGCGCGTCCGCATGCCCGCAATCGTCGTTCTTCCGGCAGCATTGTTCGGTGGGAGCAACATATCGCGCCAAGCTTAGGGAATAGGATTGGTGTAGCATTTTTTTCCTCATTATTATCTCGTTTTGTTTTAAATAAATACCCTTCCAAATCCAGTAAATCAGACGAATTTTGCAATCACTTTTCCTCAGCGAATAGAGCTGTTGTAATATTCCAAAGGAACCGAACACTCAATTTTCACAAAATAATCCTGGCACAGCACAGGGACAAAATTTACAAAAAACTTGTTATTTTAGAGTGTATGATAATAATGTTTTGATCATTTCTTATCGACTAAATCAATTCCTAACGCCCCAAGACCAATAATGTGCTGTCCGGGTACAAAAATGAAATCAATTAGGAGAAGCAGTCAACTGTACCGAATCAAATGAATAATTCTTGAATAAATACTTATTTAATTACACAAAATTGATTGATTATTTGCTGATATGATAAAAAAAAATAGTAACACAATCGACTGACTGCAATCTTCTCTCGAAACCGTACAATGAATTTCGCAAACAAAGCACAAAAACAAGTCAATGTAACAGTTGCCGCGGAATTGCGCAACCAGGAAAATGCGTCAAAAATACGGTCTATAAAAAGTGGAAGTACAAAAAATGAAGAAGCAGAAGAGGATCGCTGATCCATGATCACCAAAGCGTGTGGGGTTCCGCGTTCCGCCGAGTGACCTTCCGTTTCGCCGGATTCGGCGAAACGGAAGGCAACGGTAAAGCAACGGTCGGCTTCATCCTTCTCTTCCAGCGACCGACAATCGACGTTCAGTCCAAACGGCACGGTGGCACGTGTAGGCACTTAACTGACTGGGGTAAGCGATTTGCGGTTCCGGTTGATTTATAGCAATAACATTTGGCTGATACGAGAAGGCAGGAGAGAAAGAGAGAGAGAGAGAGAGAGAGAGAGAGAGAGAGAGAGAGAGCAAGAGATGGAGGTAGAGCGAGAACAAGACACCGACGACCACAAAAAATCATATCGCGAATACAGTAGAGCAAAGTTTGATCGCGAAAAACCGAAAACGCTGCCGTTGTCGACGGATGGTTGAGGGGATGGGGGGAGGGGTGTGTCTTTGGCGATTTGGCGATTAATTCCGCGCATTCCGCTCGTAAATGTTCGCCCCTTCACTGACGCATTTGGCGGATGATGGATCGCATCGGTGGTGCTGGTTGGCTTAGCAGCAGCAGCAGCAACAGCAACAGCAGCACACACTCGAGGATCCTTCACCATTTTGTGGGGTTGAGGAGTGCGTCGTACGTCGTGCGTTATCAGAAGAGATTCCATATGCGTGCGTATACTACTACCCCGTTTATCTGCTTAGTGCTGCTTCTTGGTGGGTCGTTCGTGCTTTCGGTGCGTTTCGTACAGCGCGTCGTTCGTGTTGCTGCGTCCGGTCTTCGTTCGTCGTTCGTCGTGAGTTCGGTGGCCGGTAGGAACCCCACAATTCGGCGACGAACCCCCGATCAAACCGCAACCGACCGAACGAACCAACGACGACGACTACGACGACGACGTTGGTTGCTACCGGCACCGAAAACCGAAATCCGAAACCTAACCGAACCGAAGCCGGAGACACGAGCTGGCACGCGCCGTGGCAAGAGGATTTGCTGTTGCCTCTAAGCGAAAGAAGTTCTTAAAGTTCATGCTTCACTAAGGAATGATCATTTAACGATCAATTTGTTTCTGTTATCCTTAGTCTTCAGCTGCCAGAAGAGCAACTTTGATAGCGTAAGCTGATTTATAGTAGCTCTAGAAGCTATCGTGCTATCTATCGACCCTATCGACATCTTGTCCATATTAGCTCCCGATCTGGTGTATCATAAGTCTACTGTTAGACTCTTATATGAACAAAAGTGTAAGCTAACGGGGCTCCATAACATTTTTTTTAAAGGAAATTGAACGATTCGAAATGTCAGGGTGCACTGGATTCAACATGTAATGTTGAATAACTTCGCAATTTTTCACCCGATTTTTGAAAATGAACCAGATTTATTTAGATTATGCAATGCCATTTATTCACAATTCACACATAATATAATATCGATCAAATGATCGCCTCCGTTAGACACACAAAAAGTGGCCCTTTTTTAGGCATTACGCATGCTAGTTGACAACAATTCGGGCAGCAATTTCCGTTCTGATATTAGCTGTTAGTTTTTCTTCGGTTTGCTGGCACACACCATACTCTTCAAACAGCCCCACAGAAAAAAAAAGTCTTGACAGAAGGCGCCGAATGTCTCCAATGTTTCCTTAGATAAACATTCATAGTTGAACGATTATTTTCAATGTACTGCGCTATTATTTCTGTCCGCTTTTTGGTGTGTATCGCTCCACGACTAAAATGGCATGACGAACTGACGTTTCAGAAACTGGCCTACTTGCCCAAATCGGCTGAAAAATGGCGAAGTTATTCAACATTTGAATAGGTCCTATCTAGATGGCGCACCCTGTATTAAAAAAGTTATTCTGATTTTCGTCAGCACATTCTTTATTATGGTATGGTGCGTTTGTTACCATTGGTATGTTTTTTTTTTTCAAATACTACCTTAAAAGTTGCTATCACGGCAAAACTGTCCGCAAAATGACAAATTGTTATTGAAAATATCGTTCTCGCTCTTTTCTATCGCACAGTAAGGAATCATCAAAATTATAAATTCCAATTCTGATCCGGATGCTTAAAATGGAAATTGAAGCAACGCGGCACGTTAAACACCTTCGGATGAGACCGGAAAACACGGAAACAACAACAACGGCGTGACGCGTGTTTGCGAAATAGCCTCGAACCATTGTCATAGCGAGCAACAAAAGCAACAACAGCAGTCTTCATCTACACCATGCGCTGCGAACGAATGGCGGCCTCGATCGATATCATCGGACCGTGTGGCCGGACACCACCCCAAGATTGGACAAGTCCTCACACGCACATGGACCTGCTGCTGCTGCTGCTGCTGCTGCTACTACGGCAAGGAGAAGGATGAAGTGAATGGACATCAGCACCTTCGCTATGATACGACACCAGACCAAATTCGAGAGACCAGGGGCGGGGTACCAGCCAGACCAGGAGGGTGTAATGAAGTGTTTATACATCGAATCATGTTACGCACAAATCACGCACCACACCGCTAGTTAGTGTTTTGACTACGATCAAGATAGTGGCCCCGGCCCCGGCGGCTCGGTTGCGCTGTCACGCGCGTTGGCGCACTTTCCGATTATCCTTGGACGGGCGGGCGGGCGGGCGCGCTCGCGAGCACCGAAACCTAATACCCTACCTGCCCATTAGATGGCAGAGATCTGGATCTGGAGTGTCTCGTGCCACGTACATTTCGGGGCCAACCGTAATTTGAAACCATCAACGACAATTCCTCCAATACATTGTTGTGCCACCCCGCTCAGATCAACCTGTTCTCTCTATGACACGACGTCGCCCGTCGAGTTTGTGTTCCAATTGTTACGCCACAATTGGAACACCACCCCAAAAAGGTGGGGGCCTCGAAACCGAGTGTATTACCTTCCGCCGGAACCTCCTTGATTTCGGTGCCGGATTTGGAGAGAATATCCTTGATCCAGCCAGGCCGGGCCCATAGATCCACGTTCTCGGCGGCCAGCGCCGAGGCAGCGGCCACCGCTAGCGCCACCTTCGACGCACCTTCCGTACCCTTCTTCATCTGGTGTCTGTGGCTGCTTCTTCTTCTTCTTTGGAACTGTTGTCACAAAACTGGGATATATATCCCAGGAGCAGCAGTTGGGCTTCTCGGGACGCTGCTGCTGCTGATAGCACTTTCCGGTTCACTCAATTTGCAATTTTCATTCTGCGATCATACTGTGTCACCACAAAATACGCTTCTTCTTCTTCTTCTTCTTCTTCTTCTCGAGAAACTGGTAACGACAGAAACTCAATTCAATGGCACAACACTCCAACTACTCCGGCAGCTGGTTTATCTATTTCATTTGCCTTCTCCACGAAAAACACACATACTCCTTTCCGGGCACTATAATCCTGCAGTGTAATTCTCAATATGCAGCCTTTCCTTTTGAACAAATGGCCCACAAATCAAGAAGCCCACAATCAAGAAGGGAGGTTCGTGTCCTGTGCGCCCGATCAACTCGTTTCCCTGTTTTCGACCACACACACACGGAGCAGGTTCAACGCACCGAACCAACCAAAAGGCACAGTAGTGCAGCCGGCGCGAGCGAGCGCGGGTGTGTGATTCTAAGCGTTTTTGTTGTCGACTTCGCGTCACGATGAGCGTTTCCGATGGACTGACGGAACCGGACCGGAGTTCGAGGAAACAGCGACAACAACTACGACGCCGACGACGCCGCCGCCAAGAGAAGGGGAATTTGGTTGATTGCTTGATGCTCGCTCGTACCCGAAGAAAAACATCGCCGCTCAACGTTGTTCGGGCGGGGTTGTTCGTTCGGCGTTCGGCATTCGGCAACGCACGAAGCAACAAAGGGGGGGAGGCGCCGCGATAGCGGAGATGCGTGCGTGCGCGATGATGATGATGATCGTGGACGCGCGCGCGCTCGCAAGCAGCATTGCTTTTCCTTCTTCACTTCTGGCACAAAGGCTCTCTTCCCCTCTTTCTAGCGCTATCTGTTTGTTGCCTGTAAACCAGTTTTTCCTCCTTCTTCCTACTAGAGGCCCTTGCGCTCTCGGTTCTGTACTTGCTGTGGTGTGGTGTGGTCCCGTGATAACTCCCGCTCATCAGCAAAGAGATAAGCCTTCACGCACAAACACAAGGGTTGCGGCGGCGTCTCACTTAACAGTGCGCGTTAGGTGGTACGCATTCCGATTCCGGGGGCTTTTTTTTATAACGATTCCTCTCAATAGTTTCATCGCGGTTGCGTTAGGTCAGGAAAATCCCAAAACAGGGCGCTAGAGGGCCCGCTGCGTGAGTCGCTATCACTCGCTGACCAAAATTCCCTCCAAACCGAAGACGTCAATGCGTAAAACGATTAGTATCTCGATGGTAATGTGCTCTTCTGCAGCCCAGAGCTCGACTATTCCCCATCATAATTCCCTTCCGGACCGCTCTACATCCCAGGCACCAGGACTCTAGATTTCTTCGGTCGTACCACGAGACACGCTTAGCGTGGCTTAGCGCGACCACCCATGTGTTTGGCGGCGGTTCACAAACCGCTCGATTGTCCAACCAGCTGCGCGCTGCCAATTAGCGTGCGAATCGGGGTGTCGGTTTCGCCGATCGCCTATCATATGGCCTATCAGCCTAGCAGTCCACGGCATCAAGGTCTTACCAGTCCGAAGTGTGAATGTGTGATAAGCGACAAAATGGAAGGCGGAGCAGCAGTAGTAACAGCACCAGTAACAGTCGGGCTGGCCGCTGCTCCTTGCAAGACACACGAACGGTCACAGGGACACAATGCTATTGCAGCGCCGATAAGAAGTTGGCTAATTAAAACACGTTTTTTCGTCAAAACTCCTACACGACTTTTCACCTCCCTCTATATATACGGCTTGTTTGAACCGAAGCGCGCGCGATGAGCGAAACAATTTGCAGTATTTTTGTTTTTTCGCTTTGACTGCATCCTGATTTATGGCGAGGATGACTGTAGAGCTAGCGAAGCCAAGAGGGTGGTGATGGTGATGGTGGTGATTGCATGTCGGCATCTGCCACTCAAAATTTGTGAAGATGACCTTGAGAGCAGAGAGTTTTTGCACGGAGGTCCGGGGTATCAAAAGGGCACACTGTAAGAGCTACGCCACGTGCCACTCGCAATACATTCGCAAATACCCAACCATGGACACACACACACACACACACTAAAAGCACACAATTAACGGACATTAGGAGAGACGTTAAAGAGGGATGGAACCCGGCTATCAAAAGCCCCCGGGGTCAGAGGGAAGAGGACGCACGGCGCTCTGATAGTGCGTAAGAGCGTGATGTTAGCGCCGAAGGCTTTGCTGCTAATGCTGCTATAGAGAACACGTAGAATGCCTCAATCCCTCCCGAAGCTGGCAGCTTGACCAAGATTTTGGATTTTTTCTAAACTGTGGTACGGTGTTAGTTTAGAAAAAATCCAAAATCTTGCACCAAATCATCGGCACCACAAGAGATAAGACGTCAGGTCAATTAACGCGCGTGACCAATAAATTAGAATTGAAGTAGTAACAGCAGCAGCATTTGGAATGTTTTTCCCTCAAGAAATTCGACCGCGTTCATTGCTATAAGAAATAGCCACAACCACGAAACGGTTGCTCGGTTTAAGAAGAGAGATTAGGGGGCTCTCTGTCGTGAGGCTTTTCTAATTGCTAGTGACATCATCGAGCGCACTCGGTGCATGCGTCCATCTTGGAGTTTCTTTCAGAACCGCGCCCGGAAGAGATTAGTTCCGGTTGTTGCGCTTGCACACAAAAAAAGATTTTGGCAACTAATCATGACCCCACGCAACGATCACGATCACGCCACATCCACATCCTTCACATGATTTATGGCTGTCGGCGCGTCGAAGGCGCACGTACCGCTCTTCCCCGTGGCTCCAAGGTTCGTGTTTAAGCCCGCCTTACAGCATTGATCCCCTCTCCTTGATCGTTGAATTCACCGCAAATCCATGGATTGGACAGTCTGCTACTGCTACTACTACCACTACTACTACTACTAATACTACTTCTGGTGTTGCTCCCACCAGTATTTGGAGGGAGAAAATCAAATTCAACGATCGACGACGATTAGCGGAACATGCCATGGTCATGGCATGCCGGGAGGGTGCCACGCGAAGCCAGCATCAGCAGCAGCAGCAGCAGCAGCAACAGTAGCAGAGGAAGAGGCCACGAAGCAGAAAACGGCAAAGCATGTACAAAACCCGTATCTCTCCGCCTTCTTTTTCGCGATGCTCTGAGGCTGAGACCAGCACATACTCGAACCTGTTGGCGCGCGCGTGGAAGCCTTCTTATGTGCTGTGCTGTCGGGCTCGCTACTCGATCCTTATAGACACATAGACATAGAGAGCCGCCGATGGTGATCGATCACCAATCGAGCCCGATGTCTAGACGCGATCATTAGCGAGGCCCTGGACTAGACGAAGCGATGGTCTACGAAGAGACTCGTGTGATGATCAATGATGAGCTATTCACACGCACACACACCGTGAATGTGGTTAAAAGATTTCGCGATCATCGCGAGAAGATGGCAAGTGGATCGCACTTCTAACGGATGGACGGCCTCGTTGCCGTCGTTGTATCTCTCCTCTTCTTTTGGACAGTAAAAATGGCGGTCGTCTTCCTAAAGCGGTGGCAATGGCAAGTGGTAGAGAGGTTTGCGAGTTGATAATTGTGTATTGTGCCCATAATACGCGCCAGGTGCCGGGAGGTGGAAGGTTTTAGGAGTCGTTCACTTCTTATCACGACCCCCCCGACAACAGCACCCAGCTCGAACACACACACACACACACATGGAATGTTCCGATACCTCAACACTGGCTGACTGGGTGCTGACGACCCATTACCTAATCGAAACCTTATCCCAGGTGTTATCAGGTGTAGGCGCAGCATTTTTGTTTTTGTGCAGAATGTTTGTTGTTTTTGTCGGTTATTTTTATCGCTCCCTTCTCCCCTCTCCGGTGATGCTGCCATCGTCAGTTTAAGGTAGGTTTTGGAAGGCGGGGGGTTCCAGTTATTGCGCAGATTTGACCTGGATCGCGAAGAGATACTAGCATTATCACGGACCGATTGATTGATCTGCTAAAATGGCGTCAAGCGCGACGTGCGCGCCACTGACAGCCGTGGTTCACCAAAAAAGGTATTTAAGTTTCTAAATTGATGCTCTCGATCGACGCATACCTTCCGCATTGCGCTCCAATAATATTTAGGGTTTAATTGAAACTAAAATAACAAGTATCGTAGTATGATGTTGATTGCTTGTCAGTTCCATGTTGGTAAAAAAAAAACTTTCCGCAATTTAATTAAATATGTTTCAGGACAAGGAATTCTCTTTTGTATCGTTAGATTGATAAACATTGAAATGCTCTCGTACGAATAGCATATTAGTACTACAAATTATGTTGGAAATTGGAATGATACTCTCCATTGGATGAAACGCCTTTCGAAATCGCCAACGCATAACTGATTGAGAGAAAAAAAAAACCCAAAAAGGATGAAGCTAAAATTGTGAATGTGGATCAAAATAATCAACACTTTGGTCTATAGGTCGAATAATAAATGTTGATCCAAAACAAATGACATAATCTGTTATTAATCTGATCAAACAACATTCATTTGGCTTTTTACTGCTAACTTTCCCCTAGGTAGCTAAGGATTTGCTGATCGAGAAAACACAATTTAAAGGTCGATCTGGGACGCTTTGACCTCCACGTTTCGCCGCATACCGTATCAGGAGGTTGATGCTTTCGAATTAAGTCCAGATCATTCCCAGGGGCCGGCGGGCGGGCGGGTAGGCGGGCAAGGGGAGTGGATTGACAAGACCTCGTTAGCCCCTCCACACCTTACAACCACCTCAGAATCGGACTATCCAGGGGGGAGGGACACCGTTTTATGAGGTTTCCCCTTCCCACTCCCCCCGCCGAGGGGGGGCGAATATCCATCCCCCGAGGGGGATGCTGAGTGAAGGGTACGCGCGATCGTTGCCGATCCTGGCCACACGACCAACCTGCTGCTGCCTGTCGGCCGCTCTCTGCCGCTCTCTGCCGCCCTCTGGCACTCTGGTGTGGCTTAACGATTCAACGGTCGCCCGATCGAACAGGTTTTTCCCGTCCACCAACGGTGCAAAGGGGGTGGCCCCCCCTCGATGCCTTTCTATTGGCCGCGATTACTTTGAGCCGCTCCGGCATGTAAAACAGTCCGGCGAAGTCCATAAAACCAACAAATTAACTAACAAAAAAATTGAAGCACAAAAAAAAGCCCAAATCCAAATCTCGATCCACCCTCGAGGATCAAGAGGAAGAGGAAGAAGAAGACGAAACCAAACCCGGCATGTCCAAAGGGGGACGACTTGAGAAACAATAGGAAAAGTTGTCGTGGTGGAAAACTATACCCTCCGGGCGGCAGGCAAACGGGAGGAAAATGTTGTGCCGCGCCTCACCCGAACACGAAGCGAACGAAGCGAACGAACGAACGAACGAACAGCGCGCGCTTCGGCTTTTCGGCTTCGCCTTCGGCTTCGGGCGCGTTCGGGTCCGACACAAAGAAATCGAACAGGGTGGAGGGTGGAAGGGTGAACGAAGGGGGTGGGGGTGGGTTGGCGGGCGGTCGGGCGCGCGCTCGCTCTGGCTCGAGAAATGTTGTGCCGTACCTCCACGTGCGAACTGAAAATGTTCGAAGCGCCGCCGTCGTCGTCGTCGACGCGGAGGACGGGAACGAGCGGCGGTCGCGCGCGCGCGCACACACAAACGCCACACAAACGCCGCACCACACACGGAGCAGGAGGAGGAGGAGGAGTTCATGGAGGACCGCTCTGCAGGCTGCTGCTCCTGCTGCTGTTGCCGCTGCTTGATAGTGAGAAGGAGATTGTGGAGCCGGCAGCCAGCCAGCCAGCCAGCCAGCCAGTGTTGTGCGTTGTTCTCGATTTTTGGCATGTTGCAGTACGGGGCCGCACCACCACCACCACCAAACCGCGCCGCGCTGCTGTCGCCGCTGCCGAAGAGACGATGATAATGCTTCTCTCAATTTGTGCAAAGTCCCTCTGTCTGTCCGCACTTGTCTCCATCGCCTCTCGTTCCCATCGTTTTCTGATAGGCACACACACACACACACAGCACTATGCCGCCGCGGTCGCGGCCGCCACCAGATTGCGATTCTGGAACGCGATAGGAAGGTCGCCGCCGCCGCGTTACACTTTTACGCAACTTCCAGTCGCATAAGTCGCACTTTTTGGGTGTTGTTGTCCAACAAAAACCAAGGGTTATCATTAGATTGGCTTTTAGTAAGACGATTCATTGGAATTGGGGAAGGTTATCGGCGGCGGTGACGGTGGTGGTGACACGCCAAGGGCGTCGTCACCGCCAGCCGGTGGTCGGTTGGACAACAACCTGGTGGCCGCGATCTGGAGAAACCGATCAGAGTGTCAACGAACTCCGTTCCGTTTTTTTTTGGTAAGTGCTTTTCTCGTGCGTTCTTTTTTGTTTTTTCGTCATTTCGAGCGACCAAAAGATGAATTTCCATTGTGGGGGACGCACGCACGCACGCACGCACGTCGCGCGCGAAGTAGGCGAAGCGACCATCATCGACCCAACCTAGCACAACGGTCCGTTGCGTGAAGTAGGCTTTGCGCGATTTGGACCTTTTTTTTGTTTTGTTTCTCACCCCGATTTGGTCCTCTCCCCCTTCTTCACGTCACGAACTTGCTCTCTATCTCTTTCTCTCTCTCTCTGGTCGCCTGTTCATTCTCCTCTTTGCTTCTTTCTTTTCACATGTTTTATGCGAGGGCACCGCAAGAGAAGATGGTGATGGTGGTGTGTGGGTTATTTTTTTTTTCTTTTTGGAGCAAGGGAGGCACAAACGACGCAAAAGAAATCGCGGAAAGAACGCGGCGGAAATGACAACGTTTCTTCTCCTTCCTTCTCCTCTTTCTACTTCCCAATCCAAACAGCAACAGCAGCAGCAGCAGCAGCATAAGAACGTTTGTGGTGCGCCGATGTGGTGTGTGCGTCATTCCGTTCCGTTCTGCCTTCTTCCCATCCATAGCAAGCATTCATCATCATCATCACCATCATCGTCATCGGCATCATCCGATTTGAATGGGGAGGACGATGGAAGATGCAAAACGACGAAGAGAGACCTAGCAACAACGTAGCAAACGCACGGCCTACCATACACCCATCATCAGCATTAGTCTGCTACGCTCATCATCATCATCATCGCGGCGTGTGGACTGCTTTGCCGCCCGTGCACGCCAGGCAAACCGTGAACTGACCAATCCTAACGGCCTCTCCTTCTCGGAGGGCAAAACACATCGCGTGGCCATTACACCACGCAGCAACCTCCCGATAGCAGAGCAAAAAGCAGCAGCAACAACAAAGCAGCAGCAGGCCCATAGAAAAGCGTATATATTCTTCTCGCGGCAGCAGGCCATGAAGGGGGTCTTCTCCCCTCACCCCGCCCGGCCGATGCCGAGATGTCGACGTCGAGACACAAGGAGCCGTTCCTGAACCTTACCTAAGCCTACCATGCTTAGGGGCGTTTTATGTATGTCGATGCTGCTGCTGCTGCTGTTGTGCCAAAGGACCATCATTACACACCAATCCCCCCGGCTGGCTGGCAGGCTGGCAGGACGGTATATTACATCCGAGTGCGTGTGTATGTGTGCGCCTGTTTGTATGTGTGAATCGCAATTTGCACAGCGATCGGTGCTCTCTCGCTCTCTCTCTCTCTCTCTGTCGGACCATGATGGCACTTTGTGCTCGTGCGCGCCTATGTATGCGTGAGGATGTGCAGAAGGAGGCGAACAGGAGGAGGAGGAGGAGGTCCCAAAAATTGCCAAAAAACCATCTTCGCCAACAAACCGGTTCTGGTGGCGCACGTACGTGTCTGTATGCCCCTGCTGGTGCTGCTGCTGAAGATCCCCCCAACAAAGAGACGCACACGCACATGCTCTCTCTCTCTCTCTCTCTCTCTCTCTCTCTCTCTCTCTCTCTCTCTCTCTCTCTCTCTCTCTCTCTCTCTCTCTCTCTCTTTCGCTTATTCTCACTCTTTCTGCTTTTTCGGCGACATTTAACCGCCCAACGGCCTACCCCCCCCCTGGCGACTTTGAGTGACCTCCACACCAGAAATGTAAAAGGTGTGCGTTTGAGCAGTATAGATCCCCTTCTGGGAAATTTTCGGCCTCCTCTGCTTCGCCCTTCTTTTTTCGTCGACGCTTTTATGCTCCTGCTGCCATGCCAGGCCAGGCCAGTCCGTGCTTTCTCTAACCACAACCACACACAACAGCAAACGCGTTGTGTACAAGGGAAGCGGACGCTTTTATATGCGACGAAGCCTACTCTGCGGTGCGTATGCGTTTGAATCGATTCGTTTCCTGGTATACGCCAGCCAGAACGTCTTTTCTGGCTGCGTACGTTCTAACGTGGCACACGCTGTAACGTGTCTTCTTTTCGGTGCTCAAGAAGAGCTTTCTCTCTCTCTTTCTTTCTCTCTCAGATTACCAGATTTTGATACATAAAAGATGCAACTGATGCATAACTAATTGGCAACAACAAATACCAAGAAGAGTATGCCAAGTAGAAGAAACAAGGCGAGTAAAATTAGTAATTGAAAAAAGACGACTCATCTGGGCGCTTTAAAGCGCGTGCCCACGGTATACAGCCAGTCAGAGGCCCGGTGCTCCGCTGCCAGGAGCAAGCGCACTGCTTTGCCTGGAACTGGAAGCAATCCCTTTTGGCTGCAGCCCATTAGCTGCAGTTGCAGTTCGACACCATCCCACTTTCTGCGAGCACAACGTGCACGAGAAGCCCAACAGCAGCAACAAACTATCGCTGGCACTCGACTCGGCCACTGCCAATTGGGTGCAGCAGCGACAAGGGTGCATATCATATCATCCAGCGACTGCGCGCAAACGACAAACTTTCCCCCACCACCAGCCAACAGAGAGAGAGAGCCACTGCAACTGCATCTTCGTTCTTTCCTTCGCTTCGTGTTCTTAGGCATCGCATGGCTAGGAATAGGCGCAAATGCAACTGCAAATGAGGGTTGCGGCGTACAAGAGATTTCAATGCAACTGAGCGGGTAAAGTGCAAAGAACATCGTGCTAGTTGCGCCATTTGCAAATCGTAGTAGTCGCTCCGGTCTCTAAAGAGTGCATCCTTTTTTGTGCGAGAAACCGTTACCGTGCGTTAGGCACACGATGATGGACGGACGGACGGTGTCGGTAGTAGTAGTAGGCCTACTCTAATGCCGGAAGCACGCAGCGCATAGCAGCGCAAAGCAAAGCAAAGCAACAACATCTCGCGCGTTGATCGGGCGGTTCTCATTTTTTTCCGCAGAGAGATAGGTCACGGTAGGCCCGAACGGTGAAACCGACCGACCAACCGACCAACCGACCGACCGACACAGGCCCGACCGGAATATATATGCTCCGCGCACCGGCCGCCTGTCTCTCGCCCTCACCCCTCGTTTACCGTGACTTGCGCGTATGTTTGCGCGCTAATGAAAGCGAGATAGGCCGTGGTCGTTGTAGTCGCCGACTACTACGACTACTACGACGACGACGACGACGACTACACCATCTCTCATCTCATCTCATCATTGCGCAAGCCATCGAGCGGCGCGATGTGTAGCGTATAGCCGCCTGAGATTGTATTATTGATGCTAATGCTCCCCCGGTGTGTATAGCTTTAGGGTACGAAAGCTCTCTACGCCTGCAAGGTGTTCCTGGCAAGCTGACTATCTATGTGAGTGTGTGTATGCGTAGATATGCGACGAAGAAGTAGCAGCTTCTGCTACCGTTTGACGGTATAACGTTTGATCATGCGCCCTGGAGTAGCAGCAGGCAACAACATCATAGCCGAGAACATCCGCCGAATGCTTTGTTTCCGATGTTCGCGGTCGGTTCGGGATGCCTACCACCCCCACTTTGCACACCCCTTTTGGGTTTTTCGGTAGCACCCGTAGAAGGTCTACCGCGGTGAAGAGGAGCTTTTTTGGATGCGAACCGTTTTCTGGCCGTTTCTTCTTCCTGCGTGTGGTGTAGTGTGTGGAGAATGCGCTCACGCATACGAGGAACGGAGAATTGCGATACGATGATAAAAAAGCGGTCCTTCCTCGTGCGTAAACGCTGGGTGGTACTTTACTTCGTGGTTTTGTAAACAAATTTGAAGAAAAGATAAAGTAAAAAGATTCCGTTGCATAATTTGCACATCAAAGATGGCATTAACGCATACATTTCTGCCAATATTTCAAAGGCAATCGTGGCAAATTACTGATTGAATGTTGGTAAGATTTACTGAATTATATTCAATGAGAATAATGTGGACGGAAAATGCTTCCCCAAAAAGGGATGTTGAGTTTCGAAATGGACGTGAAAATATGCAAATTTCTAACCTTTTTTTCCAATTCCCAAATAAATACAATTCTCGCCAAATCATGGCTGGAGTCCCCATATTATTTGCCCTTCTAACGGTGTGGCATCATATAGGGTGCACCCTGTGCCTGTGTGTGACGCGGCGGCCATCGATTTTCAAGGTTAACGTGAAGAAGACACCGACATCAGTAGTACGAACACGCGAAAACCTCGCCCCATCAAAGTGTGCGTGCCCGAGAGCGAGAACGATAGATACAGCCGCCCGCGCGAGGGTGAGACCGATTTTATGTGCAATTCCACCCCCTTCCCCTGCACCCTTGACCTCTCGACCACACCGACGACCACTGGCCCCCGGCAGGCCTCAGCGAGCATGGTTTTCGGTGTGTAAAAAAGGCCAAATTTAGCATTATCACATCTTGCATCACTTTCGCTCGTTAGTTGCCCAGCCAGGGCAGGGCCAGCACCAATTTGATAGCAAAGCGGGCTCTCTCTCCCTCTCTCTCTTTCTCTCTATCACTCGGTAGCTCGCTTTATCCATGATAAACAGAAATCGTGGTTTTATATTATAGCATCGTCTTATCAAAATACACTCACAAAGACACCCTTTTCTTCTGTGCCTTTTCTTCGCAAAAAATGGCGTTAGAGGGATGGTGTTGCAAAATGCATGCTGCCTACCACCAGCGCCATTGCGCCACTGTCGCCCCCCCACATCCTATCGTTCAACATTTCAAGGTTAACGTCGCAATAACGAAGGTGAAGGCAGCGTAGCGGAAAGTGTCATAAGACAAGCGCCCCAAACGGTATTTGAATTTTCCAACTCCCCAAAGAACGTATTTCCTATTCGGGTATAATATGTAAACGGAAGTTGTGAATAAAGCGACGAAAAATCGAATGCCACTTACCACTCTCGTGTCTGTTACTCGAACCGTTGCTACTACTGTTGCTATTGACTTTCCTGGAGCACGGCGGTTTGTACGGTTTTGCTGCTGCTGCTACAATCAATCCTACCGCATCAGTTCTGTGGCTGTGCGAGATTGTTTTGATTAGCACACTACCGGGGACTCACTTTCTGGAGATTTCACAAACTAACACGCTCTCCTTCTTCTGGTTGTGTGGTGCAGAGCCTCGCCGACACCGGTTTGCTTGCTGCTGCTGCTGTTGCTTGCTGTCGGGTGCATTAACGGACTAGTGTGCTGCTGCTGCTGCTTGGTACATGGATGCTACGATTTGCACTCGCGTAACGCCGCGTAACGCACCACCGGGAGGCGAACATAGCAAGCCACTCTTCTCCTCGTTTCTCTTCTTCTGTTCACCACACACACGCGCACACACACTCGCGATTTCCACTCCCTCGTTATTGCTCACTATTTGCTTCTAATTGCTTCGATATTCTGGTACTGCTGCTGGAAAGGATTCAATAATAACCGTTACCCGTTAACAGTCCCAGGTTCAACACAAGACCGCGTAACGGATCAGGAAGGGCAAGCCAAGCGACAGTTTATGCGTAGCTCGCTCGCGACGATTGGGACGTTGGGTTGCTAGAAGTGTCGCGGTTTGCATTCTAATTCCCCTCCTGCTCCTGCTACGTCAACAAGCGCATCGTCGCCAACTGCGATCTACCACCTCACCAAAAAAACACACACCTCTAGGGATCGATTAGCGTCCATTTGCCAACAACACTTTAACAACGCGATTGCCAAGCGACAACAACGACGTCAACAAAATCGCGACCACCACACCGGGCGCTGCGCTGACGGTGCGCCTTTGGGCTACTATTACTAACTAGCGAGTGAGCGAGAGCGACGCGGAACGGCCAGTGGACGGTGGTAACGGATCGAGACCGCGAGATCGTCCACACACCAGCACCATCAATGTATTAGATGATCGGCACCGCCAGCGCGCACCCCACGATTGGGCGAGGGGCGCGGGAGGATTGAAGCGTGGGGACCAATCATTGAATCATTGATGATGAACCGCACCACACAAGCACCCCCTCTCACACAGCTCACACTCTGCCGCTGCCGCCACGCACGTCGTTCCCACTAGATTCACTATTGACCTAGGCTTGGGCGGCTTGTTGGCGGCGCTCTGCTGGCCGGTAGGCCGGTCGGTCGGTCGGTCGGCTGCTGAAGGGCACTCAAAAGGGTGGCCAGGGGGGGGTGCGAGATAAGTTTGCAGTTCAACAGCCTCTCCTACCTCGCCAGCGACACTATTCGAAGGCCACAGCGGCGAACACTATCGCGTTACTACGGAAACCTAGTGCTAGCGGCAGCCACTAAGCCAAAACACTGATCACAACTGGGGATCACGGGGATATGCTTTCACCACAGCTCACCTTCACTTTTGGGGATGGCGGCGTCGAAAGGGCCCGCGGGGCTACTGGGACTGGGATGAAAATGTTCACTTTTCGGACCAAAAAGCACCGGAGCACTTTTCGGAGGACGCGCACTTTTCGGTCGAGCCCGTGCGATGGTCTTCGTTAGAATGATAAATTTTGCGCTGCTCTCACACACTCGGGCGCTCGCTCGCTCGCTCGCTCACTCATATACGCAACGCTTGCTCGCTCGCTCGCACGCTCACCTCGCGTCGCCCTTCGTTTCGTTTCCTCGCGCAGCGCGCGATCTTGCTGGTGCTGGTGCTGCGGCCGAATTTTCCCGTGTTGCAGAAAAACCCAACGCCCGCTGCTGCTGCTGCTGCTGCTGCTTTCTCCGCCGCCTGCCAATTGGCAATTTCATCTTGATAGTGGCCTAGGTCCCAAACCAGCTCACTATCGCTTACAACACCACACCACATTCGAGAACGTTCGCTACAACATCCGGGAAGGTAGAGAGCCATGGAACGTCGCGCTGGTCATTCGCGCTGGTGCTGAACCTCTGGTATGGTTTCGGGCAGAAGAAGGCACACGCCGATGCGATGGAGGTGAATTAATCGATAGACTCCAATAGATGTGAGCAAAAGAAAGAGGTGTCATCTAGGCAAGAGACGGGCAAAACAATGAAGAAAGAAGAAGAAGAAAAGCGGTTCCCCCTAACCCAACGCTCGATGGATTCGTAATTTCCGAGTAGGCCTACTTCCTGCTCTTATGGACGGCGGCGGAAATGTCAAAAAATCGGTTCGGCCGTGCGCGAGGTTATGCCTGCCTGCCTGCCTTCCTCCCTCTTTGTTGTACGCCACACGCACCATCAGCAGCGGCAGCGGCAGCAACCGGCCATTGATTCGACGGTTTTCATCGTGTTTTACATCGTTGTAGTTGTCGTTGTAGTCATCGTGGTAGTCGGCCTAGCACCGGCCAGCAGCAGCAGCAGCAGCAGCAGATGAATCAAGCCAACCAAAAAAAAAGAGCACTTTGGTGTGTGTTGGTATCTTATGTGCCGTATTACCGCCACCAGCTCCACCACCACCGCCGTCGCCGTCGTCTTCTTCGTCATCGCACTGCCAACAACCCTTCAGCCAGCGCTGCCGCCGCCGTCGCTGCCGCCAACACCCCTGCTGCTGTAGCGAGAGATCCACGGCAACCAACCCACCGCGCGCGCGACCAACGTTTTCTAGGGCACGTGGAGGTACGGCACAACATTTCCACCGGCAACGCGCGCGCACTCATGTTGGGCCAGCATGTACGAGCGGGTGTGAAGGGGAAAAAGGGGTGCGTCTTGGGGTGGCCGCGCGGCGCGGTTAACCGAGGCTGACGTCACGCCGCGCGCCTCGTTCGGCTTCCGTCGGTTCGGATCGTTTTCGTGTTTGCGATCGGGTTTTGCTTCGGCTACCGAAGTTTAAATTAAGTAAAAATAGTTTAATTAAAAAAATGAAATAAAACTAAGAAACTAAACATACACAAGTCAGTGTTATAAGAATAGAAATATGTATGGAAATAGATTTAAATAGTTTTGTGTTTCTCCATTTTATATGATACAATATGTGTACACTAAGAATTGCTAGGTAGATCACTTTGGATAATTTTTATTTCAAGTCCACTCTTCCGTTCAGTAAGTAAATGACGTGCATAATTTAATATTGATTACGACTCTATTTAACAATTCAGTTCGTCTATGATTATAGGCTTAGCTTTGCGATCAGTGATCAAAACTATCAATGCGTGGCGCCATTGACATTAAAAAAAAACCAATTAAGACAAAGCATAATCAATGTACGATTGAGTACACGACTCTTGATAAAGGCCAAATGAATTTAATTGACCGTGATATGGATATCGAAGATATATTTGTGTTGGACATTTCATTTAGCAAGTGCTTGGTTTCCCACCTAGTTTAGAATTTATTAATTTGATTTTTGTCAGGAAACGGTTGGTGATTCATCGCCAATGACGATCTTATGTTTACTGTTGAACTCCTGTTTCTCGTTATAGTTGTGTAGGAATTGTTACTCATGTAAAACCTCAACCCAATAGCTATGTTTTATTCTTCTATCCGATAGCAAAGACACTCTTCCTCCATTTGCCCATACCCTAGGCCAATCCATCAAATCAAAAATGGAACAGAAATGACTCTTTTTGATTGGAATACTTGTTTGCGAATCCAATGCACAATACTCCGGGCCTATCGGCGCGACAATGTAATTAATTTTACGATTTGCCCAAACAGCAGTTTTTGCTTGGAATATAGGTTTACTGCTCTGTCTTAACAATTTGTCCTCTTGTTTTCCTAGAATCAAAGCTGATGTCATTTCTTATCGACCAAAATCGCTCGCTGGCTGCCCGGAATGAGCAGATTTTTTCCTGCAGACCTTGACTCGATTTTGGCCTCACAATCCGCTCATCATAACAATTCCGATTCGAATAACAATTCCGATTCGAATTACTGCAATGCGAATGCTACACCACGGTCGCAACATTGGCAATCATGTGCGTCGCAATCATAATGTATTAATAACAAAGCAGGTTTTTTGTGCTATAAAAGTGCGTTGCTGAGGAAAAGAACACCAACTCCGAAAGCAACAGATATGTGTTCCGGTAGCGATAACGATACCGGAATTGCGGGCCAGCCTAACGAGGCCCACGGGTCAAAGATGTGCCCGTAAACTACAGGCGACGCGTGCGTTTATCACCCTAACGGATGGAGGCAGCAGACAAAAAATCGCTCAAACTCGCGATCGCGATCGCCCATAGCAAGCGAACTGTGGGGTGCGATTTCGCAAATCAAATCTCCCGGCGAATGGCGACGCACGGCTAGCGCTTGGGAGGTCTAATCACCAAATTACTTCATTTTAGTAACCTTTTCGACCCGTGGGACGCCTTGACAGTTGCTGTCCTTGCCTCAACCTCAATCCTTGCATGAAATGGCCGCACGCGTCGATTGGGGGTTGGCCCAAAGGGGCAATCGAAAGGGAGGTACTAGCAAGAACACGCAGATGGGTGGACAGAGAACACAACACGCCAATCTGCCCGCTATGAACGCTTAACGGTGATGGACTTGGACTGATTGCTTGTATATTTTAATCTAACCCGCGCGATCCACACGACAACCGCGCAAATAGCTTTTATTGTCACGATTCATTTATTTTACTCGTAAAAGGCATTCAATTGTTAAGACAGAAAACAGCTCATGTTGATAAGCTCATCTTCCGATGTTTCTTCGATCTTTCGATTTCGAAAACATGTAATCGTACATCAATACTATCAATATTACGTAAGTCAAGTATCTGCAAAACTGAAGAACCTCATAGAAGCGTTGTCAAATGAAAGTCTCTAGATTAAAACTCTAGTCACTTTTCAAACCACTTGATTAGAGCAAGGGTTGACTTCTGCTATCATCTGTAGAGCGGTGTGTAGTCAATGAAGGCGCCGAAAGATGAAGCGTGTCACCATATTTAACTGACAAGAACATCCATCACAAGAATGAGCGAAAGCGGCAATAAAGAGGAACAAAATGAACCAACAGAGATAAACCTTAACCTGGCGAACGTTTTTTCTCCCCTCGGCCAAGCGGACAACCGAGGACAAGCGTACCGGGCATGCTGTCCGTGTCTTGATCGCTGTTGTCTTGAAACAGCGATCCATTGATAAGTTGCTTGTAACATCAGCGGATCGACAGAGAGAAAAAAAACAGTATAGATTCGAAACTATTTAAATTATTGCTAATCATTAATAAAGGGGGAAATGGTTGCGAACATTCCTGTTTCATATCAGGTATCTTATCTTGCCTAATCACTGATCACGATTACTCAATGTTTATGAGGATATAGTTTATCTCCACTAATTACAGAGTTGATAAACTAATCTTAAAGCAAGCATGTTCTTTTCTGATTCATGAGAATGATCGAAGATCTTCTCGTCGTTGCTTAAAACACTGCTCTACCATTTTTGATAGACAACTATTGATAATCGTCTTACGTTTTTGTCTCATTTGCAGGTTAAATGAGACAAACACGTATGGCAACGTTTTATAATATATGCAAATCGTTCAAAATACGAAGATCACCAGCGATCGCGATGCGCGATGTGTCCGATTGTGTCGAATCCATCTGCCACTGGCCCCAAAACCAGTCATCGATCGCCGTGTCGTTGCGAATTGCGTAAAGTGAGTGTAAAACGACCCAACACCTGCCGCTGCAGATCGGTGCGCTCTGATTAGATGCAAACATTAGCCACCGATTGACAGCGGCAGCATTGGATCTAACCCCCCACCCCACACCCAAAGCCAAACGATCGTCAAAAAGCGATCGCACGCTCGTTCGCCGGCTCGTTGGCCAATCTTTCCACTTCAACCTCCGACAAGGCCACCACCGCGCAAAGCCGGTGCTCGACGCCTGGCGTGCTGCTCTGGATGCTAGTTTGAAAGTATCGCCGCAACAAATGGAAAAAGCACAAAAAATAAAATCCGAATCGAACCAGTTCCGAGCGTCGGACAATTAATTAGGGGGACGGTGGCGCGTGGCATCAGCGCACGCCATTTTGACGACATGATCGAGTGCTCACGAGCAGGCGGTCCTAGGACGCGTGGCACCCCCTCCCCGGCACCCGGCACACGCGAAGGCTATTTGTGCAGCACGATCGATAGATCGAGACGCTCCATATATGTCGGCTAGTGCGCGTGCCGGACGGGATGGGAATGTAGCGGGTCATTTTGGTGAACCATTTAGCACAAAATGCGAAAATGGAGCCTTGCTGCCAACGGATGCAAACGCCGCGAGCTGCGTTTGAAAGTGTGCCAAGCGCCCCAAAAACGCGATTGTGCCGTTTTGCTAATGAGACACGATGTCAGGTATCCGGCCACCGCAAGCGACCTTCGGGGACACATGTTAGCACTTAATTGGTACGCCGGTGATCTGCTCGGAGTACGCGACTAATTCCCTGCTACCTGCTGCACAAGGTTCTATCTGTTATCTTGATGCGATCACTAAAAAAGCAAAATAAATATGTTAATCCCTCCAATGGGATCAAAGCAAGCAAAGCACCAGCAAATCCGGGCGAAACCGGTCCGCATGTAATGACCAATGGGGTGGCTGCCGCCGGCTACGATGACGTTGGCATGTCAGAGACGCTCGAACCTCAAACCGTAACCTTGCGGGTCTTACGTGGGTCCTGTCACAGGTTTAGATTCGGTGAGACCACCCCCTAGGGGGCGATCGGTATCGCGATAACGGAGCCGGTTTCTCATCGCCTTTTCGGTTCGATCCACGCTGGTTACGAACATGCTAGTCCGAAAAGCGCTGACAGATGTCTATGTCGTTGGGTTAATGCAATTAATTGCATCGGTGGGTGGTATATCCTCTTACGCTTAGGGATCGCTTTCGTACCGGTGCAGCATGCATTCATCAACAGTAAGGTGTTTTTTGCTATTGTGTAAACATTGCGGCGACGCATCATCTTTGCGAATCCTTAACACTTAACCCAAACTACCGCAGCTAAGCCGAGTGATTAGACGCCTTTTTTGGTAAAATATGTAAAAAAGAAATGTTTTCCTTTGATTTGCCGTTCATTATCACGGCTACTGAGCTAAACTATACATAATGATCTAATGAGGCTACGGTCCAAGAACGCGAAGTTTTTATGGCCTGCTCTAGCAAAGGGAATGGTTAGGTAGTGACCCGTGATCATGGCTCGCTGGCTGCTTTATCGATTGTTTTGACAATAAATTAGCTCTGTTTTTTCTTCTTCTGCGGATGGGAAAGATTTACGCTTCTGTTGTTTTGACTAGTCGATGCCTTAATGTGCTTTCGGTTGAGCCTAGTGATGACACCATCGCGGGTGATGATGCTACAGGATGTAATCATTTGTCAATTTGGTAATGAGTAGTCACGTACAAGACAATTATGCTGGATGGCAGTATGGCGGGGGGTGTGGGGGGTAAAAAGCAATTGCATGATATTGATCTGTGCAGAGTATAATGATCACTATTTTTTTTATGTAGTACACGCACTTCTTCGCAATCCAGTTCTGACATTTTGCTGATCACTTTAAGTTTCCAGATTAATTCTAATACTTTCAATGTCCTACACTTTACTAGCTGTATGCGTTTGTCTGTAAGCAATGTCAGGATCGACCGTTTGAGCTCCATTTTGGTATATTTTGAGTTATGTGCTGGTCTAGATTGATTTTATGCTGTCAATATCCTAGTCTTTATCGTGAAGTTTTTTGCTTGTAGCGTCCGGTGATGATGCGCAGATCCGTTTAAAGAAATGATTGGTGGCGCTGGTAGGGGCATTAGAAACACAGGTCATCTATTGTAGTTCCAATTGAAACTCTTTATTTCAAACATATCTGCTTGGGAGACGCCACAACTGACACAGAAAATCTGCTCTACCTCTCTGCTGAAATATCTCTTGAATTTTTGGCATAAGCCCATCTTTCACCTCTCTTGCTGATGTCCCTCTTTCTTATTGTCCCGCGTGAAACGATAGGCAAGCAATACAGTATGTGCTGGTTGGTTCAACGCATTCCGATACAAGGCGATGGGAGATTGCTGTGAAATGCATCGCTTAATCGGTTCGGACACCCTCGCGAGGCAAAAGAAAGGGAAAGAATGTTGTTGGTTTTTGGGAGAGGGACAGGGAAAGCGGAGTTTGATTCGAGCGCAGGAAGGAGCGTCATCGTCAAGTGCGTGGGATGCGGGGGCCGTTATGGATGAGCCGTCGTTCCATATGAACTCAGCAACCGCTGAGACGACCTCCTGAGCGCTGATGGTTCGTCGACAACTATGTTATATGCATCGCCAACACAACTACTCAGCCTTCAGCACGGTCTGGGACTGTCTGGGCAAAGGGGGGAAAGACAAAAAAGCCCGGATTGCTACGGACGGCACAGAACGCAAATGGAAACTGAAGCTCGACGGAGGGACAAACGCAAAGTCGTAGATGGATATTTGAGATTTTTCATTTTTAGGAAAAATTGCTGACAATCTAGCAGGCCTTTGCTTCTCATGAAGTCGTTTGAAATAGTTGAAATAGCTTAGATTAATGTCGCAAACCATAGCAAGCATTATTATTAGTAGATAAGGATGCTATTTGTAGGAATTTGAGAAAATCTCTCAACAACTTACATTGATCGTAGTGGTAGAAACATAGACTAAACAGAAAATCATTTTCCACTCGGCCATTCGGTAACTTGTGAAGCAACCGACCGACTAACCAGTATGACACCCACCACCCGGACACCATCTCCCGGCCTGCATCGCAACGGCACCATCAAACGCAGCGCTGCGCTAGTCTGCCGCGTGTGGTGCTAACGAGAGTATTAAAGAAGAGTGTGTCACTGAACCCATTCCCGCCAGCGGGCATCGCTGGCGGTACGCGCACGTGCCGGTCGCCGTGCCGTGTACTGTTGTGCCGTACCTCACCCCAATCGCCCCATGATAAGAACACCAAAACACTAGAAAACAAACGAACGAACCGGCGAAGAATCGACTCGTCGTCGTCGTCCACCTCGGCCTCGAGCCATCTTCGTCGTCGTGTATTCGAGATGATGATTTCACGATTCTCGTCCCACGAACGCACGAACCGAGCGAGTGCACTTCATGCTCGGCTCGCGGGTTTGCATCGTGGTGCACTAGCGATACTTTTAGCCGTTGCATGCGCTGCAGTTTGAATGCGCTGGCTGGGAGACCTTTTGTAGAAGACAACTCTTTACGGACTTCATATCGCTCCACCGACGACTTTTTTTTGTTTTGTTTTGTCAAATCTGATGATTTACGCCCCAGTGGAATCCATAACATTACTAATTAACTCGATTGCTAGACATCCCCTAGGCGAGCACATGACCTACATCACAAGCGAGCAGATCAGTGTTTTTGCTGATGGGGCACTCTTTGCCTTTTGGCTGATTGCTGGCAATCGTTTGATGTCGAAGTCGAATCAATACTACAATCAAAGCTAGAGGGCTGAAAAACAAAGTTTATGTCCCGATCATAAAATTGTCGGTGAGGCGTATAGTGTTCCCTGGAATAATGGAGGAACTCTTACGTCAGCCGACAAAGCGGTCACTTACGAGAGCCGATCATGGCATCATATGCGCCGTGGCATAGTTTCCGGAAAACTAAAGTCCGATTACACGTTTTATGAGTGTCATGAGGGTCCTTGTGGTTCTTAGAAATGTGCCGAAATGGGCTGGAAGTTGTTGGAAGGCAAGCTAAATATATTGTCGTGCCTCCGGTTTAGATCATTACTTGGATTTCGACAGCTAATACAACGATCTTTTGAGATTGGTACGTGTATATTACGTGCGTTTAATTGATAGTGAACAGGAAGAGAATGAAATGATTAAAGTCTGTATTACAGAGTTCTCCGGTCAGCGGACTAAAGCGGGATTTGTTTTAATTAAACATCAGATGTGCGTAAAACGATTATAATATCAAACACCAGCTACGGTAGTTACAAAGTCTTCTTATCCGTGTTCTAGAGGAGTAATAACCGTATGTAATATCGACCTAAATCTTCGAGCGGTCGAGGGAACTTCTGTGTTAGGCCAAGTTCGGTAGTTGATTGTAGCACCAAGTACTTTAAGTACGTGATAAGTCGCTTAAGTGTCCACAAAATGGCTTCTTTCAGGCACAATGAATTGCCTTTGCAAAAAATGTTCCACAATAATTTCAATTCGTTTCGAAAAAAATTGAATCCAACTGTAATCTCATTACAAAGCTATCTTATAGGACCTCACCCGTTCTAAGCTCTAAACACGACGGATACCCGGCATTTGTTCTTGTGGTCTTCACTCCAAACATGCGCTAAGACACAGACTTACTTCCAAAAGCCACCGAAAATCGCCGTGTAGCGCCGAAACCGACGTTCCAGTTATCAAGAAAAAATTGGAAAGGAACGATTGATATTGAAACCGGGTTGCATTTTCGGGGCCCACCGCCAGTGACTGACCTCAAACAACGTCTGAAACAACGTCTGACGCGTTGTGTGTGCGCGCCAGCAGCAATCTGCCATGTTATCGCTATGCCACCGGGAATGGGAACTGCAATGTAGATGCCGGGAAAGGTGTTTACGTGCAGCGTAAGTGAAGGGCCACCGCAACCGGGTACAGCCGGGGCCTACACCAATCGAACGTAACAAATGAAAGGTTCGGACCATCTGTCCGGGTGTCCGCACCGATCGCTCCAAGATCCGTCACCGGATCGGTGCAGTAAAAGCGGCCATGTTGCGTATTTAATGGCCGCCAGCACCACCGTCCCGTTTAGGCCCACAGCAGACCCACAGCCGATCAATCGCGCCCAATGGTGTTGGCCGCGATACCGCGAGGATCGTCGATCGTGCGCCAAATTCTTGGCCGAAAAGTTACGTAAAAATCGAGGGGAATGAGGGTGTTGCGCTGGGTTTGTTGGGTGGTGGCAGCAGGCCAGGATGATCTCATGCGACATCTCCTCTCACTGTACTACACTCACGTTGCATAATGCTGCACTTTTCCCGGCCCAGGAATCCGATGTGAATGGTGGACGTGCAGCACAACCGGGAGCCTCGACGGAGTTCGACGAACTCCCCGAAATGATTCAACTTTCTCATCTCACCGAGGTCTTCCAGATCGTTCAAAGAAGTGTGCTAATCAGCGGTTGAGCGGTGGGTTGGTTTGGTGCATACGCATCGGTGAATGGGCTGCCGCGACTTCACTTACCTGCGGTTGTGCTTCAGGTTGAACGACCGCCAAGCTCAGGAACATAAGGATCCTTTCACAAAGGGATGCGTACAACAGGAAAAAGGGCAACCATCGTAGCAAAGCCTGGTTCAGTTCTCGAGTTTCTTCTAGTTCCCTTAAATTTCTTTTCAATGGGAATGCTTTCTAAAAGAGGATAGCGTGGGAAGATCATAGGATATGAGATGTCTAAAATGATGCTCTTTTCGGTGAATAAAAGGTCATTGAACTGATCCTTGCAGCAAAACGCTCGGAGAGAGCAGTTCAGGCATTCTGTCTTTTCGGAAAACAATGGCATAACAATGCCTTCGACAACAGAGGGATGAGGCCGGAAATGAACGATCGAATCGAATTACGGTGATGAAGCGGTTCCTTTTGATCGTCAGTGGGTAGATAAATTGATCCTCCTCTCTTCTGCACTTGACAAACATCTGCATACTGCAGACAGGAGCTGAGCTATTATGAGCTGGAGTGCTACAATGACGTGATCATACGTTCATATTAGCGTATTGAATAAGGAGGGCTAACAAGAGACTCAAGCGTATCAAATTTAGGCAAAAGTAAACCGATGAAACGAATCGACTTAAATGCTTACACCAGCCTTCATTAATATTAATCAAATTTATTACTTTTAAAAGTTTCAATTCAAAATAGCCTTCTCTAGCGTCAAAAATCGAAATGCAGCAAGTGCCCCCGTAAGCAGACTAGAAAATTAGGCGTTGACGAACTGAAAAAGACTGGAAAAGAGGCGAACCGTCTCAACTGACAACAACGATGCGCATCCCACTCAATTCTCGTTAGGAAAGGTCGGCTAAAGGAGAGTGGCACCGAGAGCAAATAAAAAACAAAAAAGGTGATAAACCACGGGATCGTCGTAATTAAAAAAATCCTTGAGCGATTGAACGATCGATGCCGGGTATCGGCTGGCGCCGAACTAGGTTCTTTATGGCTCGTCCCGGTCTTGTCGGAAATTAATCCCCAAGCTTATCAGCGGCACCCCCCCCCCCCCCCCCCCTCGAGACAGCAACGATGCACATGCCCCCCCCTCGATGCGATCTCATTTGTTTGTTTACAAGTTGCAATCATCCGTAGTGCGGCTAATGGAATATTATGAAATACTAATCAACATCCGAAATAATGGGCAGCTTGTAGGGCACTGCCGGCGAAACGGATGATTGTTTGCCGTGTATGGTTTTACTTTTGGATTTAAATATTGTTTCGCCATTCCTTATGCTGGATGCGTTTCGTTTTGCTCTATTCATCTAATTAAGGAACCGAAATGCAACCGCAATCGCCCCATACCGCAAAGGGGCAACGAAACGCATGCAGCTGATTACGCCGCTGACCTTGGTGCAATCGTAATTGATAAACCGCCCGGCAGCGGTTCGGTTTGCACTGAGTAGGTCAGCTTTTCCAAAGAGAACAAGAAAAGTGAATACCAAAACAGATTCCAGAAGCTATGTCAGATTTATGTTTTTTACCATGTCCTCATACATTTGCTATCATCCACTGGGCCACTGAACGCTACGTGGGAGGCAAATTCATTTAATGATCATGCAGAAGACGACCATTATCATGCGAGGGAGTCAGCAAATGCGATTGCCCGTGACTCGGCAAAAGTTCGGCCTTTCTTTAGGCTCAGTTGTTGTTGTTGTTGTTGTTGTTGCTGATGCAATACAACAACGCATCGCTAATGAAGCGATTAGACAACTCTAGCAAGGTCGCATGCGCTTTCCATATTTCATCCGAATTACTGCACACGATTAATTAGGCACGATTGATGACATCTTGATTGGTCGATCGACACGCAATCGGAAAGGGGTTTCCTCGGTCTGTTTCTTTTTTCATTTCTGTTGTTTGTATTTGAATGTAGTGCACGATAATGTTTCCTGCCCGTTGTCTCTAATCCGTGGCCTGTTTTTATAGGTTTTGGAACGAACTGTTCTCCGCTAGGAGGACAAGAGTGTTTAACCCTCCGGTTTGCGGCTGCGAGGTCAGTGAGCGTATCGCATGATAGAGACTCTGATTGACGTGTGTATGTTTTGTCCCTTCTTTTGAACTTTGTTTTTTTGCTTTCGAGGATGCCACTATCACTATCGGCGCCCGAAAGTTGAGTGACAGTCGTCTGTGCATGATTAATGAAACGCCGCCCCAGACTAGCAAAGGACGAACGATTAGTGAGGTGTCACAGGATGATTAAGAACGCTCTCTCTCTCTCTCGCTCTCTTACTCGATTGCGCACTAGTAAGTGCGTTCGGTAAACAGAAATCCACCCTACCAAAAAAAAACGAACGGGACACAAATCGAAACAGCAACGCCTTGATTGACACGCGGTCTTCCATTTTGGGGCGGAAGCGATGACCACATTCCCGGGTGTTCTTATCGGTGAGATAATCGGTGCCGTTGGGGTTTTTTTTTTGTTGTTGTTGGGATGCTACCCAGCAGTGGTGCAAGCCGTGGAGTATTCCCAGCGGCACCGGCCACGGTTATTGATTGGCCTCGGTCACGGAAGCGTTTTTTAATGAGCGACACGGTATGTCAAGCCCCTTGTTTTTTTCAAAACATGCCCGATCATCTGTCGCACTGACTGCGGTGTCGGTGCTTCTAAGGTCGAAGGCAAAACTGTTCCCTTTAAATAGTGGTGGAGATAACGACTAATGTTTAATTGTGTTCCTAGAATCCCTCTACGGCATATTGCCGGATTAATCGGCATAATGCTTTGCGTCATTTCATCCCTTTCGATCTTTGCTGGCTGGCACGTTCCAGCAAACCAGGGGGTCAAATGATTGCGTACAGTACATCTGCTAATCGACCATCGAGTGTTCTCCAGGGTTCCCGCGATTGGTCAGCTAGGTCCTTCATTTTGTGGGCAACTTTTAATGGCAAAAGAAAACTGCGTGCCACCGGAATAAGAAAACAGCGAAAACAGTCTACGTGACATTAGGCCGGTAGCCACACGGTCGTTGTTTGGTGCCGGCACCAACATCTGTCGATCCTGCGCAATGTGGCCCCCTCAGATGTGAAAACCGGGTAGAATCCGGCTAGAATCCGGCCCCGTGGGAAAAAGGGGAGCCACGGCAGACATGCGCACCAAGCACCGAACCGACCGACCGACTTGTTCCCCCCCAAAAAGCCGACGAAACGGTGGGGAAGGTTAGCCGAACCAACATCCGAGCGCACGAATGCGATGTCTTTGGCTGGTGGTCAAGCGATGTCTTTGGCCGGTCCGAACAGCCGTGAACGATCCCCTCGTTGACGTCGACATGCTTCTCGGCTTCTTGGTTCTACTCTAGAGGGAGTGGTGCGGGCGTGCATGGTTTCGTCGTTTTCAATTGACCCAATTCCGGTATGTTGCCAAGGCATGTCGATATGGGTCCGTGTGATGTGCGCACTCCAAAGAAAGGTGGCCACATAATGGAGTGGATCGCGTCTACATTATTTACTCCCGCTGGGCTCATCCTCGTACCCCCCGTGGAAGGGGGCGGCGAGTGGGCCCAACATATTTACCGCATTTTATGTTGGGGAGCAACCGGGACCGGGACCGGGGCCCACGCAGCGGCCGGTCAATGCCCTTTTCGCTTTCAGGAGCGCCTGTGCCGTTTTGGGGCCTGTTTGTACACGTGTCACGCATTCGAGACGGCGCCTGAAAGCCGGAACTTAAAAAAAAATGGCCCACTGGCACAGAGTAAAGCCCCAAAAACAGCGCACACACATACACACAGACGCGCACACACATACATACACACAGCATCCACTCGTATCGCGTTTGTTGTTGGCGAGAATTGTAAAGCAAATTAACCAGAACCGGGGAGATCCATTACAAAGATGCCACGGTGGACGCTCGATGGAAAACCATTCGTTACGCAAAATGCTCTCGAGAGGAAAAGCTAATGTGGCAAAGCATTTACGGATTGATAATGGAAAAAAGGGATGGGGAGGGGGGGAGGTAGCTGGCATGCCTTTTCGGGATTTATTGAAAACAATGTACTGGCGGCCGGAAACGTTGGATACAGAAAATCGTCATTTTTTGGGGGGCCGCGGATTCACTCCAGCCACTTAGTAGGCCCTTGCCTTCAAGCGGTTGTTTGAGTTTTGAACACTCGTTGGGGCGTTGCTAAGGCAACCACATCTTGCTATGCTTGACGTGTGACGTGTGCCATTGCTGGCGGCTATGCTGCATTATAAGCCAGTTGATAAGGGATATTGCGGGGAAAGTAATCAAAATTCCGGCTTTTTCCTGGTCGATGTACAGCAACATCCCATTTTTCGAATAGAACAACCAGTATCATCCTAGCTAGAGCATGAAAATCGATAACATTATGGCATCACATACGCCCTAAACATAAGGGTCGTCGGTGTAGAGGAATGAGTGGGTTTAGGAGGAGTTCTAATAACTTCGTCCGAATCATCGGATGAACCCGTGGAAACCATCCACCGGTCTGCATGGTGTGTTTACGCTCGCGCTAAGAAGCGTAGACCTGTTAGCCGCTGTTAATGATGTCATAAAGTCACGCATCGTGCCTAATAAAGCGAACGTTGCTCCCCAAAACTGTGTGTCTCCAAAAAATCGCTCTATTTACGTTCGGTTCGGTTTTCCCTTTTTACGCGGTTCCTGGTGCCGCAAGGGTTTCCCCTTTTCTGTCCTCCCGTACAACCCCATCCCCGGTTTCTCTGTCCATCCAACTGTCCATCAGTCAGCGGGCTAAAAGGGCGATGACCGACACGCTGAGATGTGCGGTGCTATCAAGATCATCGGCATACACACACGCGCACACAAACTGGTACTCTGCTGTAGAAGAGGGAACGGTTTTCGATCACAAGGAAAGAAAGGGCCATATCTTCCGACGACGATGACAACGACCGGAATTCCGGCGATGCGAAAGACGCGCAGTGCGATCCATTGCGCAATACCGGAAAAGGGAACCATTATTACTCGGTCCGCATTGTCGCTCGCCCCGTGGTCCGGGAGAGGGGGGATTGCCGAATTCTTCGCCCTACCGTTTAGCCGAAAATAGAAGAATAGTGAAGCTGCCACTGTGATATCCGCTGCTAGCTCCGTGCCCTATCCAAAAATCGTGTGATGCGCCATTGATGATGATGTGTGTGTGTGTGTGCGCACGGTTGCTAGCACTAGCGCGACCACTTCTATGCTGCTTCTATGCTGGTGGTGATGATGGTGCACGTGCCACACTCACGGTTTCGGTCGACGCGCGGGGTCACTAGACCAATGAACTTTTACTTTTATGTATCGTAGCGTGCATCTGGGCGATATGTGTGTATGGCGTTGGGTGGGTGCGTTCTATAGCGGAGATGGTGCGACCGAGCGACGGAACGCATGCGTCAGCAATGGGAGAAGCAACAGCCGCTGCTGGTTGTTGGCTGCCTCTTCCGATGATTCCGATATGTTCCCAACATCCATAGGAGTCTTGTTTCCCATAAAAGACGTAAATCTGTTCTCGTAGCAGCGTGCATTGGTGTAACTTTGGGCAATAGTGCCGTTTAGGATGCTACTGGCACACCCAACGGTACCTCGTGCTGCCACGTTTGTATCTAATTTGTGAAGGAATTTAAATTTAATTTCGATAGAAATCAAGTTCCGCAGTGCTGAAAGCAATGCCAAAATAAAATAAGCTTTCTTAGTATTATACAACATCAATTGGACGGAAATCCTCCTCTTTCGAACATAAACGGATGTGAAATGCGCTCCAACGTACAGACCATACGCATATGAGCGGTTCGTAGCTTCTACGGGAACTAGAATCTTTAAGTTTCGCCACTAGCGCTCCGCTACATAGAGAGCAACGGGCCTGGGCAAAGCGCGCAAAAAATCGATAACAGCGTACGTGAGCCGTTTGCCGTTGAGCAAAAGACTACAACGACGGTATAGGCGAGGACTATTTTGCAAATGAAGCGTTAACTTGAGGAGAATCATTTTTACTTAATTGAAATGTGTTCAATTTCACTGCTTTTTGTAGCAATGTCTGCGGCATCGAGTTATTGGTGTGTCGATAGGTGTATCCCCGCAGTGCACCATTGCGCCACAATAGCTCGTTCTTATCTTTGATTGATTGTTTAGGGTGTGGCATTTTCTATGACTAGAAGAATGCGTCGCGTTAGTGTAAGGGGACTTGTGAGTAGTCGGCATTCCTTTTGGTCATGTTTTATCTTGCATTTTGGGAAGCCGGCTTTGCATTGCTGGTATACTACAGTAACTTGGCGATTGTTGATATTACAACACAGGTTTTGTCAGCATATCGATTACTTTGATTCCGTGCTTAATTCTATTCTATTATGTTTCCATGCCACCTCTCGTAGAAATTATATTTTTTAACTCGATTTAACTCAATAGATGAATTCAGCCTTCTCAGACTTGTGTAGGGGTAAGAGGTGGGAGTCATCATTATTATCACCTAAAACCTATTGTATAAATTTTCTTTTAAAGGAAGCACGTTACATGCAGATTCAAGAAAAAAAAAAAGGATTTTATGTGAAAATTATTTGGTTTGCTACTGTTCTCCAGCAGCGATGTTGAAAATCTATTATATTTGTTGGATTTATCTTTTAATACATGCAAATATCATGGATAATTTCATAGTGATAGATGCTTTTCATGTATCAAAACAATCTTTATTAACTATCGTTACGCTAGGGGATTAGGTTAGAGGCTAATTATTCATTTCTTGCATATTGCAATACGGCTATCGCCCATTAGGTTAGAATTTATTTGTTTTTTTTTTAATAAAAAATAGACAATTATATTGTCTAAATATTTACACGAAGAAACTTCGATATAAACTGCGGAATAACAAATTAACAAATAACAAATAATTTGGTTCCATTTTTCAATTTTATCTACTACAAGGTTTAGTCGTACAAAGCGACAGAGTTTGTGCTGACCGACGCAGCCGCCGAAAGCCGATACCGTACCATTTTTCCGGAGCAGCTCTTTATCGGTCAACGACCCCGTGGCACGTGTTCCCCGCGGACACTGTACATAACTCCCGAAAAACTCTGCTGCCCGTACATAGCAGGCCCTTCCCTTGTTTTTGGCAGTATCTTTGGCACCAAGTGGCATCTTTTCGTGGCCCCTTTTTCCGCCGAAGGGGATGGAGAGGGTGAGGGATTCGGTTATACCTTTACCACCCCCACTAGCCTGCCACTTGTTTCTTCACCACGATAGACCGCTCTGACACACGGTTTGCAGAGTTTTTGGATCTAATTTTATCATTTCCATTTTCAGAGAGCGCGGTTTCCCAGCTTCGAGGCAACCAAAACCGAGCACCACATAAGGCAATCGTCTTCAGCTACAGCGGCGCTGCTTGCTCCTGTGCTTGCTCTATCGATCGATGCTGGGGTTTGGCCGCGACGCGTCGAGGATGGTATCGGAGGCAATCAAATCGAGAGCGACCTGGCGTCCGCTTTGGCAAGCATACATACAGTCGTGCAAGCAATAGTAGATCGCTTCTCAACTTTACGCAGCTGCTTCCTGTACAAATTATGTTTGATTGAACCATATTTTTCAAAATTTGTAAAGAATGTATAATTTTTTGGTGGAAATCACATACGGTTGGTGTAAAAAGCTTGTATTTGTTATATACAATGATATATTCTTTCAATCATTAAGATCCGTATGTGATACATACCAACCAAAAGCTTATACAATTAGGAATTAATTTACAAACATGAGTAGAGTTACATTCAAATAACTTTAATGTATTTACTTTAATAATAAAATTTTATAAAAATCAAACGACCGAACTGTCGACACCACAATTTTGTGTCAATCTAGCTATATTGATCTTATTTACATTAGATGAAGAATATGGTTACTTTTTTGATTCAGTTTTTTTTAATATTAACAAAACTTGAATTAAAAACATTCTAAAAATAAATTCTGTCCTCTACGAGTAAAAAATTTAGTGAGGATGTTATAAAACATTTTCCATCCAAAGCAGTGCCATCTTTAAGGCCAAAGTCGAAAGTGAGCTCTTTGTGGAATTGGATAAAATTGACAGTCTAGCTTGTTTTCTATTTGTGCAACTTTGTTTGCATCTTGCAACAATGTGTAAAATACAGTTTAAGTCTGACTATTGCTTAGCTTTAGCTAAACCCAAAAAATAAAAGAACGAATGTGTTTAAGACGTTTGTCGTGATAATAATATTAGCAAATACATGATTTGGTAAAAGCCAAAGCATAGCTTAACTGAAATGAAAGTGATGGGGAAAGGAAAGGACACACCGTTGACTGGTTTATTTTCCAAAATTTCCCATCGGCTGTAGGGGACACTTTCACCGCACAGAACTGTAGCTACGCACTTGTGGCTACAACGCAGTCGCAAGCTGGCTGCTGCCGCTGCTGTCGGGTTCAATGAACCCGGTGATCTGATTCCCGAAAAATTCCCCAATTTCCCGGACGGCGGATGCGTCGATTTCGGTGTTCCCTTCCTACCAGCTCAATCCTCTACGGTTTGCGTTCACTCTCCAGCAGCGGTGGTAGCCCAGCCCAACCCATCATAACCCTCCCCACCGGCCAGCCGAACCGAGTGCGGCCGGAGCTCTCCAAAAACACCCCAACTAAGATCCATGTTCGGGAGGGTTCTAATGCTCGCGCTCGACTGGCCCAGATGTACGCACAGTTTTTGTTGTTGCGAAGAGAGCATGATGTTGCCCCGTTCTTCCCCTTAACGTACAACCCCCGAGGGAACGACGCAGCAACGACAACACCACACCCGGCAACGCACTAACCGTTCTAAGACGCAAGAGCGTGTCCCCTCCTCCCTCCTCGCTTGCACATAAGCCACAACATAAAACCCCGAAAGGGAGCGTAATGTACTACTTCTACCCGGTGGCCATCCACCACCCCCCCGGGGGCGAGGGTGAGAGTAAAAGTGTATATGTTTAACCTAGTTTCTGGTGCGGTGGTGCGTTGTGTTCGGGAACGTTTTAAGGGATTTTGCTACTAACCACCCACTCCCTCTCCCC